>NW_027101848.1:0-336986 GCF_035609145.1 Eleutherodactylus coqui | reverse complement strand
TGGACTGTCCACTTCCATGGTCATCCTCTTCATAGGCCAGTCACCTTAAAGTATTGCCAATTTTAAAGGTCCGTAAGCTTCCAGGTCCACCTCTTAAAGGGCCAGTACACTTAAAATGCTGTTGTTTTGAGGGTTTGTACACAACCCTGGTCAACCTCTTAAAGGACATAATTCCTAAATTTGTCACCTCTTCAAGGTTTGTCCACTTCTAGGGTCTGCCTCTTAAAGGGCCAGTCCGCAAAACATGTCACATGTTCAAGTGGCTTTCCACTTCATAAGCCACATTGACATTTCAAAGGTCTGTCCATTCCCAGGGTTGTCTCTTAGAAGGCCACCCACACACAATAATGCATCTTTAAGGACTGTCCACTTCCATGGTCATCCTCTTCATAGGCCAGTCACCTTAAAGTATTGCCAATTTTAAAGGTCTGTAAGCTTCCAGGTCCACCTCTTAAAGGGCCAGTACACTTAAAATGCTGTTGTTTCAAGGGTTTGTACACAACCCTGGTCAACCTCTTAAAGGACATAATTCCCTAAATTTGTCACCTCTTCAAGGGTTTGTCCACTTCTAGGGTCTGCCTCTTAAAGGGCCAGTCCGCAAAACATGTCACATGTTCAAGTGGCTTTCCACTTCATAAGCCACATTGACATTTCCAAAGGTCTGTCCATTCCCAGGGTTGTCTCTTAGAAGGCCACCCACACACAATAATGCATCTTTAAGACTGTCCACTTCCATGGTCATCCTCTTCATAGCCAGTCACCTTAAAGTATTGCCAATTTTAAAGGTCGTAAGCTTCCCAGGTCCACCTCTTAAAGGGCCAGTACACTTAAAATGCTGTTGTTTTGAGGGTTTGTACACAACCCTGGTCAAACCTCTTAAAGGACATAATTCCCTAAATTTGTCACCTCTTCAAGGGTTTGTCCACTTCTAGGGTCCTGGCCTCTTAAAGGGCCAGTCCGCAAAACATGTCACATGTTCAAGTGGCTTTCCACTTCATAAGCCACATTGACATTTCCAAAGGTCTGTCATTCCCAGGGTTGTCTCTTAGAAGGCCACCCACAACACAATAATGCATCTTTAAGGACTGTCCACTTCCATGGTCATCCTCTTCATAGGCCAGTCACCTTAAAGATTGCCAATTTTAAAGGTCCGTAAGCTTCCAGGTCCACCTCTTAAAGGGCCAGTACACTTAAAATGCTGTTGTTTCAAGGGTTTGTACACAACCCTGGTCAACCTCTTAAAGGACATAATTCCTAAATTTGTCACCTCTTCAAGGGTTTGTCCACTTCTAGGGTCTGCCTCTTAAAGGGCCAGTCCGCAAAACATGTCACATGTTCAAGTGGCTTTCCACTTCATAAGCCACATTGACATTTCCAAAGGTCTGTCCATTCCCAGGGTTGTCTCTTAGAAGGCCACCCACACACAATAATGCATCTTTAAGGACTGTCCACTTCCATGGTCATCCTCTTCATAGGCCAGTCACCTTAAAGTATTGCCAATTTTAAAGGTCCGTAAGCTTCCCAGGTCCACCTCTTAAAGGGCCAGTACACTTAAAATGCTGTTGTTTTAGGGTTTGTACACAACCCTGGTCAACCTCTTAAAGGACATAATTCCCTAAATTTGTCACCTCTTCAAGGGTTTGTCCACTTCTAGGGTCTGCCTCTTAAAGGGCCAGTCCGCAAAACATGTCACATGTTCAAGTGGCTTTCCACTTCATAAGCCACATTGACATTTCCAAAGGTCTGTCCATTCCCAGGGTTGTCTCTTAGAAGGCCACCCACACACAATAATGCATCTTTAAGGACTGTCCACTTCCATGGTCATCCTCTTCATAGGCCAGTCACCTTAAAGTATTGCCAATTTTAAAGGTCCGTAAGCTTCCCAGGTCCACCTCTTAAAGGGCCAGTACACTTAAAATGCTGTTGTTTTGAGGGTTTGTACACAACCCTGGTCAACCTCTTAAAGGACATAATTCCCTAAATTTGTCACCTCTTCAAGGGTTTGTCCACTTCTAGGGTCTGCCTCTTAAAGGGCCAGTCCGCAAACATGTCACATGTTCAAGTGGCTTTCCACTTCATAAGCCACATTGACATTTCCAAAGGTCTGTCCATTCCCAGGGTTGTCTCTTAGAAGGCCACCCACACACAATAATGCATCTTTAAGGACTGTCCACTTCCATGGTCATCCTCTTCATAGGCCAGTCACCTTAAAGTATTGCCAATTTTAAAGGTCCGTAAGCTTCCCAGGTCCACCTCTTAAAGGGCCAGTACACTTAAAATGCTGTTGTTTTGAGGGTTTGTACACAACCCTGGTCAACCTCTTAAAGGACATAATTCCCTAAATTTGTCACCTCTTCAAGGGTTTGTCCACTTCTAGGGTCTGCCTCTTAAAGGGCCAGTCCGCAAAACATGTCACATGTTCAAGTGGCTTTCCACTTCATAAGCCACATTGACATTTCCAAAGGTCTGTCCATTCCCAGGGTTGTCTCTTAGAAGGCCACCCACACACAATAATGCATCTTTAAGGACTGTCCACTTCCATGGTCATCCTCTTCATAGGCCAGTCACCTTAAAGTATTGCCAATTTTAAAGGTCCGTAAGCTTCCCAGGTCCACCTCTTAAAGGGCCAGTACACTTAAAATGCTGTTGTTTCGAGGGTTTGTACACAACCCTGGTCAACCTCTTAAAGGACATAATTCCCTAAATTTGTCACCTCTTCAAGGGTTTGTCCACTTCTAGGGTCTGCCTCTTAAAGGGCCAGTCCGCAAAACATGTCACATGTTCAAGTGGCTTTCCACTTCATAAGCCACATTGACATTTCCAAAGGTCTGTCCATTCCCAGGGTTGTCTCTTAGAAGGCCACCCACACACAATAATGCATCTTTAAGGACTGTCCACTTCCATGGTCATCCTCTTCATAGGCCAGTCACCTTAAAGTATTGCCAATTTTAAAGGTCCGTAAGCTTCCCAGGTCCACCTCTTAAAGGGCCAGTACACTTAAAATGCTGTTGTTTGGAGGGTTTGTACACAACCCTGGTCAACCTCTTAAAGGACATAATTCCCTAAATTTGTCACCTCTTCAAGGGTTTGTCCACTTCTAGGGTCTGCCTCTTAAAGGGCCAGTCCGCAAAACATGTCACATGTTCAAGTGGCTTTCCACTTCATAAGCCACATTGACATTTCCAAAGGTCTGTCCATTCCCAGGGTTGTCTCTTAGAAGGCCACCCACACACAATAATGCATCTTTAAGGACTGTCCACTTCCATGGTCATCCTCTTCATAGGCCAGTCACCTTAAAGTATTGCCAATTTTAAAGGTCCGTAAGCTTCCCAGGTCCACCTCTTAAAGGGCCAGTACACTTAAAATGCTGTTGTTTCAAGGGTTTGTACACAACCCTGGTCAACCTCTTAAAGGACATAATTCCCTAAATTTGTCACCTCTTCAAGGGTTTGTCCACTTCTAGGGTCTGCCTCTTAAAGGGCCAGTCCGCAAAACATGTCACATGTTCAAGTGGCTTTCCACTTCATAAGCCACATTGACATTTCCAAAGGTCTGTCCATTCCCAGGGTTGTCTCTTAGAAGGCCACCCACACACAATAATGCATCTTTAAGGACTGTCCACTTCCATGGTCATCCTCTTCATAGGCCAGTCACCTTAAAGTATTGCCAATTTTAAAGGTCCGTAAGCTTCCCAGGTCCACCTCTTAAAGGGCCAGTACACTTAAAATGCTGTTGTTTTGAGGGTTTGTACACAACCCTGGTCAACCTCTTAAAGGACATAATTCCCTAAATTTGTCACCTCTTCAAGGGTTTGTCCACTTCTAGGGTCTGCCTCTTAAAGGGCCAGTCCGCAAAACATGTCACATGTTCAAGTGGCTTTCCACTTCATAAGCCACATTGACATTTCCAAAGGTCTGTCCATTCCCAGGGTTGTCTCTTAGAAGGCCACCCACACACAATAATGCATCTTTAAGGACTGTCCACTTCCATGGTCATCCTCTTCATAGGCCAGTCACCTTAAAGTATTGCCAATTTTAAAGGTCTGTAAGCTTCCCAGGTCCACCTCTTAAAGGGCCAGTACACTTAAAATGCTGTTGTTTGAGGGTTTGTACACAACCCTGGTCAACCTCTTAAAGGACATAATTCCCTAAATTTGTCACCTCTTCAAGGGTTTGTCCACTTCTAGGGTCTGCCTCTTAAAGGGCCAGTCCGCAAAACATGTCACATGTTCAAGTGGCTTTCCACTTCATAAGCCACATTGACATTTCCAAAGGTCTGTCCATTCCCAGGGTTGTCTCTTAGAAGGCCACCCACACACAATAATGCATCTTTAAGGACTGTCCACTTCCATGGTCATCCTCTTCATAGGCCAGTCACCTTAAAGTATTGCCAATTTTAAAGGTCCGTAAGCTTCCCAGGTCCACCTCTTAAAGGGCCAGTACACTTAAAATGCTGTTGTTTCAAGGGTTTGTACACAACCCTGGTCAACCTCTTAAAGGACATAATTCCCTAAATTTGTCACCTCTTCAAGGGTTTGTCCACTTCTAGGGTCTGCCTCTTAAAGGGCCAGTCCGCAAAACATGTCACATGTTCAAGTGGCTTTCCACTTCATAAGCCACATTGACATTTCCAAAGGTCTGTCCATTCCCAGGGTTGTCTCTTAGAAGGCCACCCACACACAATAATGCATCTTTAAGGACTGTCCACTTCCATGGTCATCCTCTTCATAGGCCAGTCACCTTAAAGTATTGCCAATTTTAAAGGTCCGTAAGCTTCCCAGGTCCACCTCTTAAAGGGCCAGTACACTTAAAATGCTGTTGTTTTGAGGGTTTGTACACAACCCTGGTCAACCTCTTAAAGGACATAATTCCCTAAATTTGTCACCTCTTCAAGGGTTTGTCCACTTCTAGGGTCTGCCTCTTAAAGGGCCAGTCCGCAAAACATGTCACATGTTCAAGTGGCTTTCCACTTCATAAGCCACATTGACATTTCCAAAGGTCTGTCCATTCCCAGGGTTGTCTCTTAGAAGGCCACCCACACACAATAATGCATCTTTAAGGACTGTCCACTTCCATGGTCATCCTCTTCATAGGCCAGTCACCTTAAAGTATTGCCAATTTTAAAGGTCCGTAAGCTTCCCAGGTCCACCTCTTAAAGGGCCAGTACACTTAAAATGCTGTTGTTTCTAGGGTTTGTACACAACCCTGGTCAACCTCTTAAAGGACATAATTCCCTAAATTTGTCACCTCTTCAAGGGTTTGTCCACTTCTAGGGTCTGCCTCTTAAAGGGCCAGTCCGCAAAACATGTCACATGTTCAAGTGGCTTTCCACTTCATAAGCCACATTGACATTTCCAAAGGTCTGTCCATTCCCAGGGTTGTCTCTTAGAAGGCCACCCACACACAATAATGCATCTTTAAGGACTGTCCACTTCCATGGTCATCCTCTTCATAGGCCAGTCACCTTAAAGTATTGCCAATTTTAAAGGTCCGTAAGCTTCCCAGGTCCACCTCTTAAAGGGCCAGTACACTTAAAATGCTGTTGTTTCAAGGGTTTGTACACAACCCTGGTCAACCTCTTAAAGGACATAATTCCCTAAATTTGTCACCTCTTCAAGGGTTTGTCCACTTCTAGGGTCTGCCTCTTAAAGGGCCAGTCCGCAAAACATGTCACATGTTCAAGTGGCTTTCCACTTCATAAGCCACATTGACATTTCCAAAGGTCTGTCCATTCCCAGGGTTGTCTCTTAGAAGGCCACCCACACACAATAATGCATCTTTAAGGACTGTCCACTTCCATGGTCATCCTCTTCATAGGCCAGTCACCTTAAAGTATTGCCAATTTTAAAGGTCCGTAAGCTTCCCAGGTCCACCTCTTAAAGGGCCAGTACACTTAAAATGCTGTTGTTTTGAGGGTTTGTACACAACCCTGGTCAACCTCTTAAAGGACATAATTCCCTAAATTTGTCACCTCTTCAAGGGTTTGTCCACTTCTAGGGTCTGCCTCTTAAAGGGCCAGTCCGCAAAACATGTCACATGTTCAAGTGGCTTTCCACTTCATAAGCCACATTGACATTTCCAAAGGTCTGTCCATTCCCAGGGTTGTCTCTTAGAAGGCCACCCACACACAATAATGCATCTTTAAGGACTGTCCACTTCCATGGTCATCCTCTTCATAGGCCAGTCACCTTAAAGTATTGCCAATTTTAAAGGTCTGTAAGCTTCCCAGGTCCACCTCTTAAAGGGCCAGTACACTTAAAATGCTGTTGTTTCAAGGGTTTGTACACAACCCTGGTCAACCTCTTAAAGGACATAATTCCCTAAATTTGTCACCTCTTCAAGGGTTTGTCCACTTCTAGGGTCTGCCTCTTAAAGGGCCAGTCCGCAAAACATGTCACATGTTCAAGTGGCTTTCCACTTCATAAGCCACATTGACATTTCCAAAGGTCTGTCCATTCCCAGGGTTGTCTCTTAGAAGGCCACCCACACACAATAATGCATCTTTAAGGACTGTCCACTTCCATGGTCATCCTCTTCATAGGCCAGTCACCTTAAAGTATTGCCAATTTTAAAGGTCCGTAAGCTTCCCAGGTCCACCTCTTAAAGGGCCAGTACACTTAAAATGCTGTTGTTTTGAGGGTTTGTACACAACCCTGGTCAACCTCTTAAAGGACATAATTCCCTAAATTTGTCACCTCTTCAAGGGTTTGTCCACTTCTAGGGTCTGCCTCTTAAAGGGCCAGTCCGCAAAACATGTCACATGTTCAAGTGGCTTTCCACTTCATAAGCCACATTGACATTTCCAAAGGTCTGTCCATTCCCAGGGTTGTCTCTTAGAAGGCCACCCACACACAATAATGCATCTTTAAGGACTGTCCACTTCCATGGTCATCCTCTTCATAGGCCAGTCACCTTAAAGTATTGCCAATTTTAAAGGTCCGTAAGCTTCCCAGGTCCACCTCTTAAAGGGCCAGTACACTTAAAATGCTGTTGTTTTGAGGGTTTGTACACAACCCTGGTCAACCTCTTAAAGGACATAATTCCCTAAATTTGTCACCTCTTCAAGGGTTTGTCCACTTCTAGGGTCTGCCTCTTAAAGGGCCAGTCCGCAAAACATGTCACATGTTCAAGTGGCTTTCCACTTCATAAGCCACATTGACATTTCCAAAGGTCTGTCCATTCCCAGGGTTGTCTCTTAGAAGGCCACCCACACACAATAATGCATCTTTAAGGACTGTCCACTTCCATGGTCATCCTCTTCATAGGCCAGTCACCTTAAAGTATTGCCAATTTTAAAGGTCTGTAAGCTTCCCAGGTCCACCTCTTAAAGGGCCAGTACACTTAAAATGCTGTTGTTTCAAGGGTTTGTACACAACCCTGGTCAACCTCTTAAAGGACATAATTCCCTAAATTTGTCACCTCTTCAAGGGTTTGTCCACTTCTAGGGTCTGCCTCTTAAAGGGCCAGTCCGCAAAACATGTCACATGTTCAAGTGGCTTTCCACTTCATAAGCCACATTGACATTTCCAAAGGTCTGTCCATTCCCAGGGTTGTCTCTTAGAAGGCCACCCACACACAATAATGCATCTTTAAGGACTGTCCACTTCCATGGTCATCCTCTTCATAGGCCAGTCACCTTAAAGTATTGCCAATTTTAAAGGTCCGTAAGCTTCCCAGGTCCACCTCTTAAAGGGCCAGTACACTTAAAATGCTGTTGTTTTGAGGGTTTGTACACAACCCTGGTCAACCTCTTAAAGGACATAATTCCCTAAATTTGTCACCTCTTCAAGGGTTTGTCCACTTCTAGGGTCTGCCTCTTAAAGGGCCAGTCCGCAAAACATGTCACATGTTCAAGTGGCTTTCCACTTCATAAGCCACATTGACATTTCCAAAGGTCTGTCCATTCCCAGGGTTGTCTCTTAGAAGGCCACCCACACACAATAATGCATCTTTAAGGACTGTCCACTTCCATGGTCATCCTCTTCATAGGCCAGTCACCTTAAAGTATTGCCAATTTTAAAGGTCGTAAGCTTCCCAGGTCCACCTCTTAAAGGGCCAGTACACTTAAAATGCTGTTGTTTTGAGGGTTTGTACACAACCCTGGTCAACCTCTTAAAGGACATAATTCCCTAAATTTGTCACCTCTTCAAGGGTTTGTCCACTTCTAGGGTCTGCCTCTTAAAGGGCCAGTCCGCAAAACATGTCACATGTTCAAGTGGCTTTCCACTTCATAAGCCACATTGACATTTCCAAAGGTCTGTCCATTCCCAGGGTTGTCTCTTAGAAGGCCACCCACACACAATAATGCATCTTTAAGGACTGTCCACTTCCATGGTCATCCTCTTCATAGGCCAGTCACCTTAAAGTATTGCCAATTTTAAAGGTCCGTAAGCTTCCCAGGTCCACCTCTTAAAGGGCCAGTACACTTAAAATGCTGTTGTTTCAAGGGTTTGTACACAACCCTGGTCAACCTCTTAAAGGACATAATTCCCTAAATTTGTCACCTCTTCAAGGGTTTGTCCACTTCTAGGGTCTGCCTCTTAAAGGGCCAGTCCGCAAAACATGTCACATGTTCAAGTGGCTTTCCACTTCATAAGCCACATTGACATTTCCAAAGGTCTGTCCATTCCCAGGGTTGTCTCTTAGAAGGCCACCCACACACAATAATGCATCTTTAAGGACTGTCCACTTCCATGGTCATCCTCTTCATAGGCCAGTCACCTTAAAGTATTGCCAATTTTAAAGGTCCGTAAGCTTCCCAGGTCCACCTCTTAAAGGGCCAGTACACTTAAAATGCTGTTGTTTTGAGGGTTTGTACACAACCCTGGTCAACCTCTTAAAGGACATAATTCCCTAAATTTGTCACCTCTTCAAGGGTTTGTCCACTTCTAGGGTCTGCCTCTTAAAGGGCCAGTCCGCAAAACATGTCACATGTTCAAGTGGCTTTCCACTTCATAAGCCACATTGACATTTCCAAAGGTCTGTCCATTCCCAGGGTTGTCTCTTAGAAGGCCACCCACACACAATAATGCATCTTTAAGGACTGTCCACTTCCATGGTCATCCTCTTCATAGGCCAGTCACCTTAAAGTATTGCCAATTTTAAAGGTCCGTAAGCTTCCCAGGTCCACCTCTTAAAGGGCCAGTACACTTAAAATGCTGTTGTTTCTAAGGGTTTGTACACAACCCTGGTCAACCTCTTAAAGGACATAATTCCCTAAATTTGTCACCTCTTCAAGGGTTTGTCCACTTCTAGGGTCTGCCTCTTAAAGGGCCAGTCCGCAAAACATGTCACATGTTCAAGTGGCTTTCCACTTCATAAGCCACATTGACATTTCCAAAGGTCTGTCCATTCCCAGGGTTGTCTCTTAGAAGGCCACCCACACACAATAATGCATCTTTAAGGACTGTCCACTTCCATGGTCATCCTCTTCATAGGCCAGTCACCTTAAAGTATTGCCAATTTTAAAGGTCCGTAAGCTTCCCAGGTCCACCTCTTAAAGGGCCAGTACACTTAAAATGCTGTTGTTTCAAGGGTTTGTACACAACCCTGGTCAACCTCTTAAAGGACATAATTCCCTAAATTTGTCACCTCTTCAAGGGTTTGTCCACTTCTAGGGTCTGCCTCTTAAAGGGCCAGTCCGCAAAACATGTCACATGTTCAAGTGGCTTTCCACTTCATAAGCCACATTGACATTTCCAAAGGTCTGTCCATTCCCAGGGTTGTCTCTTAGAAGGCCACCCACACACAATAATGCATCTTTAAGGACTGTCCACTTCCATGGTCATCCTCTTCATAGGCCAGTCACCTTAAAGTATTGCCAATTTTAAAGGTCCGTAAGCTTCCCAGGTCCACCTCTTAAAGGGCCAGTACACTTAAAATGCTGTTGTTTTGAGGGTTTGTACACAACCCTGGTCAACCTCTTAAAGGACATAATTCCCTAAATTTGTCACCTCTTCAAGGGTTTGTCCACTTCTAGGGTCTGCCTCTTAAAGGGCCAGTCCGCAAAACATGTCACATGTTCAAGTGGCTTTCCACTTCATAAGCCACATTGACATTTCCAAAGGTCTGTCCATTCCCAGGGTTGTCTCTTAGAAGGCCACCCACACACAATAATGCATCTTTAAGGACTGTCCACTTCCATGGTCATCCTCTTCATAGGCCAGTCACCTTAAAGTATTGCCAATTTTAAAGGTCTGTAAGCTTCCCAGGTCCACCTCTTAAAGGGCCAGTACACTTAAAATGCTGTTGTTTTTAGGGTTTGTACACAACCCTGGTCAACCTCTTAAAGGACATAATTCCCTAAATTTGTCACCTCTTCAAGGGTTTGTCCACTTCTAGGGTCTGCCTCTTAAAGGGCCAGTCCGCAAAACATGTCACATGTTCAAGTGGCTTTCCACTTCATAAGCCACATTGACATTTCCAAAGGTCTGTCCATTCCCAGGGTTGTCTCTTAGAAGGCCACCCACACACAATAATGCATCTTTAAGGACTGTCCACTTCCATGGTCATCCTCTTCATAGGCCAGTCACCTTAAAGTATTGCCAATTTTAAAGGTCCGTAAGCTTCCCAGGTCCACCTCTTAAAGGGCCAGTACACTTAAAATGCTGTTGTTTCAAGGGTTTGTACACAACCCTGGTCAACCTCTTAAAGGACATAATTCCCTAAATTTGTCACCTCTTCAAGGGTTTGTCCACTTCTAGGGTCTGCCTCTTAAAGGGCCAGTCCGCAAAACATGTCACATGTTCAAGTGGCTTTCCACTTCATAAGCCACATTGACATTTCCAAAGGTCTGTCCATTCCCAGGGTTGTCTCTTAGAAGGCCACCCACACACAATAATGCATCTTTAAGGACTGTCCACTTCCATGGTCATCCTCTTCATAGGCCAGTCACCTTAAAGTATTGCCAATTTTAAAGGTCCGTAAGCTTCCAGGTCCACCTCTTAAAGGGCCAGTACACTTAAAATGCTGTTGTTTGAGGGTTTGTACACAACCCTGGTCAACCTCTTAAAGGACATAATTCCCTAAATTTGTCACCTCTTCAAGGGTTTGTCCACTTCTAGGGTCTGCCTCTTAAAGGGCCAGTCCGCAAAACATGTCACATGTTCAAGTGGCTTTCCACTTCATAAGCCACATTGACATTTCCAAAGGTCTGTCCATTCCCAGGGTTGTCTCTTAGAAGGCCACCCACACACAATAATGCATCTTTAAGGACTGTCCACTTCCATGGTCATCCTCTTCATAGGCCAGTCACCTTAAAGTATTGCCAATTTTAAAGGTCCGTAAGCTTCCCAGGTCCACCTCTTAAAGGGCCAGTACACTTAAAATGCTGTTGTTTGAGGGTTTGTACACAACCCTGGTCAACCTCTTAAAGGACATAATTCCCTAAATTTGTCACCTCTTCAAGGGTTTGTCCACTTCTAGGGTCTGCCTCTTAAAGGGCCAGTCCGCAAAACATGTCACATGTTCAAGTGGCTTTCCACTTCATAAGCCACATTGACATTTCCAAAGGTCTGTCCATTCCCAGGGTTGTCTCTTAGAAGGCCACCCACACACAATAATGCATCTTTAAGGACTGTCCACTTCCATGGTCATCCTCTTCATAGGCCAGTCACCTTAAAGTATTGCCAATTTTAAAGGTCCGTAAGCTTCCCAGGTCCACCTCTTAAAGGGCCAGTACACTTAAAATGCTGTTGTTTCGAGGGTTTGTACACAACCCTGGTCAACCTCTTAAAGGACATAATTCCCTAAATTTGTCACCTCTTCAAGGGTTTGTCCACTTCTAGGGTCTGCCTCTTAAAGGGCCAGTCCGCAAAACATGTCACATGTTCAAGTGGCTTTCCACTTCATAAGCCACATTGACATTTCCAAAGGTCTGTCCATTCCCAGGGTTGTCTCTTAGAAGGCCACCCACACACAATAATGCATCTTTAAGGACTGTCCACTTCCATGGTCATCCTCTTCATAGGCCAGTCACCTTAAAGTATTGCCAATTTTAAAGGTCTGTAAGCTTCCCAGGTCCACCTCTTAAAGGGCCAGTACACTTAAAATGCTGTTGTTTCAAGGGTTTGTACACAACCCTGGTCAACCTCTTAAAGGACATAATTCCCTAAATTTGTCACCTCTTCAAGGGTTTGTCCACTTCTAGGGTCTGCCTCTTAAAGGGCCAGTCCGCAAAACATGTCACATGTTCAAGTGGCTTTCCACTTCATAAGCCACATTGACATTTCCAAAGGTCTGTCCATTCCCAGGGTTGTCTCTTAGAAGGCCACCCACACACAATAATGCATCTTTAAGGACTGTCCACTTCCATGGTCATCCTCTTCATAGGCCAGTCACCTTAAAGTATTGCCAATTTTAAAGGTCCGTAAGCTTCCCAGGTCCACCTCTTAAAGGGCCAGTACACTTAAAATGCTGTTGTTTCAAGGGTTTGTACACAACCCTGGTCAACCTCTTAAAGGACATAATTCCCTAAATTTGTCACCTCTTCAAGGGTTTGTCCACTTCTAGGGTCTGCCTCTTAAAGGGCCAGTCCGCAAAACATGTCACATGTTCAAGTGGCTTTCCACTTCATAAGCCACATTGACATTTCCAAAGGTCTGTCCATTCCCAGGGTTGTCTCTTAGAAGGCCACCCACACACAATAATGCATCTTTAAGGACTGTCCACTTCCATGGTCATCCTCTTCATAGGCCAGTCACCTTAAAGTATTGCCAATTTTAAAGGTCCGTAAGCTTCCCAGGTCCACCTCTTAAAGGGCCAGTACACTTAAAATGCTGTTGTTTTGAGGGTTTGTACACAACCCTGGTCAACCTCTTAAAGGACATAATTCCCTAAATTTGTCACCTCTTCAAGGGTTTGTCCACTTCTAGGGTCTGCCTCTTAAAGGGCCAGTCCGCAAAACATGTCACATGTTCAAGTGGCTTTCCACTTCATAAGCCACATTGACATTTCCAAAGGTCTGTCCATTCCCAGGGTTGTCTCTTAGAAGGCCACCCACACACAATAATGCATCTTTAAGGACTGTCCACTTCCATGGTCATCCTCTTCATAGGCCAGTCACCTTAAAGTATTGCCAATTTTAAAGGTCCGTAAGCTTCCCAGGTCCACCTCTTAAAGGGCCAGTACACTTAAAATGCTGTTGTTTTGAGGGTTTGTACACAACCCTGGTCAACCTCTTAAAGGACATAATTCCCTAAATTTGTCACCTCTTCAAGGGTTTGTCCACTTCTAGGGTCTGCCTCTTAAAGGGCCAGTCCGCAAAACATGTCACATGTTCAAGTGGCTTTCCACTTCATAAGCCACATTGACATTTCCAAAGGTCTGTCCATTCCCAGGGTTGTCTCTTAGAAGGCCACCCACACACAATAATGCATCTTTAAGGACTGTCCACTTCCATGGTCATCCTCTTCATAGGCCAGTCACCTTAAAGTATTGCCAATTTTAAAGGTCTGTAAGCTTCCCAGGTCCACCTCTTAAAGGGCCAGTACACTTAAAATGCTGTTGTTTCAAGGGTTTGTACACAACCCTGGTCAACCTCTTAAAGGACATAATTCCCTAAATTTGTCACCTCTTCAAGGGTTTGTCCACTTCTAGGGTCTGCCTCTTAAAGGGCCAGTCCGCAAAACATGTCACATGTTCAAGTGGCTTTCCACTTCATAAGCCACATTGACATTTCCAAAGGTCTGTCCATTCCCAGGGTTGTCTCTTAGAAGGCCACCCACACACAATAATGCATCTTTAAGGACTGTCCACTTCCATGGTCATCCTCTTCATAGGCCAGTCACCTTAAAGTATTGCCAATTTTAAAGGTCCGTAAGCTTCCCAGGTCCACCTCTTAAAGGGCCAGTACACTTAAAATGCTGTTGTTTTGAGGGTTTGTACACAACCCTGGTCAACCTCTTAAAGGACATAATTCCCTAAATTTGTCACCTCTTCAAGGGTTTGTCCACTTCTAGGGTCTGCCTCTTAAAGGGCCAGTCCGCAAAACATGTCACATGTTCAAGTGGCTTTCCACTTCATAAGCCACATTGACATTTCCAAAGGTCTGTCCATTCCCAGGGTTGTCTCTTAGAAGGCCACCCACACACAATAATGCATCTTTAAGGACTGTCCACTTCCATGGTCATCCTCTTCATAGGCCAGTCACCTTAAAGTATTGCCAATTTTAAAGGTCTGTAAGCTTCCAGGTCCACCTCTTAAAGGGCCAGTACACTTAAAATGCTGTTGTTTCAAGGGTTTGTACACAACCCTGGTCAACCTCTTAAAGGACATAATTCCCTAAATTTGTCACCTCTTCAAGGGTTTGTCCACTTCTAGGGTCTGCCTCTTAAAGGGCCAGTCCGCAAAACATGTCACATGTTCAAGTGGCTTTCCACTTCATAAGCCACATTGACATTTCCAAAGGTCTGTCCATTCCCAGGGTTGTCTCTTAGAAGGCCACCCACACACAATAATGCATCTTTAAGGACTGTCCACTTCCATGGTCATCCTCTTCATAGGCCAGTCACCTTAAAGTATTGCCAATTTTAAAGGTCCGTAAGCTTCCCAGGTCCACCTCTTAAAGGGCCAGTACACTTAAAATGCTGTTGTTTCGAGGGTTTGTACACAACCCTGGTCAACCTCTTAAAGGACATAATTCCCTAAATTTGTCACCTCTTCAAGGGTTTGTCCACTTCTAGGGTCTGCCTCTTAAAGGGCCAGTCCGCAAAACATGTCACATGTTCAAGTGGCTTTCCACTTCATAAGCCACATTGACATTTCCAAAGGTCTGTCCATTCCCAGGGTTGTCTCTTAGAAGGCCACCCACACACAATAATGCATCTTTAAGGACTGTCCACTTCCATGGTCATCCTCTTCATAGGCCAGTCACCTTAAAGTATTGCCAATTTTAAAGGTCCGTAAGCTTCCCAGGTCCACCTCTTAAAGGGCCAGTACACTTAAAATGCTGTTGTTTTGAGGGTTTGTACACAACCCTGGTCAACCTCTTAAAGGACATAATTCCCTAAATTTGTCACCTCTTCAAGGGTTTGTCCACTTCTAGGGTCTGCCTCTTAAAGGGCCAGTCCGCAAAACATGTCACATGTTCAAGTGGCTTTCCACTTCATAAGCCACATTGACATTTCCAAAGGTCTGTCCATTCCCAGGGTTGTCTCTTAGAAGGCCACCCACACACAATAATGCATCTTTAAGGACTGTCCACTTCCATGGTCATCCTCTTCATAGGCCAGTCACCTTAAAGTATTGCCAATTTTAAAGGTCTGTAAGCTTCCCAGGTCCACCTCTTAAAGGGCCAGTACACTTAAAATGCTGTTGTTTCAAGGGTTTGTACACAACCCTGGTCAACCTCTTAAAGGACATAATTCCCTAAATTTGTCACCTCTTCAAGGGTTTGTCCACTTCTAGGGTCTGCCTCTTAAAGGGCCAGTCCGCAAAACATGTCACATGTTCAAGTGGCTTTCCACTTCATAAGCCACATTGACATTTCCAAAGGTCTGTCCATTCCCAGGGTTGTCTCTTAGAAGGCCACCCACACACAATAATGCATCTTTAAGGACTGTCCACTTCCATGGTCATCCTCTTCATAGGCCAGTCACCTTAAAGTATTGCCAATTTTAAAGGTCCGTAAGCTTCCCAGGTCCACCTCTTAAAGGGCCAGTACACTTAAAATGCTGTTGTTTCAAGGGTTTGTACACAACCCTGGTCAACCTCTTAAAGGACATAATTCCCTAAATTTGTCACCTCTTCAAGGTTTGTCCACTTCTAGGGTCTGCCTCTTAAAGGGCCAGTCCGCAAAACATGTCACATGTTCAAGTGGCTTTCCACTTCATAAGCCACATTGACATTTCCAAAGGTCTGTCCATTCCCAGGGTTGTCTCTTAGAAGGGGCCACCCACACACAATAATGCATCTTTAAGGACTGTCCACTTCCATGGTCATCCTCTTCATAGGCCAGTCACCTTAAAGTATTGCCAATTTTAAAGGTCCGTAAGCTTCCCAGGTCCACCTCTTAAAGGGCCAGTACACTTAAAATGCTGTTGTTTTGAGGGTTTGTACACAACCCTGGTCAACCTCTTAAAGGACATAATTCCCTAAATTTGTCACCTCTTCAAGGGTTTGTCCACTTCTAGGGTCTGCCTCTTAAAGGGCCAGTCCGCAAAACATGTCACATGTTCAAGTGGCTTTCCACTTCATAAGCCACATTGACATTTCCAAAGGTCTGTCCATTCCCAGGGTTGTCTCTTAGAAGGCCACCCACACACAATAATGCATCTTTAAGGACTGTCCACTTCCATGGTCATCCTCTTCATAGGCCAGTCACCTTAAAGTATTGCCAATTTTAAAGGTCTGTAAGCTTCCCAGGTCCACCTCTTAAAGGGTCAGTACACTTAAAATGCTGTTGTTTTGAGGGTTTGTACACAACCCTGGTCAACCTCTTAAAGGACATAATTCCCTAAATTTGTCACCTCTTCAAGGGTTTGTCCACTTCTAGGGTCTGCCTCTTAAAGGGCCAGTCCGCAAAACATGTCACATGTTCAAGTGGCTTTCCACTTCATAAGCCACATTGACATTTCCAAAGGTCTGTCCATTCCCAGGGTTGTCTCTTAGAAGGCCACCCACACACAATAATGCATCTTTAAGGACTGTCCACTTCCATGGTCATCCTCTTCATAGGCCAGTCACCTTAAAGTATTGCCAATTTTAAAGGTCTGTAAGCTTCCCAGGTCCACCTCTTAAAGGGCCAGTACACTTAAAATGCTGTTGTTTCAAGGGTTTGTACACAACCCTGGTCAACCTCTTAAAGGACATAATTCCCTAAATTTGTCACCTCTTCAAGGGTTTGTCCACTTCTAGGGTCTGCCTCTTAAAGGGCCAGTCCGCAAAACATGTCACATGTTCAAGTGGCTTTCCACTTCATAAGCCACATTGACATTTCCAAAGGTCTGTCCATTCCCAGGGTTGTCTCTTAGAAGGCCACCCACACACAATAATGCATCTTTAAGGACTGTCCACTTCCATGGTCATCCTCTTCATAGGCCAGTCACCTTAAAGTATTGCCAATTTTAAAGGTCCGTAAGCTTCCCAGGTCCACCTCTTAAAGGGCCAGTACACTTAAAATGCTGTTGTTTTGAGGGTTTGTACACAACCCTGGTCAACCTCTTAAAGGACATAATTCCCTAAATTTGTCACCTCTTCAAGGGTTTGTCCACTTCTAGGGTCTGCCTCTTAAAGGGCCAGTCCGCAAAACATGTCACATGTTCAAGTGGCTTTCCACTTCATAAGCCACATTGACATTTCCAAAGGTCTGTCCATTCCCAGGGTTGTCTCTTAGAAGGCCACCCACACACAATAATGCATCTTTAAGGACTGTCCACTTCCATGGTCATCCTCTTCATAGGCCAGTCACCTTAAAGAATTGCCAATTTTAAAGGTCTGTAAGCTTCCCAGGTCCACCTCTTAAAGGGCCAGTACACTTAAAATGCTGTTGTTTCAAGGGTTTGTACACAACCCTGGTCAACCTCTTAAAGGACATAATTCCCTAAATTTGTCACCTCTTCAAGGGTTTGTCCACTTCTAGGGTCTGCCTCTTAAAGGGCCAGTCCGCAAAACATGTCACATGTTCAAGTGGCTTTCCACTTCATAAGCCACATTGACATTTCCAAAGGTCTGTCCATTCCCAAGGTTGTCTCTTAGAAGGCCACCCACACACAATAATGCATCTTTAAGGACTGTCCACTTCCATGGTCATCCTCTTCATAGGCCAGTCACCTTAAAGTATTGCCAATTTTAAAGGTCCGTAAGCTTCCCAGGTCCACCTCTTAAAGGGCCAGTACACTTAAAATGCTGTTGTTTTGAGGGTTTGTACACAACCCTGGTCAACCTCTTAAAGGACATAATTCCCTAAATTTGTCACCTCTTCAAGGGTTTGTCCACTTCTAGGGTCTGCCTCTTAAAGGGCCAGTCCGCAAAACATGTCACATGTTCAAGTGGCTTTCCACTTCATAAGCCACATTGACATTTCCAAAGGTCTGTCCATTCCCAGGGTTGTCTCTTAGAAGGCCACCCACACACAATAATGCATCTTTAAGGACTGTCCACTTCCATGGTCATCCTCTTCATAGGCCAGTCACCTTAAAGTATTGCCAATTTTAAAGGTCTGTAAGCTTCCCAGGTCCACCTCTTAAAGGGCCAGTACACTTAAAATGCTGTTGTTTCAAGGGTTTGTACACAACCCTGGTCAACCTCTTAAAGGACATAATTCCCTAAATTTGTCACCTCTTCAAGGGTTTGTCCACTTCTAGGGTCTGCCTCTTAAAGGGCCAGTCCGCAAAACATGTCACATGTTCAAGTGGCTTTCCACTTCATAAGCCACATTGACATTTCCAAAGGTCTGTCCATTCCCAGGGTTGTCTCTTAGAAGGCCACCCACACACAATAATGCATCTTTAAGGACTGTCCACTTCCATGGTCATCCTCTTCATAGGCCAGTCACCTTAAAGTATTGCCAATTTTAAAGGTCCGTAAGCTTCCCAGGTCCACCTCTTAAAGGGCCAGTACACTTAAAATGCTGTTGTTTTGAGGGTTTGTACACAACCCTGGTCAACCTCTTAAAGGACATAATTCCCTAAATTTGTCACCTCTTCAAGGGTTTGTCCACTTCTAGGGTCTGCCTCTTAAAGGGCCAGTCCGCAAAACATGTCACATGTTCAAGTGGCTTTCCACTTCATAAGCCACATTGACATTTCCAAAGGTCTGTCCATTCCCAGGGTTGTCTCTTAGAAGGCCACCCACACACAATAATGCATCTTTAAGGACTGTCCACTTCCATGGTCATCCTCTTCATAGGCCAGTCACCTTAAAGTATTGCCAATTTTAAAGGTCTGTAAGCTTCCCAGGTCCACCTCTTAAAGGGCCAGTACACTTAAAATGCTGTTGTTTCAAGGGTTTGTACACAACCCTGGTCAACCTCTTAAAGGACATAATTCCCTAAATTTGTCACCTCTTCAAGGGTTTGTCCACTTCTAGGGTCTGCCTCTTAAAGGGCCAGTCCGCAAAACATGTCACATGTTCAAGTGGCTTTCCACTTCATAAGCCACATTGACATTTCCAAAGGTCTGTCCATTCCCAGGGTTGTCTCTTAGAAGGCCACCCACACACAATAATGCATCTTTAAGGACTGTCCACTTCCATGGTCATCCTCTTCATAGGCCAGTCACCTTAAAGTATTGCCAATTTTAAAGGTCCGTAAGCTTCCCAGGTCCACCTCTTAAAGGGCCAGTACACTTAAAATGCTGTTGTTTTGAGGGTTTGTACACAACCCTGGTCAACCTCTTAAAGGACATAATTCCCTAAATTTGTCACCTCTTCAAGGGTTTGTCCACTTCTAGGGTCTGCCTCTTAAAGGGCCAGTCCGCAAAACATGTCACATGTTCAAGTGGCTTTCCACTTCATAAGCCACATTGACATTTCCAAAGGTCTGTCCATTCCCAGGGTTGTCTCTTAGAAGGCCACCCACACACAATAATGCATCTTTAAGGACTGTCCACTTCCATGGTCATCCTCTTCATAGGCCAGTCACCTTAAAGAATTGCCAATTTTAAAGGTCTGTAAGCTTCCCTGGTCCACCTCTTAAAGGGCCAGTACACTTAAAATGCTGTTGTTTCAAGGGTTTGTACACAACCCTGGTCAACCTCTTAAAGGACATAATTCCCTAAATTTGTCACCTCTTCAAGAGTTTGTCCACTTCTAGGGTCTGCCTCTTAAAGGGCCAGTCCGCAAAACATGTCACATGTTCAAGTGGCTTTCCACTTCATAAGCCACATTGACATTTCCAAAGGTCTGTCCATTCCCAGGGTTGTCTCTTAGAAGGCCACCCACACACAATAATGCATCTTTAAGGACTGTCCACTTCCATGGTCATCCTCTTCATAGGCCAGTCACCTTAAAGTATTGCCAATTTTGAAGGTCCGTAAGCTTCCCAGGTCCACCTCTTAAAGGGCCAGTACACTTAAAATGCTGTTGTTTCGAGGGTTTGTACACAACCCTGGTCAACCTCTTAAAGGACATAATTCCCTAAATTTGTCACCTCTTCAAGGGTTTGTCCACTTCTAGGGTCTGCCTCTTAAAGGGCCAGTCCGCAAAACATGTCACATGTTCAAGTGGCTTTCCACTTCATAAGCCACATTGACATTTCCAAAGGTCTGTCCATTCCCAAGGTTGTCTCTTAGAAGGCCACCCACACACAATAATGCATCTTTAAGGACTGTCCACTTCCATGGTCATCCTCTTCATAGGCCAGTCACCTTAAAGTATTGCCAATTTTAAAGGTCCGTAAGCTTCCCAGGTCCACCTCTTAAAGGGCCAGTACACTTAAAATGCTGTTGTTTTGAGGGTTTGTACACAACCCTGGTCAACCTCTTAAAGGACATAATTCCCTAAATTTGTCACCTCTTCAAGGGTTTGTCCACTTCTAGGGTCTGCCTCTTAAAGGGCCAGTCCGCAAAACATGTCACATGTTCAAGTGGCTTTCCACTTCATAAGCCACATTGACATTTCCAAAGGTCTGTCCATTCCCAGGGTTGTCTCTTAGAAGGCCACCCACACACAATAATGCATCTTTAAGGACTGTCCACTTCCATGGTCATCCTCTTCATAGGCCAGTCACCTTAAAGTATTGCCAATTTTAAAGGTCTGTAAGCTTCCCAGGTCCACCTCTTAAAGGGCCAGTACACTTAAAATGCTGTTGTTTCAAGGGTTTGTACACAACCCTGGTCAACCTCTTAAAGGACATAATTCCCTAAATTTGTCACCTCTTCAAGGGTTTGTCCACTTCTAGGGTCTGCCTCTTAAAGGGCCAGTCCGCAAAACATGTCACATGTTCAAGTGGCTTTCCACTTCATAAGCCACATTGACATTTCCAAAGGTCTGTCCATTCCCAGGGTTGTCTCTTAGAAGGCCACCCACACACAATAATGCATCTTTAAGGACTGTCCACTTCCATGGTCATCCTCTTCATAGGCCAGTCACCTTAAAGTATTGCCAATTTTAAAGGTCCGTAAGCTTCCCAGGTCCACCTCTTAAAGGGCCAGTACACTTAAAATGCTGTTGTTTCAAGGGTTTGTACACAACCCTGGTCAACCTCTTAAAGGACATAATTCCCTAAATTTGTCACCTCTTCAAGGGTTTGTCCACTTCTAGGGTCTGCCTCTTAAAGGGCCAGTCCGCAAAACATGTCACATGTTCAAGTGGCTTTCCACTTCATAAGCCACATTGACATTTCCAAAGGTCTGTCCATTCCCAGGGTTGTCTCTTAGAAGGCCACCCACACACAATAATGCATCTTTAAGGACTGTCCACTTCCATGGTCATCCTCTTCATAGGCCAGTCACCTTAAAGTATTGCCAATTTTAAAGGTCCGTAAGCTTCCCAGGTCCACCTCTTAAAGGGCCAGTACACTTAAAATGCTGTTGTTTTGAGGGTTTGTACACAACCCTGGTCAACCTCTTAAAGGACATAATTCCCTAAATTTGTCACCTCTTCAAGGGTTTGTCCACTTCTAGGGTCTGCCTCTTAAAGGGCCAGTCCGCAAAACATGTCACATGTTCAAGTGGCTTTCCACTTCATAAGCCACATTGACATTTCCAAAGGTCTGTCCATTCCCAGGGTTGTCTCTTAGAAGGCCACCCACACACAATAATGCATCTTTAAGGACTGTCCACTTCCATGGTCATCCTCTTCATAGGCCAGTCACCTTAAAGTATTGCCAATTTTAAAGGTCTGTAAGCTTCCCAGGTCCACCTCTTAAAGGGTCAGTACACTTAAAATGCTGTTGTTTTGAGGGTTTGTACACAACCCTGGTCAACCTCTTAAAGGACATAATTCCCTAAATTTGTCACCTCTTCAAGGGTTTGTCCACTTCTAGGGTCTGCCTCTTAAAGGGCCAGTCCGCAAAACATGTCACATGTTCAAGTGGCTTTCCACTTCATAAGCCACATTGACATTTCCAAAGGTCTGTCCATTCCCAGGGTTGTCTCTTAGAAGGCCACCCACACACAATAATGCATCTTTAAGGACTGTCCACTTCCATGGTCATCCTCTTCATAGGCCAGTCACCTTAAAGTATTGCCAATTTTAAAGGTCTGTAAGCTTCCCAGGTCCACCTCTTAAAGGGCCAGTACACTTAAAATGCTGTTGTTTCAAGGGTTTGTACACAACCCTGGTCAACCTCTTAAAGGACATAATTCCCTAAATTTGTCACCTCTTCAAGGGTTTGTCCACTTCTAGGGTCTGCCTCTTAAAGGGCCAGTCCGCAAAACATGTCACATGTTCAAGTGGCTTTCCACTTCATAAGCCACATTGACATTTCCAAAGGTCTGTCCATTCCCAGGGTTGTCTCTTAGAAGGCCACCCACACACAATAATGCATCTTTAAGGACTGTCCACTTCCATGGTCATCCTCTTCATAGGCCAGTCACCTTAAAGTATTGCCAATTTTAAAGGTCCGTAAGCTTCCCAGGTCCACCTCTTAAAGGGCCAGTACACTTAAAATGCTGTTGTTTTGAGGGTTTGTACACAACCCTGGTCAACCTCTTAAAGGACATAATTCCCTAAATTTGTCACCTCTTCAAGGGTTTGTCCACTTCTAGGGTCTGCCTCTTAAAGGGCCAGTCCGCAAAACATGTCACATGTTCAAGTGGCTTTCCACTTCATAAGCCACATTGACATTTCCAAAGGTCTGTCCATTCCCAGGGTTGTCTCTTAGAAGGCCACCCACACACAATAATGCATCTTTAAGGACTGTCCACTTCCATGGTCATCCTCTTCATAGGCCAGTCACCTTAAAGAATTGCCAATTTTAAAGGTCTGTAAGCTTCCCAGGTCCACCTCTTAAAGGGCCAGTACACTTAAAATGCTGTTGTTTCAAGGGTTTGTACACAACCCTGGTCAACCTCTTAAAGGACATAATTCCCTAAATTTGTCACCTCTTCAAGGGTTTGTCCACTTCTAGGGTCTGCCTCTTAAAGGGCCAGTCCGCAAAACATGTCACATGTTCAAGTGGCTTTCCACTTCATAAGCCACATTGACATTTCCAAAGGTCTGTCCATTCCCAAGGTTGTCTCTTAGAAGGCCACCCACACACAATAATGCATCTTTAAGGACTGTCCACTTCCATGGTCATCCTCTTCATAGGCCAGTCACCTTAAAGTATTGCCAATTTTAAAGGTCCGTAAGCTTCCCAGGTCCACCTCTTAAAGGGCCAGTACACTTAAAATGCTGTTGTTTTGAGGGTTTGTACACAACCCTGGTCAACCTCTTAAAGGACATAATTCCCTAAATTTGTCACCTCTTCAAGGGTTTGTCCACTTCTAGGGTCTGCCTCTTAAAGGGCCAGTCCGCAAAACATGTCACATGTTCAAGTGGCTTTCCACTTCATAAGCCACATTGACATTTCCAAAGGTCTGTCCATTCCCAGGGTTGTCTCTTAGAAGGCCACCCACACACAATAATGCATCTTTAAGGACTGTCCACTTCCATGGTCATCCTCTTCATAGGCCAGTCACCTTAAAGTATTGCCAATTTTAAAGGTCTGTAAGCTTCCCAGGTCCACCTCTTAAAGGGCCAGTACACTTAAAATGCTGTTGTTTCAAGGGTTTGTACACAACCCTGGTCAACCTCTTAAAGGACATAATTCCCTAAATTTGTCACCTCTTCAAGGGTTTGTCCACTTCTAGGGTCTGCCTCTTAAAGGGCCAGTCCGCAAAACATGTCACATGTTCAAGTGGCTTTCCACTTCATAAGCCACATTGACATTTCCAAAGGTCTGTCCATTCCCAGGGTTGTCTCTTAGAAGGCCACCCACACACAATAATGCATCTTTAAGGACTGTCCACTTCCATGGTCATCCTCTTCATAGGCCAGTCACCTTAAAGTATTGCCAATTTTAAAGGTCCGTAAGCTTCCCAGGTCCACCTCTTAAAGGGCCAGTACACTTAAAATGCTGTTGTTTTGAGGGTTTGTACACAACCCTGGTCAACCTCTTAAAGGACATAATTCCCTAAATTTGTCACCTCTTCAAGGGTTTGTCCACTTCTAGGGTCTGCCTCTTAAAGGGCCAGTCCGCAAAACATGTCACATGTTCAAGTGGCTTTCCACTTCATAAGCCACATTGACATTTCCAAAGGTCTGTCCATTCCCAGGGTTGTCTCTTAGAAGGCCACCCACACACAATAATGCATCTTTAAGGACTGTCCACTTCCATGGTCATCCTCTTCATAGGCCAGTCACCTTAAAGTATTGCCAATTTTAAAGGTCTGTAAGCTTCCCAGGTCCACCTCTTAAAGGGCCAGTACACTTAAAATGCTGTTGTTTCAAGGGTTTGTACACAACCCTGGTCAACCTCTTAAAGGACATAATTCCCTAAATTTGTCACCTCTTCAAGGGTTTGTCCACTTCTAGGGTCTGCCTCTTAAAGGGCCAGTCCGCAAAACATGTCACATGTTCAAGTGGCTTTCCACTTCATAAGCCACATTGACATTTCCAAAGGTCTGTCCATTCCCAGGGTTGTCTCTTAGAAGGCCACCCACACACAATAATGCATCTTTAAGGACTGTCCACTTCCATGGTCATCCTCTTCATAGGCCAGTCACCTTAAAGTATTGCCAATTTTAAAGGTCCGTAAGCTTCCCAGGTCCACCTCTTAAAGGGCCAGTACACTTAAAATGCTGTTGTTTCGAGGGTTTGTACACAACCCTGGTCAACCTCTTAAAGGACATAATTCCCTAAATTTGTCACCTCTTCAAGGGTTTGTCCACTTCTAGGGTCTGCCTCTTAAAGGGCCAGTCCGCAAAACATGTCACATGTTCAAGTGGCTTTCCACTTCATAAGCCACATTGACATTTCCAAAGGTCTGTCCATTCCCAGGGTTGTCTCTTAGAAGGCCACCCACACACAATAATGCATCTTTAAGGACTGTCCACTTCCATGGTCATCCTCTTCATAGGCCAGTCACCTTAAAGTATTGCCAATTTTAAAGGTCCGTAAGCTTCCCAGGTCCACCTCTTAAAGGGCCAGTACACTTAAAATGCTGTTGTTTCAAGGGTTTGTACACAACCCTGGTCAACCTCTTAAAGGACATAATTCCCTAAATTTGTCACCTCTTCAAGGGTTTGTCCACTTCTAGGGTCTGCCTCTTAAAGGGCCAGTCCGCAAAACATGTCACATGTTCAAGTGGCTTTCCACTTCATAAGCCACATTGACATTTCCAAAGGTCTGTCCATTCCCAGGGTTGTATCTTAGAAGGCCACCCACACACAATAATGCATCTTTAAGGACTGTCCACTTCCATGGTCATCCTCTTCATAGGCCAGTCACCTTAAAGTATTGCCAATTTTAAAGGTCTGTAAGCTTCCCAGGTCCACCTCTTAAAGGGCCAGTACACTTAAAATGCTGTTGTTTCAAGGGTTTGTACACAACCCTGGTCAACCTCTTAAAGGACATAATTCCCTAAATTTGTCACCTCTTCAAGGGTTTGTCCACTTCTAGGGTCTGCCTCTTAAAGGGCCAGTCCGCAAAACATGTCACATGTTCAAGTGGCTTTCCACTTCATAAGCCACATTGACATTTCCAAAGGTCTGTCCATTCCCAGGGTTGTCTCTTAGAAGGCCACCCACACACAATAATGCATCTTTAAGGACTGTCCACTTCCATGGTCATCGTCTTCATAGGCCAGTCACCTTAAAGTATTGCCAATTTTAAAGGTCCGTAAGCTTCCCAGGTCCACCTCTTAAAGGGCCAGTACACTTAAAATGCTGTTGTTTCAAGGGTTTGTACACAACCCTGGTCAACCTCTTAAAGGACATAATTCCCTAAATTTGTCACCTCTTCAAGGGTTTGTCCACTTCTAGGGTCTGCCTCTTAAAGGGCCAGTCCGCAAAACATGTCACATGTTCAAGTGGCTTTCCACTTCATAAGCCACATTGACATTTCCAAAGGTCTGTCCATTCCCAGGGTTGTCTCTTAGAAGGCCACCCACACACAATAATGCATCTTTAAGGACTGTCCACTTCCATGGTCATCCTCTTCATAGGCCAGTCACCTTAAAGTATTGCCAATTTTAAAGGTCTGTAAGCTTCCCAGGTCCACCTCTTAAAGGGCCAGTACACTTAAAATGCTGTTGTTTCAAGGGTTTGTACACAACCCTGGTCAACCTCTTAAAGGACATAATTCCCTAAATTTGTCACCTCTTCAAGGGTTTGTCCACTTCTAGGGTCTGCCTCTTAAAGGGCCAGTCCGCAAAACATGTCACATGTTCAAGTGGCTTTCCACTTCATAAGCCACATTGACATTTCCAAAGGTCTGTCCATTCCCAGGGTTGTCTCTTAGAAGGCCACCCACACACAATAATGCATCTTTAAGGACTGTCCACTTCCATGGTCATCCTCTTCATAGGCCAGTCACCTTAAAGTATTGCCAATTTTAAAGGTCCGTAAGCTTCCCAGGTCCACCTCTTAAAGGACCAGTACACTTAAAATGCTGTTGTTTTGAGGGTTTGTACACAACCCTGGTCAACCTCTTAAAGGACATAATTCCCTAAATTTGTCACCTCTTCAAGGGTTTGTCCACTTCTAGGGTCTGCCTCTTAAAGGGCCAGTCCGCAAAACATGTCACATGTTCAAGTGGCTTTCCACTTCATAAGCCACATTGACATTTCCAAAGGTCTGTCCATTCCCAGGGTTGTCTCTTAGAAGGCCACCCACACACAATAATGCATCTTTAAGGACTGTCCACTTCCATGGTCATCCTCTTCATAGGCCAGTCACCTTAAAGTATTGCCAATTTTAAAGGTCTGTAAGCTTCCCAGGTCCACCTCTTAAAGGGCCAGTACACTTAAAATGCTGTTGTTTCAAGGGTTTGTACACAACCCTGGTCAACCTCTTAAAGGAGATAATTCCCTAAATTTGTCACCTCTTCAAGGGTTTGTCCACTTCTAGGGTCTGCCTCTTAAAGGGCCAGTCCGCAAAACATGTCACATGTTCAAGTGGCTTTCCACTTCATAAGCCACATTGACATTTCCAAAGGTCTGTCCATTCCCAGGGTTGTCTCTTAGAAGGCCACCCACACACAATAATGCATCTTTAAGGACTGTCCACTTCCATGGTCATCCTCTTCATAGGCCAGTCACCTTAAAGTATTGCCAATTTTAAAGGTCTGTAAGCTTCCCAGGTCCACCTCTTAAAGGGCCAGTACACTTAAAATGCTGTTGTTTCAAGGGTTTGTACACAACCCTGGTCAACCTCTTAAAGGACATAATTCCCTAAATTTGTCACCTCTTCAAGGGTTTGTCCACTTCTAGGGTCTGCCTCTTAAAGGGCCAGTCCGCAAAACATGTCACATGTTCAAGTGGCTTTCCACTTCATAAGCCACATTGACATTTCCAAAGGTCTGTCCATTCCCAGGGTTGTCTCTTAGAAGGCCACCCACACACAATAATGCATCTTTAAGGACTGTCCACTTCCATGGTCATCCTCTTCATAGGCCAGTCACCTTAAAGTATTGCCAATTTTAAAGGTCCGTAAGCTTCCCAGGTCCACCTCTTAAAGGGCCAGTACACTTAAAATGCTGTTGTTTTGAGGGTTTGTACACAACCCTGGTCAACCTCTTAAAGGACATAATTCCCTAAATTTGTCACCTCTTCAAGGGTTTGTCCACTTCTAGGTTCTGCCTCTTAAAGGGCCAGTCCGCAAAACATGTCACATGTTCAAGTGGCTTTCCACTTCATAAGCCACATTGACATTTCCAAAGGTCTGTCCATTCCCAGGGTTGTCTCTTAGAAGGCCACCCACACACAATAATGCATCTTTAAGGACTGTCCACTTCCATGGTCATCCTCTTCATAGGCCAGTCACCTTAAAGTATTGCCAATTTTAAAGGTCTGTAAGCTTCCCAGGTCCACCTCTTAAAGGGCCAGTACACTTAAAATGCTGTTGTTTCGAGGGTTTGTACACAACCCTGGTCAACCTCTTAAAGGACATAATTCCCTAAATTTGTCACCTCTTCAAGGGTTTGTCCACTTCTAGGGTCTGCCTCTTAAAGGGCCAGTCCGCAAAACATGTCACATGTTCAAGTGGCTTTCCACTTCATAAGCCACATTGACATTTCCAAAGGTCTGTCCATTCCCAGGGTTGTCTCTTAGAAGGCCACCCACACACAATAATGCATCTTTAAGGACTGTCCACTTCCATGGTCATCCTCTTCATAGGCCAGTCACCTTAAAGTATTGCCAATTTTAAAGGTCTGTAAGCTTCCCAGGTCCACCTCTTAAAGGGCCAGTACACTTAAAATGCTGTTGTTTCAAGGGTTTGTACACAACCCTGGTCAACCTCTTAAAGGACATAATTCCCTAAATTTGTCACCTCTTCAAGGGTTTGTCCACTTCTAGGGTCTGCCTCTTAAAGGGCCAGTCCGCAAAACATGTCACATGTTCAAGTGGCTTTCCACTTCATAAGCCACATTGACATTTCCAAAGGTCTGTCCATTCCCAGGGTTGTCTCTTAGAAGGCCACCCACACACAATAATGCATCTTTAAGGACTGTCCACTTCCATGGTCATCCTCTTCATAGGCCAGTCACCTTAAAGTATTGCCAATTTTAAAGGTCCGTAAGCTTCCCAGGTCCACCTCTTAAAGGGCCAGTACACTTAAAATGCTGTTGTTTTGAGGGTTTGTACACAACCCTGGTCAACCTCTTAAAGGACATAATTCCCTAAATTTGTCACCTCTTCAAGGGTTTGTCCACTTCTAGGGTCTGCCTCTTAAAGGGCCAGTCCGCAAAACATGTCACATGTTCAAGTGGCTTTCCACTTCATAAGCCACATTGACATTTCCAAAGGTCTGTCCATTCCCAGGGTTGTCTCTTAGAAGGCCACCCACACACAATAATGCATCTTTAAGGACTGTCCACTTCCATGGTCATCCTCTTCATAGGCCAGTCACCTTAAAGTATTGCCAATTTTAAAGGTCTGTAAGCTTCCCAGGTCCACCTCTTAAAGGGCCAGTACACTTAAAATGCTGTTGTTTCAAGGGTTTGTACACAACCCTGGTCAACCTCTTAAAGGACATAATTCCCTAAATTTGTCACCTCTTCAAGGGTTTGTCCACTTCTAGGGTCTGCCTCTTAAAGGGCCAGTCCGCAAAACATGTCACATGTTCAAGTGGCTTTCCACTTCATAAGCCACATTGACATTTCCAAAGGTCTGTCCATTCCCAGGGTTGTCTCTTAGAAGGCCACCCACACACAATAATGCATCTTTAAGGACTGTCCACTTCCATGGTCATCCTCTTCATAGGCCAGTCACCTTAAAGTATTGCCAATTTTAAAGGTCTGTAAGCTTCCCAGGTCCACCTCTTAAAGGGCCAGTACACTTAAAATGCTGTTGTTTCAAGGGTTTGTACACAACCCTGGTCAACCTCTTAAAGGACATAATTCCCTAAATTTGTCACCTCTTCAAGGGTTTGTCCACTTCTAGGGTCTGCCTCTTAAAGGGCCAGTCCGCAAAACATGTCACATGTTCAAGTGGCTTTCCACTTCATAAGCCACATTGACATTTCCAAAGGTCTGTCCATTCCCAGGGTTGTCTCTTAGAAGGCCACCCACACACAATAATGCATCTTTAAGGACTGTCCACTTCCATGGTCATCCTCTTCATAGGCCAGTCACCTTAAAGTATTGCCAATTTTAAAGGTCCGTAAGCTTCCCAGGTCCACCTCTTAAAGGGCCAGTACACTTAAAATGCTGTTGTTTTGAGGGTTTGTACACAACCCTGGTCAACCTCTTAAAGGACATAATTCCCTAAATTTGTCACCTCTTCAAGGGTTTGTCCACTTCTAGGGTCTGCCTCTTAAAGGGCCAGTCCGCAAAACATGTCACATGTTCAAGTGGCTTTCCACTTCATAAGCCACATTGACATTTCCAAAGGTCTGTCCATTCCCAGGGTTGTCTCTTAGAAGGCCACCCACACACAATAATGCATCTTTAAGGACTGTCCACTTCCATGGTCATCCTCTTCATAGGCCAGTCACCTTAAAGTATTGCCAATTTTAAAGGTCTGTAAGCTTCCCAGGTCCACCTCTTAAAGGGCCAGTACACTTAAAATGCTGTTGTTTCAAGGGTTTGTACACAACCCTGGTCAACCTCTTAAAGGACATAATTCCCTAAATTTGTCACCTCTTCAAGGGTTTGTCCACTTCTAGGGTCTGCCTCTTAAAGGGCCAGTCCGCAAAACATGTCACATGTTCAAGTGGCTTTCCACTTCATAAGCCACATTGACATTTCCAAAGGTCTGTCCATTCCCAGGGTTGTCTCTTAGAAGGCCACCCACACACAATAATGCATCTTTAAGGACTGTCCACTTCCATGGTCATCCTCTTCATAGGCCAGTCACCTTAAAGTATTGCCAATTTTAAAGGTCCGTAAGCTTCCCAGGTCCACCTCTTAAAGGGCCAGTACACTTAAAATGCTGTTGTTTCGAGGGTTTGTACACAACCCTGGTCAACCTCTTAAAGGACATAATTCCCTAAATTTGTCACCTCTTCAAGGGTTTGTCCACTTCTAGGGTCTGCCTCTTAAAGGGCCAGTCCGCAAAACATGTCACATGTTCAAGTGGCTTTCCACTTCATAAGCCACATTGACATTTCCAAAGGTCTGTCCATTCCCAAGGTTGTCTCTTAGAAGGCCACCCACACACAATAATGCATCTTTAAGGACTGTCCACTTCCATGGTCATCCTCTTCATAGGCCAGTCACCTTAAAGTATTGCCAATTTTAAAGGTCCGTAAGCTTCCCAGGTCCACCTCTTAAAGGGCCAGTACACTTAAAATGCTGTTGTTTTGAGGGTTTGTACACAACCCTGGTCAACCTCTTAAAGGACATAATTCCCTAAATTTGTCACCTCTTCAAGGGTTTGTCCACTTCTAGGGTCTGCCTCTTAAAGGGCCAGTCCGCAAAACATGTCACATGTTCAAGTGGCTTTCCACTTCATAAGCCACATTGACATTTCCAAAGGTCTGTCCATTCCCAGGGTTGTCTCTTAGAAGGCCACCCACACACAATAATGCATCTTTAAGGACTGTCCACTTCCATGGTCATCCTCTTCATAGGCCAGTCACCTTAAAGTATTGCCAATTTTAAAGGTCTGTAAGCTTCCCAGGTCCACCTCTTAAAGGGCCAGTACACTTAAAATGCTGTTGTTTCAAGGGTTTGTACACAACCCTGGTCAACCTCTTAAAGGACATAATTCCCTAAATTTGTCACCTCTTCAAGGGTTTGTCCACTTCTAGGGTCTGCCTCTTAAAGGGCCAGTCCGCAAAACATGTCACATGTTCAAGTGGCTTTCCACTTCATAAGCCACATTGACATTTCCAAAGGTCTGTCCATTCCCAGGGTTGTCTCTTAGAAGGCCACCCACACACAATAATGCATCTTTAAGGACTGTCCACTTCCATGGTCATCCTCTTCATAGGCCAGTCACCTTAAAGTATTGCCAATTTTAAAGGTCCGTAAGCTTCCCAGGTCCACCTCTTAAAGGACCAGTACACTTAAAATGCTGTTGTTTTGAGGGTTTGTACACAACCCTGGTCAACCTCTTAAAGGACATAATTCCCTAAATTTGTCACCTCTTCAAGGGTTTGTCCACTTCTAGGGTCTGCCTCTTAAAGGGCCAGTCCGCAAAACATGTCACATGTTCAAGTGGCTTTCCACTTCATAAGCCACATTGACATTTCCAAAGGTCTGTCCATTCCCAGGGTTGTCTCTTAGAAGGCCACCCACACACAATAATGCATCTTTAAGGACTGTCCACTTCCATGGTCATCCTCTTCATAGGCCAGTCACCTTAAAGTATTGCCAATTTTAAAGGTCTGTAAGCTTCCCAGGTCCACCTCTTAAAGGGCCAGTACACTTAAAATGCTGTTGTTTCAAGGGTTTGTACACAACCCTGGTCAACCTCTTAAAGGACATAATTCCCTAAATTTGTCACCTCTTCAAGGGTTTGTCCACTTCTAGGGTCTGCCTCTTAAAGGGCCAGTCCGCAAAACATGTCACATGTTCAAGTGGCTTTCCACTTCATAAGCCACATTGACATTTCCAAAGGTCTGTCCATTCCCAAGGTTGTCTCTTAGAAGGCCACCCACACACAATAATGCATCTTTAAGGACTGTCCACTTCCATGGTCATCCTCTTCATAGGCCAGTCACCTTAAAGTATTGCCAATTTTAAAGGTCCGTAAGCTTCCCAGGTCCACCTCTTAAAGGGCCAGTACACTTAAAATGCTGTTGTTTCGAGGGTTTGTACACAACCCTGGTCAACCTCTTAAAGGACATAATTCCCTAAATTTGTCACCTCTTCAAGGGTTTGTCCACTTCTAGGGTCTGCCTCTTAAAGGGCCAGTCCGCAAAACATGTCACATGTTCAAGTGGCTTTCCACTTCATAAGCCACATTGACATTTCCAAAGGTCTGTCCATTCCCAGGGTTGTCTCTTAGAAGGCCACCCACACACAATAATGCATCTTTAAGGACTGTCCACTTCCATGGTCATCCTCTTCATAGGCCAGTCACCTTAAAGTATTGCCAATTTTAAAGGTCTGTAAGCTTCCCAGGTCCACCTCTTAAAGGGCCAGTACACTTAAAATGCTGTTGTTTCAAGGGTTTGTACACAACCCTGGTCAACCTCTTAAAGGACATAATTCCCTAAATTTGTCACCTCTTCAAGGGTTTGTCCACTTCTAGGGTCTGCCTCTTAAAGGGCCAGTCCGCAAAACATGTCACATGTTCAAGTGGCTTTCCACTTCATAAGCCACATTGACATTTCCAAAGGTCTGTCCATTCCCAGGGTTGTCTCTTAGAAGGCCACCCACACACAATAATGCATCTTTAAGGACTGTCCACTTCCATGGTCATCCTCTTCATAGGCCAGTCACCTTAAAGTATTGCCAATTTTAAAGGTCTGTAAGCTTCCCAGGTCCACCTCTTAAAGGGCCAGTACACTTAAAATGCTGTTGTTTCAAGGGTTTGTACACAACCCTGGTCAACCTCTTAAAGGACATAATTCCCTAAATTTGTCACCTCTTCAAGGGTTTGTCCACTTCTAGGGTCTGCCTCTTAAAGGGCCAGTCCGCAAAACATGTCACATGTTCAAGTGGCTTTCCACTTCATAAGCCACATTGACATTTCCAAAGGTCTGTCCATTCCCAGGGTTGTCTCTTAGAAGGCCACCCACACACAATAATGCATCTTTAAGGACTGTCCACTTCCATGGTCATCCTCTTCATAGGCCAGTCACCTTAAAGTATTGCCAATTTTAAAGGTCCGTAAGCTTCCCAGGTCCACCTCTTAAAGGGCCAGTACACTTAAAATGCTGTTGTTTCGAGGGTTTGTACACAACCCTGGTCAACCTCTTAAAGGACATAATTCCCTAAATTTGTCACCTCTTCAAGGGTTTGTCCACTTCTAGGGTCTGCCTCTTAAAGGGCCAGTCCGCAAAACATGTCACATGTTCAAGTGGCTTTCCACTTCATAAGCCACATTGACATTTCCAAAGGTCTGTCCATTCCCAAGGTTGTCTCTTAGAAGGCCACCCACACACAATAATGCATCTTTAAGGACTGTCCACTTCCATGGTCATCCTCTTCATAGGCCAGTCACCTTAAAGTATTGCCAATTTTAAAGGTCCGTAAGCTTCCCAGGTCCACCTCTTAAAGGGCCAGTACACTTAAAATGCTGTTGTTTTGAGGGTTTGTACACAACCCTGGTCAACCTCTTAAAGGACATAATTCCCTAAATTTGTCACCTCTTCAAGGGTTTGTCCACTTCTAGGGTCTGCCTCTTAAAGGGCCAGTCCGCAAAACATGTCACATGTTCAAGTGGCTTTCCACTTCATAAGCCACATTGACATTTCCAAAGGTCTGTCCATTCCCAGGGTTGTCTCTTAGAAGGCCACCCACACACAATAATGCATCTTTAAGGACTGTCCACTTCCATGGTCATCCTCTTCATAGGCCAGTCACCTTAAAGTATTGCCAATTTTAAAGGTCTGTAAGCTTCCCAGGTCCACCTCTTAAAGGGCCAGTACACTTAAAATGCTGTTGTTTCAAGGGTTTGTACACAACCCTGGTCAACCTCTTAAAGGACATAATTCCCTAAATTTGTCACCTCTTCAAGGGTTTGTCCACTTCTAGGGTCTGCCTCTTAAAGGGCCAGTCCGCAAAACATGTCACATGTTCAAGTGGCTTTCCACTTCATAAGCCACATTGACATTTCCAAAGGTCTGTCCATTCCCAAGGTTGTCTCTTAGAAGGCCACCCACACACAATAATGCATCTTTAAGGACTGTCCACTTCCATGGTCATCCTCTTCATAGGCCAGTCACCTTAAAGTATTGCCAATTTTAAAGGTCCGTAAGCTTCCCAGGTCCACCTCTTAAAGGGCCAGTACACTTAAAATGCTGTTGTTTCGAGGGTTTGTACACAACCCTGGTCAACCTCTTAAAGGACATAATTCCCTAAATTTGTCACCTCTTCAAGGGTTTGTCCACTTCTAGGGTCTGCCTCTTAAAGGGCCAGTCCGCAAAACATGTCACATGTTCAAGTGGCTTTCCACTTCATAAGCCACATTGACATTTCCAAAGGTCTGTCCATTCCCAGGGTTGTCTCTTAGAAGGCCACCCACACACAATAATGCATCTTTAAGGACTGTCCACTTCCATGGTCATCCTCTTCATAGGCCAGTCACCTTAAAGTATTGCCAATTTTAAAGGTCCGTAAGCTTCCCAGGTCCACCTCTTAAAGGGCCAGTACACTTAAAATGCTGTTGTTTCAAGGGTTTGTACACAACCCTGGTCAACCTCTTAAAGGACATAATTCCCTAAATTTGTCACCTCTTCAAGGGTTTGTCCACTTCTAGGGTCTGCCTCTTAAAGGGCCAGTCCGCAAAACATGTCACATGTTCAAGTGGCTTTCCACTTCATAAGCCACATTGACATTTCCAAAGGTCTGTCCATTCCCAGGGTTGTATCTTAGAAGGCCACCCACACACAATAATGCATCTTTAAGGACTGTCCACTTCCATGGTCATCCTCTTCATAGGCCAGTCAACTTAAAGTATTGCCAATTTTAAAGGTCTGTAAGCTTCCCAGGTCCACCTCTTAAAGGGCCAGTACACTTAAAATGCTGTTGTTTCAAGGGTTTGTACACAACCCTGGTCAACCTCTTAAAGGACATAATTCCCTAAATTTGTCACCTCTTCAAGGGTTTGTCCACTTCTAGGGTCTGCCTCTTAAAGGGCCAGTCCGCAAAACATGTCACATGTTCAAGTGGCTTTCCACTTCATAAGCCACATTGACATTTCCAAAGGTCTGTCCATTCCCAGGGTTGTCTCTTAGAAGGCCACCCACACACAATAATGCATCTTTAAGGACTGTCCACTTCCATGGTCATCCTCTTCATAGGCCAGTCACCTTAAAGTATTGCCAATTTTAAAGGTCCGTAAGCTTCCCAGGTCCACCTCTTAAAGGACCAGTACACTTAAAATGCTGTTGTTTTGAGGGTTTGTACACAACCCTGGTCAACCTCTTAAAGGACATAATTCCCTAAATTTGTCACCTCTTCAAGGGTTTGTCCACTTCTAGGGTCTGCCTCTTAAAGGGCCAGTCCGCAAAACATGTCACATGTTCAAGTGGCTTTCCACTTCATAAGCCACATTGACATTTCCAAAGGTCTGTCCATTCCCAGGGTTGTCTCTTAGAAGGCCACCCACACACAATAATGCATCTTTAAGGACTGTCCACTTCCATGGTCATCCTCTTCATAGGCCAGTCACCTTAAAGTATTGCCAATTTTAAAGGTCTGTAAGCTTCCCAGGTCCACCTCTTAAAGGGCCAGTACACTTAAAATGCTGTTGTTTCAAGGGTTTGTACACAACCCTGGTCAACCTCTTAAAGGACATAATTCCCTAAATTTGTCACCTCTTCAAGGGTTTGTCCACTTCTAGGGTCTGCCTCTTAAAGGGCCAGTCCGCAAAACATGTCACATGTTCAAGTGGCTTTCCACTTCATAAGCCACATTGACATTTCCAAAGGTCTGTCCATTCCCAAGGTTGTCTCTTAGAAGGCCACCCACACACAATAATGCATCTTTAAGGACTGTCCACTTCCATGGTCATCCTCTTCATAGGCCAGTCACCTTAAAGTATTGCCAATTTTAAAGGTCCGTAAGCTTCCCAGGTCCACCTCTTAAAGGGCCAGTACACTTAAAATGCTGTTGTTTCGAGGGTTTGTACACAACCCTGGTCAACCTCTTAAAGGACATAATTCCCTAAATTTGTCACCTCTTCAAGGGTTTGTCCACTTCTAGGGTCTGCCTCTTAAAGGGCCAGTCCGCAAAACATGTCACATGTTCAAGTGGCTTTCCACTTCATAAGCCACATTGACATTTCCAAAGGTCTGTCCATTCCCAGGGTTGTCTCTTAGAAGGCCACCCACACACAATAATGCATCTTTAAGGACTGTCCACTTCCATGGTCATCCTCTTCATAGGCCAGTCACCTTAAAGTATTGCCAATTTTAAAGGTCTGTAAGCTTCCCAGGTCCACCTCTTAAAGGGCCAGTACACTTAAAATGCTGTTGTTTCAAGGGTTTGTACACAACCCTGGTCAACCTCTTAAAGGACATAATTCCCTAAATTTGTCACCTCTTCAAGGGTTTGTCCACTTCTAGGGTCTGCCTCTTAAAGGGCCAGTCCGCAAAACATGTCACATGTTCAAGTGGCTTTCCACTTCATAAGCCACATTGACATTTCCAAAGGTCTGTCCATTCCCAGGGTTGTCTCTTAGAAGGCCACCCACACACAATAATGCATCTTTAAGGACTGTCCACTTCCATGGTCATCCTCTTCATAGGCCAGTCACCTTAAAGTATTGCCAATTTTAAAGGTCTGTAAGCTTCCCAGGTCCACCTCTTAAAGGGCCAGTACACTTAAAATGCTGTTGTTTCAAGGGTTTGTACACAACCCTGGTCAACCTCTTAAAGGACATAATTCCCTAAATTTGTCACCTCTTCAAGGGTTTGTCCACTTCTAGGGTCTGCCTCTTAAAGGGCCAGTCCGCAAAACATGTCACATGTTCAAGTGGCTTTCCACTTCATAAGCCACATTGACATTTCCAAAGGTCTGTCCATTCCCAGGGTTGTCTCTTAGAAGGCCACCCACACACAATAATGCATCTTTAAGGACTGTCCACTTCCATGGTCATCCTCTTCATAGGCCAGTCACCTTAAAGTATTGCCAATTTTAAAGGTCCGTAAGCTTCCCAGGTCCACCTCTTAAAGGGCCAGTACACTTAAAATGCTGTTGTTTCGAGGGTTTGTACACAACCCTGGTCAACCTCTTAAAGGACATAATTCCCTAAATTTGTCACCTCTTCAAGGGTTTGTCCACTTCTAGGGTCTGCCTCTTAAAGGGCCAGTCCGCAAAACATGTCACATGTTCAAGTGGCTTTCCACTTCATAAGCCACATTGACATTTCCAAAGGTCTGTCCATTCCCAAGGTTGTCTCTTAGAAGGCCACCCACACACAATAATGCATCTTTAAGGACTGTCCACTTCCATGGTCATCCTCTTCATAGGCCAGTCACCTTAAAGTATTGCCAATTTTAAAGGTCCGTAAGCTTCCCAGGTCCACCTCTTAAAGGGCCAGTACACTTAAAATGCTGTTGTTTTGAGGGTTTGTACACAACCCTGGTCAACCTCTTAAAGGACATAATTCCCTAAATTTGTCACCTCTTCAAGGGTTTGTCCACTTCTAGGGTCTGCCTCTTAAAGGGCCAGTCCGCAAAACATGTCACATGTTCAAGTGGCTTTCCACTTCATAAGCCACATTGACATTTCCAAAGGTCTGTCCATTCCCAGGGTTGTCTCTTAGAAGGCCACCCACACACAATAATGCATCTTTAAGGACTGTCCACTTCCATGGTCATCCTCTTCATAGGCCAGTCACCTTAAAGTATTGCCAATTTTAAAGGTCTGTAAGCTTCCCAGGTCCACCTCTTAAAGGGCCAGTACACTTAAAATGCTGTTGTTTCAAGGGTTTGTACACAACCCTGGTCAACCTCTTAAAGGACATAATTCCCTAAATTTGTCACCTCTTCAAGGGTTTGTCCACTTCTAGGGTCTGCCTCTTAAAGGGCCAGTCCGCAAAACATGTCACATGTTCAAGTGGCTTTCCACTTCATAAGCCACATTGACATTTCCAAAGGTCTGTCCATTCCCAAGGTTGTCTCTTAGAAGGCCACCCACACACAATAATGCATCTTTAAGGACTGTCCACTTCCATGGTCATCCTCTTCATAGGCCAGTCACCTTAAAGTATTGCCAATTTTAAAGGTCCGTAAGCTTCCCAGGTCCACCTCTTAAAGGGCCAGTACACTTAAAATGCTGTTGTTTCGAGGGTTTGTACACAACCCTGGTCAACCTCTTAAAGGACATAATTCCCTAAATTTGTCACCTCTTCAAGGGTTTGTCCACTTCTAGGGTCTGCCTCTTAAAGGGCCAGTCCGCAAAACATGTCACATGTTCAAGTGGCTTTCCACTTCATAAGCCACATTGACATTTCCAAAGGTCTGTCCATTCCCAGGGTTGTCTCTTAGAAGGCCACCCACACACAATAATGCATCTTTAAGGACTGTCCACTTCCATGGTCATCCTCTTCATAGGCCAGTCACCTTAAAGTATTGCCAATTTTAAAGGTCCGTAAGCTTCCCAGGTCCACCTCTTAAAGGGCCAGTACACTTAAAATGCTGTTGTTTCAAGGGTTTGTACACAACCCTGGTCAACCTCTTAAAGGACATAATTCCCTAAATTTGTCACCTCTTCAAGGGTTTGTCCACTTCTAGGGTCTGCCTCTTAAAGGGCCAGTCCGCAAAACATGTCACATGTTCAAGTGGCTTTCCACTTCATAAGCCACATTGACATTTCCAAAGGTCTGTCCATTCCCAGGGTTGTATCTTAGAAGGCCACCCACACACAATAATGCATCTTTAAGGACTGTCCACTTCCATGGTCATCCTCTTCATAGGCCAGTCAACTTAAAGTATTGCCAATTTTAAAGGTCTGTAAGCTTCCCAGGTCCACCTCTTAAAGGGCCAGTACACTTAAAATGCTGTTGTTTCAAGGGTTTGTACACAACCCTGGTCAACCTCTTAAAGGACATAATTCCCTAAATTTGTCACCTCTTCAAGGGTTTGTCCACTTCTAGGGTCTGCCTCTTAAAGGGCCAGTCCGCAAAACATGTCACATGTTCAAGTGGCTTTCCACTTCATAAGCCACATTGACATTTCCAAAGGTCTGTCCATTCCCAGGGTTGTCTCTTAGAAGGCCACCCACACACAATAATGCATCTTTAAGGACTGTCCACTTCCATGGTCATCGTCTTCATAGGCCAGTCACCTTAAAGTATTGCCAATTTTAAAGGTCCGTAAGCTTCCCAGGTCCACCTCTTAAAGGGCCAGTACACTTAAAATGCTGTTGTTTTGAGGGTTTGTACACAACCCTGGTCAACCTCTTAAAGGACATAATTCCCTAAATTTGTCACCTCTTCAAGGGTTTGTCCACTTCTAGGGTCTGCCTCTTAAAGGGCCAGTCCGCAAAACATGTCACATGTTCAAGTGGCTTTCCACTTCATAAGCCACATTGACATTTCCAAAGGTCTGTCCATTCCCAGGGTTGTCTCTTAGAAGGCCACCCACACACAATAATGCATCTTTAAGGACTGTCCACTTCCATGGTCATCCTCTTCATAGGCCAGTCACCTTAAAGTATTGCCAATTTTAAAGGTCTGTAAGCTTCCCAGGTCCACCTCTTAAAGGGCCAGTACACTTAAAATGCTGTTGTTTCAAGGGTTTGTACACAACCCTGGTCAACCTCTTAAAGGACATAATTCCCTAAATTTGTCACCTCTTCAAGGGTTTGTCCACTTCTAGGGTCTGCCTCTTAAAGGGCCAGTCCGCAAAACATGTCACATGTTCAAGTGGCTTTCCACTTCATAAGCCACATTGACATTTCCAAAGGTCTGTCCATTCCCAGGGTTGTCTCTTAGAAGGCCACCCACACACAATAATGCATCTTTAAGGACTGTCCACTTCCATGGTCATCCTCTTCATAGGCCAGTCACCTTAAAGTATTGCCAATTTTAAAGGTCTGTAAGCTTCCCAGGTCCACCTCTTAAAGGGCCAGTACACTTAAAATGCTGTTGTTTCAAGGGTTTGTACACAACCCTGGTCAACCTCTTAAAGGACATAATTCCCTAAATTTGTCACCTCTTCAAGGGTTTGTCCACTTCTAGGGTCTGCCTCTTAAAGGGCCAGTCCGCAAAACATGTCACATGTTCAAGTGGCTTTCCACTTCATAAGCCACATTGACATTTCCAAAGGTCTGTCCATTCCCAGGGTTGTCTCTTAGAAGGCCACCCACACACAATAATGCATCTTTAAGGACTGTCCACTTCCATGGTCATCCTCTTCATAGGCCAGTCACCTTAAAGTATTGCCAATTTTAAAGGTCCGTAAGCTTCCCAGGTCCACCTCTTAAAGGACCAGTACACTTAAAATGCTGTTGTTTTGAGGGTTTGTACACAACCCTGGTCAACCTCTTAAAGGACATAATTCCCTAAATTTGTCACCTCTTCAAGGGTTTGTCCACTTCTAGGGTCTGCCTCTTAAAGGGCCAGTCCGCAAAACATGTCACATGTTCAAGTGGCTTTCCACTTCATAAGCCACATTGACATTTCCAAAGGTCTGTCCATTCCCAGGGTTGTCTCTTAGAAGGCCACCCACACACAATAATGCATCTTTAAGGACTGTCCACTTCCATGGTCATCCTCTTCATAGGCCAGTCACCTTAAAGTATTGCCAATTTTAAAGGTCTGTAAGCTTCCCAGGTCCACCTCTTAAAGGGCCAGTACACTTAAAATGCTGTTGTTTCAAGGGTTTGTACACAACCCTGGTCAACCTCTTAAAGGACATAATTCCCTAAATTTGTCACCTCTTCAAGGGTTTGTCCACTTCTAGGGTCTGCCTCTTAAAGGGCCAGTCCGCAAAACATGTCACATGTTCAAGTGGCTTTCCACTTCATAAGCCACATTGACATTTCCAAAGGTCTGTCCATTCCCAGGGTTGTCTCTTAGAAGGCCACCCACACACAATAATGCATCTTTAAGGACTGTCCACTTCCATGGTCATCCTCTTCATAGGCCAGTCACCTTAAAGTATTGCCAATTTTAAAGGTCTGTAAGCTTCCCAGGTCCACCTCTTAAAGGGCCAGTACACTTAAAATGCTGTTGTTTCAAGGGTTTGTACACAACCCTGGTCAACCTCTTAAAGGACATAATTCCCTAAATTTGTCACCTCTTCAAGGGTTTGTCCACTTCTAGGGTCTGCCTCTTAAAGGGCCAGTCCGCAAAACATGTCACATGTTCAAGTGGCTTTCCACTTCATAAGCCACATTGACATTTCCAAAGGTCTGTCCATTCCCAGGGTTGTCTCTTAGAAGGCCACCCACACACAATAATGCATCTTTAAGGACTGTCCACTTCCATGGTCATCCTCTTCATAGGCCAGTCACCTTAAAGTATTGCCAATTTTAAAGGTCCGTAAGCTTCCCAGGTCCACCTCTTAAAGGGCCAGTACACTTAAAATGCTGTTGTTTTGAGGGTTTGTACACAACCCTGGTCAACCTCTTAAAGGACATAATTCCCTAAATTTGTCACCTCTTCAAGGGTTTGTCCACTTCTAGGGTCTGCCTCTTAAAGGGCCAGTCCGCAAAACATGTCACATGTTCAAGTGGCTTTCCACTTCATAAGCCACATTGACATTTCCAAAGGTCTGTCCATTCCCAGGGTTGTCTCTTAGAAGGCCACCCACACACAATAATGCATCTTTAAGGACTGTCCACTTCCATGGTCATCCTCTTCATAGGCCAGTCACCTTAAAGTATTGCCAATTTTAAAGGTCTGTAAGCTTCCCAGGTCCACCTCTTAAAGGGCCAGTACACTTAAAATGCTGTTGTTTCGAGGGTTTGTACACAACCCTGGTCAACCTCTTAAAGGACATAATTCCCTAAATTTGTCACCTCTTCAAGGGTTTGTCCACTTCTAGGGTCTGCCTCTTAAAGGGCCAGTCCGCAAAACATGTCACATGTTCAAGTGGCTTTCCACTTCATAAGCCACATTGACATTTCCAAAGGTCTGTCCATTCCCAGGGTTGTCTCTTAGAAGGCCACCCACACACAATAATGCATCTTTAAGGACTGTCCACTTCCATGGTCATCCTCTTCATAGGCCAGTCACCTTAAAGTATTGCCAATTTTAAAGGTCTGTAAGCTTCCCAGGTCCACCTCTTAAAGGGCCAGTACACTTAAAATGCTGTTGTTTCAAGGGTTTGTACACAACCCTGGTCAACCTCTTAAAGGACATAATTCCCTAAATTTGTCACCTCTTCAAGGGTTTGTCCACTTCTAGGGTCTGCCTCTTAAAGGGCCAGTCCGCAAAACATGTCACATGTTCAAGTGGCTTTCCACTTCATAAGCCACATTGACATTTCCAAAGGTCTGTCCATTCCCAGGGTTGTCTCTTAGAAGGCCACCCACACACAATAATGCATCTTTAAGGACTGTCCACTTCCATGGTCATCCTCTTCATAGGCCAGTCACCTTAAAGTATTGCCAATTTTAAAGGTCCGTAAGCTTCCCAGGTCCACCTCTTAAAGGGCCAGTACACTTAAAATGCTGTTGTTTTGAGGGTTTGTACACAACCCTGGTCAACCTCTTAAAGGACATAATTCCCTAAATTTGTCACCTCTTCAAGGGTTTGTCCACTTCTAGGGTCTGCCTCTTAAAGGGCCAGTCCGCAAAACATGTCACATGTTCAAGTGGCTTTCCACTTCATAAGCCACATTGACATTTCCAAAGGTCTGTCCATTCCCAGGGTTGTCTCTTAGAAGGCCACCCACACACAATAATGCATCTTTAAGGACTGTCCACTTCCATGGTCATCCTCTTCATAGGCCAGTCACCTTAAAGTATTGCCAATTTTAAAGGTCTGTAAGCTTCCCAGGTCCACCTCTTAAAGGGCCAGTACACTTAAAATGCTGTTGTTTCAAGGGTTTGTACACAACCCTGGTCAACCTCTTAAAGGACATAATTCCCTAAATTTGTCACCTCTTCAAGGGTTTGTCCACTTCTAGGGTCTGCCTCTTAAAGGGCCAGTCCGCAAAACATGTCACATGTTCAAGTGGCTTTCCACTTCATAAGCCACATTGACATTTCCAAAGGTCTGTCCATTCCCAGGGTTGTCTCTTAGAAGGCCACCCACACACAATAATGCATCTTTAAGGACTGTCCACTTCCATGGTCATCCTCTTCATAGGCCAGTCACCTTAAAGTATTGCCAATTTTAAAGGTCTGTAAGCTTCCCAGGTCCACCTCTTAAAGGGCCAGTACACTTAAAATGCTGTTGTTTCAAGGGTTTGTACACAACCCTGGTCAACCTCTTAAAGGACATAATTCCCTAAATTTGTCACCTCTTCAAGGGTTTGTCCACTTCTAGGGTCTGCCTCTTAAAGGGCCAGTCCGCAAAACATGTCACATGTTCAAGTGGCTTTCCACTTCATAAGCCACATTGACATTTCCAAAGGTCTGTCCATTCCCAGGGTTGTCTCTTAGAAGGCCACCCACACACAATAATGCATCTTTAAGGACTGTCCACTTCCATGGTCATCCTCTTCATAGGCCAGTCACCTTAAAGTATTGCCAATTTTAAAGGTCCGTAAGCTTCCCAGGTCCACCTCTTAAAGGGCCAGTACACTTAAAATGCTGTTGTTTTGAGGGTTTGTACACAACCCTGGTCAACCTCTTAAAGGACATAATTCCCTAAATTTGTCACCTCTTCAAGGGTTTGTCCACTTCTAGGGTCTGCCTCTTAAAGGGCCAGTCCGCAAAACATGTCACATGTTCAAGTGGCTTTCCACTTCATAAGCCACATTGACATTTCCAAAGGTCTGTCCATTCCCAGGGTTGTCTCTTAGAAGGCCACCCACACACAATAATGCATCTTTAAGGACTGTCCACTTCCATGGTCATCCTCTTCATAGGCCAGTCACCTTAAAGTATTGCCAATTTTAAAGGTCTGTAAGCTTCCCAGGTCCACCTCTTAAAGGGCCAGTACACTTAAAATGCTGTTGTTTCAAGGGTTTGTACACAACCCTGGTCAACCTCTTAAAGGACATAATTCCCTAAATTTGTCACCTCTTCAAGGGTTTGTCCACTTCTAGGGTCTGCCTCTTAAAGGGCCAGTCCGCAAAACATGTCACATGTTCAAGTGGCTTTCCACTTCATAAGCCACATTGACATTTCCAAAGGTCTGTCCATTCCCAGGGTTGTCTCTTAGAAGGCCACCCACACACAATAATGCATCTTTAAGGACTGTCCACTTCCATGGTCATCCTCTTCATAGGCCAGTCACCTTAAAGTATTGCCAATTTTAAAGGTCCGTAAGCTTCCCAGGTCCACCTCTTAAAGGGCCAGTACACTTAAAATGCTGTTGTTTCGAGGGTTTGTACACAACCCTGGTCAACCTCTTAAAGGACATAATTCCCTAAATTTGTCACCTCTTCAAGGGTTTGTCCACTTCTAGGGTCTGCCTCTTAAAGGGCCAGTCCGCAAAACATGTCACATGTTCAAGTGGCTTTCCACTTCATAAGCCACATTGACATTTCCAAAGGTCTGTCCATTCCCAGGGTTGTCTCTTAGAAGGCCACCCACACACAATAATGCATCTTTAAGGACTGTCCACTTCCATGGTCATCCTCTTCATAGGCCAGTCACCTTAAAGTATTGCCAATTTTAAAGGTCTGTAAGCTTCCCAGGTCCACCTCTTAAAGGGCCAGTACACTTAAAATGCTGTTGTTTCAAGGGTTTGTACACAACCCTGGTCAACCTCTTAAAGGACATAATTCCCTAAATTTGTCACCTCTTCAAGGGTTTGTCCACTTCTAGGGTCTGCCTCTTAAAGGGCCAGTCCGCAAAACATGTCACATGTTCAAGTGGCTTTCCACTTCATAAGCCACATTGACATTTCCAAAGGTCTGTCCATTCCCAGGGTTGTCTCTTAGAAGGCCACCCACACACAATAATGCATCTTTAAGGACTGTCCACTTCCATGGTCATCCTCTTCATAGGCCAGTCACCTTAAAGTATTGCCAATTTTAAAGGTCCGTAAGCTTCCCAGGTCCACCTCTTAAAGGACCAGTACACTTAAAATGCTGTTGTTTTGAGGGTTTGTACACAACCCTGGTCAACCTCTTAAAGGACATAATTCCCTAAATTTGTCACCTCTTCAAGGGTTTGTCCACTTCTAGGGTCTGCCTCTTAAAGGGCCAGTCCGCAAAACATGTCACATGTTCAAGTGGCTTTCCACTTCATAAGCCACATTGACATTTCCAAAGGTCTGTCCATTCCCAGGGTTGTCTCTTAGAAGGCCACCCACACACAATAATGCATCTTTAAGGACTGTCCACTTCCATGGTCATCCTCTTCATAGGCCAGTCACCTTAAAGTATTGCCAATTTTAAAGGTCTGTAAGCTTCCCAGGTCCACCTCTTAAAGGGCCAGTACACTTAAAATGCTGTTGTTTCAAGGGTTTGTACACAACCCTGGTCAACCTCTTAAAGGACATAATTCCCTAAATTTGTCACCTCTTCAAGGGTTTGTCCACTTCTAGGGTCTGCCTCTTAAAGGGCCAGTCCGCAAAACATGTCACATGTTCAAGTGGCTTTCCACTTCATAAGCCACATTGACATTTCCAAAGGTCTGTCCATTCCCAAGGTTGTCTCTTAGAAGGCCACCCACACACAATAATGCATCTTTAAGGACTGTCCACTTCCATGGTCATCCTCTTCATAGGCCAGTCACCTTAAAGTATTGCCAATTTTAAAGGTCCGTAAGCTTCCCAGGTCCACCTCTTAAAGGGCCAGTACACTTAAAATGCTGTTGTTTCAAGGGTTTGTACACAACCCTGGTCAACCTCTTAAAGGACATAATTCCCTAAATTTGTCACCTCTTCAAGGGTTTGTCCACTTCTAGGGTCTGCCTCTTAAAGGGCCAGTCCGCAAAACATGTCACATGTTCAAGTGGCTTTCCACTTCATAAGCCACATTGACATTTCCAAAGGTCTGTCCATTCCCAGGGTTGTCTCTTAGAAGGCCACCCACACACAATAATGCATCTTTAAGGACTGTCCACTTCCATGGTCATCCTCTTCATAGGCCAGTCACCTTAAAGTATTGCCAATTTTAAAGGTCTGTAAGCTTCCCAGGTCCACCTCTTAAAGGGCCAGTACACTTAAAATGCTGTTGTTTCAAGGGTTTGTACACAACCCTGGTCAACCTCTTAAAGGACATAATTCCCTAAATTTGTCACCTCTTCAAGGGTTTGTCCACTTCTAGGGTCTGCCTCTTAAAGGGCCAGTCCGCAAAACATGTCACATGTTCAAGTGGCTTTCCACTTCATAAGCCACATTGACATTTCCAAAGGTCTGTCCATTCCCAGGGTTGTCTCTTAGAAGGCCACCCACACACAATAATGCATCTTTAAGGACTGTCCACTTCCATGGTCATCCTCTTCATAGGCCAGTCACCTTAAAGTATTGCCAATTTTAAAGGTCCGTAAGCTTCCCAGGTCCACCTCTTAAAGGACCAGTACACTTAAAATGCTGTTGTTTTGAGGGTTTGTACACAACCCTGGTCAACCTCTTAAAGGACATAATTCCCTAAATTTGTCACCTCTTCAAGGGTTTGTCCACTTCTAGGGTCTGCCTCTTAAAGGGCCAGTCCGCAAAACATGTCACATGTTCAAGTGGCTTTCCACTTCATAAGCCACATTGACATTTCCAAAGGTCTGTCCATTCCCAGGGTTGTCTCTTAGAAGGCCACCCACACACAATAATGCATCTTTAAGGACTGTCCACTTCCATGGTCATCCTCTTCATAGGCCAGTCACCTTAAAGTATTGCCAATTTTAAAGGTCTGTAAGCTTCCCAGGTCCACCTCTTAAAGGGCCAGTACACTTAAAATGCTGTTGTTTCAAGGGTTTGTACACAACCCTGGTCAACCTCTTAAAGGACATAATTCCCTAAATTTGTCACCTCTTCAAGGGTTTGTCCACTTCTAGGGTCTGCCTCTTAAAGGGCCAGTCCGCAAAACATGTCACATGTTCAAGTGGCTTTCCACTTCATAAGCCACATTGACATTTCCAAAGGTCTGTCCATTCCCAGGGTTGTCTCTTAGAAGGCCACCCACACACAATAATGCATCTTTAAGGACTGTCCACTTCCATGGTCATCCTCTTCATAGGCCAGTCACCTTAAAGTATTGCCAATTTTAAAGGTCTGTAAGCTTCCCAGGTCCACCTCTTAAAGGGCCAGTACACTTAAAATGCTGTTGTTTCAAGGGTTTGTACACAACCCTGGTCAACCTCTTAAAGGACATAATTCCCTAAATTTGTCACCTCTTCAAGGGTTTGTCCACTTCTAGGGTCTGCCTCTTAAAGGGCCAGTCCGCAAAACATGTCACATGTTCAAGTGGCTTTCCACTTCATAAGCCACATTGACATTTCCAAAGGTCTGTCCATTCCCAGGGTTGTCTCTTAGAAGGCCACCCACACACAATAATGCATCTTTAAGGACTGTCCACTTCCATGGTCATCCTCTTCATAGGCCAGTCACCTTAAAGTATTGCCAATTTTAAAGGTCCGTAAGCTTCCCAGGTCCACCTCTTAAAGGGCCAGTACACTTAAAATGCTGTTGTTTTGAGGGTTTGTACACAACCCTGGTCAACCTCTTAAAGGACATAATTCCCTAAATTTGTCACCTCTTCAAGGGTTTGTCCACTTCTAGGGTCTGCCTCTTAAAGGGCCAGTCCGCAAAACATGTCACATGTTCAAGTGGCTTTCCACTTCATAAGCCACATTGACATTTCCAAAGGTCTGTCCATTCCCAGGGTTGTCTCTTAGAAGGCCACCCACACACAATAATGCATCTTTAAGGACTGTCCACTTCCATGGTCATCCTCTTCATAGGCCAGTCACCTTAAAGTATTGCCAATTTTAAAGGTCTGTAAGCTTCCCAGGTCCACCTCTTAAAGGGCCAGTACACTTAAAATGCTGTTGTTTCGAGGGTTTGTACACAACCCTGGTCAACCTCTTAAAGGACATAATTCCCTAAATTTGTCACCTCTTCAAGGGTTTGTCCACTTCTAGGGTCTGCCTCTTAAAGGGCCAGTCCGCAAAACATGTCACATGTTCAAGTGGCTTTCCACTTCATAAGCCACATTGACATTTCCAAAGGTCTGTCCATTCCCAGGGTTGTCTCTTAGAAGGCCACCCACACACAATAATGCATCTTTAAGGACTGTCCACTTCCATGGTCATCCTCTTCATAGGCCAGTCACCTTAAAGTATTGCCAATTTTAAAGGTCTGTAAGCTTCCCAGGTCCACCTCTTAAAGGGCCAGTACACTTAAAATGCTGTTGTTTCAAGGGTTTGTACACAACCCTGGTCAACCTCTTAAAGGACATAATTCCCTAAATTTGTCACCTCTTCAAGGGTTTGTCCACTTCTAGGGTCTGCCTCTTAAAGGGCCAGTCCGCAAAACATGTCACATGTTCAAGTGGCTTTCCACTTCATAAGCCACATTGACATTTCCAAAGGTCTGTCCATTCCCAGGGTTGTCTCTTAGAAGGCCACCCACACACAATAATGCATCTTTAAGGACTGTCCACTTCCATGGTCATCCTCTTCATAGGCCAGTCACCTTAAAGTATTGCCAATTTTAAAGGTCCGTAAGCTTCCCAGGTCCACCTCTTAAAGGGCCAGTACACTTAAAATGCTGTTGTTTTGAGGGTTTGTACACAACCCTGGTCAACCTCTTAAAGGACATAATTCCCTAAATTTGTCACCTCTTCAAGGGTTTGTCCACTTCTAGGGTCTGCCTCTTAAAGGGCCAGTCCGCAAAACATGTCACATGTTCAAGTGGCTTTCCACTTCATAAGCCACATTGACATTTCCAAAGGTCTGTCCATTCCCAGGGTTGTCTCTTAGAAGGCCACCCACACACAATAATGCATCTTTAAGGACTGTCCACTTCCATGGTCATCCTCTTCATAGGCCAGTCACCTTAAAGTATTGCCAATTTTAAAGGTCTGTAAGCTTCCCAGGTCCACCTCTTAAAGGGCCAGTACACTTAAAATGCTGTTGTTTCAAGGGTTTGTACACAACCCTGGTCAACCTCTTAAAGGACATAATTCCCTAAATTTGTCACCTCTTCAAGGGTTTGTCCACTTCTAGGGTCTGCCTCTTAAAGGGCCAGTCCGCAAAACATGTCACATGTTCAAGTGGCTTTCCACTTCATAAGCCACATTGACATTTCCAAAGGTCTGTCCATTCCCAGGGTTGTCTCTTAGAAGGCCACCCACACACAATAATGCATCTTTAAGGACTGTCCACTTCCATGGTCATCCTCTTCATAGGCCAGTCACCTTAAAGTATTGCCAATTTTAAAGGTCTGTAAGCTTCCCAGGTCCACCTCTTAAAGGGCCAGTACACTTAAAATGCTGTTGTTTCAAGGGTTTGTACACAACCCTGGTCAACCTCTTAAAGGACATAATTCCCTAAATTTGTCACCTCTTCAAGGGTTTGTCCACTTCTAGGGTCTGCCTCTTAAAGGGCCAGTCCGCAAAACATGTCACATGTTCAAGTGGCTTTCCACTTCATAAGCCACATTGACATTTCCAAAGGTCTGTCCATTCCCAGGGTTGTCTCTTAGAAGGCCACCCACACACAATAATGCATCTTTAAGGACTGTCCACTTCCATGGTCATCCTCTTCATAGGCCAGTCACCTTAAAGTATTGCCAATTTTAAAGGTCCGTAAGCTTCCCAGGTCCACCTCTTAAAGGGCCAGTACACTTAAAATGCTGTTGTTTTGAGGGTTTGTACACAACCCTGGTCAACCTCTTAAAGGACATAATTCCCTAAATTTGTCACCTCTTCAAGGGTTTGTCCACTTCTAGGGTCTGCCTCTTAAAGGGCCAGTCCGCAAAACATGTCACATGTTCAAGTGGCTTTCCACTTCATAAGCCACATTGACATTTCCAAAGGTCTGTCCATTCCCAGGGTTGTCTCTTAGAAGGCCACCCACACACAATAATGCATCTTTAAGGACTGTCCACTTCCATGGTCATCCTCTTCATAGGCCAGTCACCTTAAAGTATTGCCAATTTTAAAGGTCTGTAAGCTTCCCAGGTCCACCTCTTAAAGGGCCAGTACACTTAAAATGCTGTTGTTTCAAGGGTTTGTACACAACCCTGGTCAACCTCTTAAAGGACATAATTCCCTAAATTTGTCACCTCTTCAAGGGTTTGTCCACTTCTAGGGTCTGCCTCTTAAAGGGCCAGTCCGCAAAACATGTCACATGTTCAAGTGGCTTTCCACTTCATAAGCCACATTGACATTTCCAAAGGTCTGTCCATTCCCAGGGTTGTCTCTTAGAAGGCCACCCACACACAATAATGCATCTTTAAGGACTGTCCACTTCCATGGTCATCCTCTTCATAGGCCAGTCACCTTAAAGTATTGCCAATTTTAAAGGTCCGTAAGCTTCCCAGGTCCACCTCTTAAAGGGCCAGTACACTTAAAATGCTGTTGTTTCGAGGGTTTGTACACAACCCTGGTCAACCTCTTAAAGGACATAATTCCCTAAATTTGTCACCTCTTCAAGGGTTTGTCCACTTCTAGGGTCTGCCTCTTAAAGGGCCAGTCCGCAAAACATGTCACATGTTCAAGTGGCTTTCCACTTCATAAGCCACATTGACATTTCCAAAGGTCTGTCCATTCCCAGGGTTGTCTCTTAGAAGGCCACCCACACACAATAATGCATCTTTAAGGACTGTCCACTTCCATGGTCATCCTCTTCATAGGCCAGTCACCTTAAAGTATTGCCAATTTTAAAGGTCTGTAAGCTTCCCAGGTCCACCTCTTAAAGGGCCAGTACACTTAAAATGCTGTTGTTTCAAGGGTTTGTACACAACCCTGGTCAACCTCTTAAAGGACATAATTCCCTAAATTTGTCACCTCTTCAAGGGTTTGTCCACTTCTAGGGTCTGCCTCTTAAAGGGCCAGTCCGCAAAACATGTCACATGTTCAAGTGGCTTTCCACTTCATAAGCCACATTGACATTTCCAAAGGTCTGTCCATTCCCAGGGTTGTCTCTTAGAAGGCCACCCACACACAATAATGCATCTTTAAGGACTGTCCACTTCCATGGTCATCCTCTTCATAGGCCAGTCACCTTAAAGTATTGCCAATTTTAAAGGTCCGTAAGCTTCCCAGGTCCACCTCTTAAAGGACCAGTACACTTAAAATGCTGTTGTTTTGAGGGTTTGTACACAACCCTGGTCAACCTCTTAAAGGACATAATTCCCTAAATTTGTCACCTCTTCAAGGGTTTGTCCACTTCTAGGGTCTGCCTCTTAAAGGGCCAGTCCGCAAAACATGTCACATGTTCAAGTGGCTTTCCACTTCATAAGCCACATTGACATTTCCAAAGGTCTGTCCATTCCCAGGGTTGTCTCTTAGAAGGCCACCCACACACAATAATGCATCTTTAAGGACTGTCCACTTCCATGGTCATCCTCTTCATAGGCCAGTCACCTTAAAGTATTGCCAATTTTAAAGGTCTGTAAGCTTCCCAGGTCCACCTCTTAAAGGGCCAGTACACTTAAAATGCTGTTGTTTCAAGGGTTTGTACACAACCCTGGTCAACCTCTTAAAGGACATAATTCCCTAAATTTGTCACCTCTTCAAGGGTTTGTCCACTTCTAGGGTCTGCCTCTTAAAGGGCCAGTCCGCAAAACATGTCACATGTTCAAGTGGCTTTCCACTTCATAAGCCACATTGACATTTCCAAAGGTCTGTCCATTCCCAAGGTTGTCTCTTAGAAGGCCACCCACACACAATAATGCATCTTTAAGGACTGTCCACTTCCATGGTCATCCTCTTCATAGGCCAGTCACCTTAAAGTATTGCCAATTTTAAAGGTCCGTAAGCTTCCCAGGTCCACCTCTTAAAGGGCCAGTACACTTAAAATGCTGTTGTTTCGAGGGTTTGTACACAACCCTGGTCAACCTCTTAAAGGACATAATTCCCTAAATTTGTCACCTCTTCAAGGGTTTGTCCACTTCTAGGGTCTGCCTCTTAAAGGGCCAGTCCGCAAAACATGTCACATGTTCAAGTGGCTTTCCACTTCATAAGCCACATTGACATTTCCAAAGGTCTGTCCATTCCCAGGGTTGTCTCTTAGAAGGCCACCCACACACAATAATGCATCTTTAAGGACTGTCCACTTCCATGGTCATCCTCTTCATAGGCCAGTCACCTTAAAGTATTGCCAATTTTAAAGGTCTGTAAGCTTCCCAGGTCCACCTCTTAAAGGGCCAGTACACTTAAAATGCTGTTGTTTCAAGGGTTTGTACACAACCCTGGTCAACCTCTTAAAGGACATAATTCCCTAAATTTGTCACCTCTTCAAGGGTTTGTCCACTTCTAGGGTCTGCCTCTTAAAGGGCCAGTCCGCAAAACATGTCACATGTTCAAGTGGCTTTCCACTTCATAAGCCACATTGACATTTCCAAAGGTCTGTCCATTCCCAGGGTTGTCTCTTAGAAGGCCACCCACACACAATAATGCATCTTTAAGGACTGTCCACTTCCATGGTCATCCTCTTCATAGGCCAGTCACCTTAAAGTATTGCCAATTTTAAAGGTCTGTAAGCTTCCCAGGTCCACCTCTTAAAGGGCCAGTACACTTAAAATGCTGTTGTTTCAAGGGTTTGTACACAACCCTGGTCAACCTCTTAAAGGACATAATTCCCTAAATTTGTCACCTCTTCAAGGGTTTGTCCACTTCTAGGGTCTGCCTCTTAAAGGGCCAGTCCGCAAAACATGTCACATGTTCAAGTGGCTTTCCACTTCATAAGCCACATTGACATTTCCAAAGGTCTGTCCATTCCCAAGGTTGTCTCTTAGAAGGCCACCCACACACAATAATGCATCTTTAAGGACTGTCCACTTCCATGGTCATCCTCTTCATAGGCCAGTCACCTTAAAGTATTGCCAATTTTAAAGGTCCGTAAGCTTCCCAGGTCCACCTCTTAAAGGGCCAGTACACTTAAAATGCTGTTGTTTTGAGGGTTTGTACACAACCCTGGTCAACCTCTTAAAGGACATAATTCCCTAAATTTGTCACCTCTTCAAGGGTTTGTCCACTTCTAGGGTCTGCCTCTTAAAGGGCCAGTCCGCAAAACATGTCACATGTTCAAGTGGCTTTCCACTTCATAAGCCACATTGACATTTCCAAAGGTCTGTCCATTCCCAGGGTTGTCTCTTAGAAGGCCACCCACACACAATAATGCATCTTTAAGGACTGTCCACTTCCATGGTCATCCTCTTCATAGGCCAGTCACCTTAAAGTATTGCCAATTTTAAAGGTCTGTAAGCTTCCCAGGTCCACCTCTTAAAGGGCCAGTACACTTAAAATGCTGTTGTTTCAAGGGTTTGTACACAACCCTGGTCAACCTCTTAAAGGACATAATTCCCTAAATTTGTCACCTCTTCAAGGGTTTGTCCACTTCTAGGGTCTGCCTCTTAAAGGGCCAGTCCGCAAAACATGTCACATGTTCAAGTGGCTTTCCACTTCATAAGCCACATTGACATTTCCAAAGGTCTGTCCATTCCCAGGGTTGTCTCTTAGAAGGCCACCCACACACAATAATGCATCTTTAAGGACTGTCCACTTCCATGGTCATCCTCTTCATAGGCCAGTCACCTTAAAGTATTGCCAATTTTAAAGGTCCGTAAGCTTCCCAGGTCCACCTCTTAAAGGGCCAGTACACTTAAAATGCTGTTGTTTCGAGGGTTTGTACACAACCCTGGTCAACCTCTTAAAGGACATAATTCCCTAAATTTGTCACCTCTTCAAGGGTTTGTCCACTTCTAGGGTCTGCCTCTTAAAGGGCCAGTCCGCAAAACATGTCACATGTTCAAGTGGCTTTCCACTTCATAAGCCACATTGACATTTCCAAAGGTCTGTCCATTCCCAAGGTTGTCTCTTAGAAGGCCACCCACACACAATAATGCATCTTTAAGGACTGTCCACTTCCATGGTCATCCTCTTCATAGGCCAGTCACCTTAAAGTATTGCCAATTTTAAAGGTCCGTAAGCTTCCCAGGTCCACCTCTTAAAGGGCCAGTACACTTAAAATGCTGTTGTTTTGAGGGTTTGTACACAACCCTGGTCAACCTCTTAAAGGACATAATTCCCTAAATTTGTCACCTCTTCAAGGGTTTGTCCACTTCTAGGGTCTGCCTCTTAAAGGGCCAGTCCGCAAAACATGTCACATGTTCAAGTGGCTTTCCACTTCATAAGCCACATTGACATTTCCAAAGGTCTGTCCATTCCCAGGGTTGTCTCTTAGAAGGCCACCCACACACAATAATGCATCTTTAAGGACTGTCCACTTCCATGGTCATCCTCTTCATAGGCCAGTCACCTTAAAGTATTGCCAATTTTAAAGGTCTGTAAGCTTCCCAGGTCCACCTCTTAAAGGGCCAGTACACTTAAAATGCTGTTGTTTCAAGGGTTTGTACACAACCCTGGTCAACCTCTTAAAGGACATAATTCCCTAAATTTGTCACCTCTTCAAGGGTTTGTCCACTTCTAGGGTCTGCCTCTTAAAGGGCCAGTCCGCAAAACATGTCACATGTTCAAGTGGCTTTCCACTTCATAAGCCACATTGACATTTCCAAAGGTCTGTCCATTCCCAGGGTTGTCTCTTAGAAGGCCACCCACACACAATAATGCATCTTTAAGGACTGTCCACTTCCATGGTCATCCTCTTCATAGGCCAGTCACCTTAAAGTATTGCCAATTTTAAAGGTCCGTAAGCTTCCCAGGTCCACCTCTTAAAGGACCAGTACACTTAAAATGCTGTTGTTTTGAGGGTTTGTACACAACCCTGGTCAACCTCTTAAAGGACATAATTCCCTAAATTTGTCACCTCTTCAAGGGTTTGTCCACTTCTAGGGTCTGCCTCTTAAAGGGCCAGTCCGCAAAACATGTCACATGTTCAAGTGGCTTTCCACTTCATAAGCCACATTGACATTTCCAAAGGTCTGTCCATTCCCAGGGTTGTCTCTTAGAAGGCCACCCACACACAATAATGCATCTTTAAGGACTGTCCACTTCCATGGTCATCCTCTTCATAGGCCAGTCACCTTAAAGTATTGCCAATTTTAAAGGTCTGTAAGCTTCCCAGGTCCACCTCTTAAAGGGCCAGTACACTTAAAATGCTGTTGTTTCAAGGGTTTGTACACAACCCTGGTCAACCTCTTAAAGGACATAATTCCCTAAATTTGTCACCTCTTCAAGGGTTTGTCCACTTCTAGGGTCTGCCTCTTAAAGGGCCAGTCCGCAAAACATGTCACATGTTCAAGTGGCTTTCCACTTCATAAGCCACATTGACATTTCCAAAGGTCTGTCCATTCCCAAGGTTGTCTCTTAGAAGGCCACCCACACACAATAATGCATCTTTAAGGACTGTCCACTTCCATGGTCATCCTCTTCATAGGCCAGTCACCTTAAAGTATTGCCAATTTTAAAGGTCCGTAAGCTTCCCAGGTCCACCTCTTAAAGGGCCAGTACACTTAAAATGCTGTTGTTTCGAGGGTTTGTACACAACCCTGGTCAACCTCTTAAAGGACATAATTCCCTAAATTTGTCACCTCTTCAAGGGTTTGTCCACTTCTAGGGTCTGCCTCTTAAAGGGCCAGTCCGCAAAACATGTCACATGTTCAAGTGGCTTTCCACTTCATAAGCCACATTGACATTTCCAAAGGTCTGTCCATTCCCAGGGTTGTCTCTTAGAAGGCCACCCACACACAATAATGCATCTTTAAGGACTGTCCACTTCCATGGTCATCCTCTTCATAGGCCAGTCACCTTAAAGTATTGCCAATTTTAAAGGTCTGTAAGCTTCCCAGGTCCACCTCTTAAAGGGCCAGTACACTTAAAATGCTGTTGTTTCAAGGGTTTGTACACAACCCTGGTCAACCTCTTAAAGGACATAATTCCCTAAATTTGTCACCTCTTCAAGGGTTTGTCCACTTCTAGGGTCTGCCTCTTAAAGGGCCAGTCCGCAAAACATGTCACATGTTCAAGTGGCTTTCCACTTCATAAGCCACATTGACATTTCCAAAGGTCTGTCCATTCCCAAGGTTGTCTCTTAGAAGGCCACCCACACACAATAATGCATCTTTAAGGACTGTCCACTTCCATGGTCATCCTCTTCATAGGCCAGTCACCTTAAAGTATTGCCAATTTTAAAGGTCCGTAAGCTTCCCAGGTCCACCTCTTAAAGGGCCAGTACACTTAAAATGCTGTTGTTTCGAGGGTTTGTACACAACCCTGGTCAACCTCTTAAAGGACATAATTCCCTAAATTTGTCACCTCTTCAAGGGTTTGTCCACTTCTAGGGTCTGCCTCTTAAAGGGCCAGTCCGCAAAACATGTCACATGTTCAAGTGGCTTTCCACTTCATAAGCCACATTGACATTTCCAAAGGTCTGTCCATTCCCAGGGTTGTCTCTTAGAAGGCCACCCACACACAATAATGCATCTTTAAGGACTGTCCACTTCCATGGTCATCCTCTTCATAGGCCAGTCACCTTAAAGTATTGCCAATTTTAAAGGTCTGTAAGCTTCCCAGGTCCACCTCTTAAAGGGCCAGTACACTTAAAATGCTGTTGTTTCAAGGGTTTGTACACAACCCTGGTCAACCTCTTAAAGGACATAATTCCCTAAATTTGTCACCTCTTCAAGGGTTTGTCCACTTCTAGGGTCTGCCTCTTAAAGGGCCAGTCCGCAAAACATGTCACATGTTCAAGTGGCTTTCCACTTCATAAGCCACATTGACATTTCCAAAGGTCTGTCCATTCCCAGGGTTGTCTCTTAGAAGGCCACCCACACACAATAATGCATCTTTAAGGACTGTCCACTTCCATGGTCATCCTCTTCATAGGCCAGTCACCTTAAAGTATTGCCAATTTTAAAGGTCCGTAAGCTTCCCAGGTCCACCTCTTAAAGGGCCAGTACACTTAAAATGCTGTTGTTTCGAGGGTTTGTACACAACCCTGGTCAACCTCTTAAAGGACATAATTCCCTAAATTTGTCACCTCTTCAAGGGTTTGTCCACTTCTAGGGTCTGCCTCTTAAAGGGCCAGTCCGCAAAACATGTCACATGTTCAAGTGGCTTTCCACTTCATAAGCCACATTGACATTTCCAAAGGTCTGTCCATTCCCAAGGTTGTCTCTTAGAAGGCCACCCACACACAATAATGCATCTTTAAGGACTGTCCACTTCCATGGTCATCCTCTTCATAGGCCAGTCACCTTAAAGTATTGCCAATTTTAAAGGTCCGTAAGCTTCCCAGGTCCACCTCTTAAAGGGCCAGTACACTTAAAATGCTGTTGTTTTGAGGGTTTGTACACAACCCTGGTCAACCTCTTAAAGGACATAATTCCCTAAATTTGTCACCTCTTCAAGGGTTTGTCCACTTCTAGGGTCTGCCTCTTAAAGGGCCAGTCCGCAAAACATGTCACATGTTCAAGTGGCTTTCCACTTCATAAGCCACATTGACATTTCCAAAGGTCTGTCCATTCCCAGGGTTGTCTCTTAGAAGGCCACCCACACACAATAATGCATCTTTAAGGACTGTCCACTTCCATGGTCATCCTCTTCATAGGCCAGTCACCTTAAAGTATTGCCAATTTTAAAGGTCTGTAAGCTTCCCAGGTCCACCTCTTAAAGGGCCAGTACACTTAAAATGCTGTTGTTTCAAGGGTTTGTACACAACCCTGGTCAACCTCTTAAAGGACATAATTCCCTAAATTTGTCACCTCTTCAAGGGTTTGTCCACTTCTAGGGTCTGCCTCTTAAAGGGCCAGTCCGCAAAACATGTCACATGTTCAAGTGGCTTTCCACTTCATAAGCCACATTGACATTTCCAAAGGTCTGTCCATTCCCAGGGTTGTCTCTTAGAAGGCCACCCACACACAATAATGCATCTTTAAGGACTGTCCACTTCCATGGTCATCCTCTTCATAGGCCAGTCACCTTAAAGTATTGCCAATTTTAAAGGTCCGTAAGCTTCCCAGGTCCACCTCTTAAAGGACCAGTACACTTAAAATGCTGTTGTTTTGAGGGTTTGTACACAACCCTGGTCAACCTCTTAAAGGACATAATTCCCTAAATTTGTCACCTCTTCAAGGGTTTGTCCACTTCTAGGGTCTGCCTCTTAAAGGGCCAGTCCGCAAAACATGTCACATGTTCAAGTGGCTTTCCACTTCATAAGCCACATTGACATTTCCAAAGGTCTGTCCATTCCCAGGGTTGTCTCTTAGAAGGCCACCCACACACAATAATGCATCTTTAAGGACTGTCCACTTCCATGGTCATCCTCTTCATAGGCCAGTCACCTTAAAGTATTGCCAATTTTAAAGGTCTGTAAGCTTCCCAGGTCCACCTCTTAAAGGGCCAGTACACTTAAAATGCTGTTGTTTCAAGGGTTTGTACACAACCCTGGTCAACCTCTTAAAGGACATAATTCCCTAAATTTGTCACCTCTTCAAGGGTTTGTCCACTTCTAGGGTCTGCCTCTTAAAGGGCCAGTCCGCAAAACATGTCACATGTTCAAGTGGCTTTCCACTTCATAAGCCACATTGACATTTCCAAAGGTCTGTCCATTCCCAAGGTTGTCTCTTAGAAGGCCACCCACACACAATAATGCATCTTTAAGGACTGTCCACTTCCATGGTCATCCTCTTCATAGGCCAGTCACCTTAAAGTATTGCCAATTTTAAAGGTCCGTAAGCTTCCCAGGTCCACCTCTTAAAGGGCCAGTACACTTAAAATGCTGTTGTTTCGAGGGTTTGTACACAACCCTGGTCAACCTCTTAAAGGACATAATTCCCTAAATTTGTCACCTCTTCAAGGGTTTGTCCACTTCTAGGGTCTGCCTCTTAAAGGGCCAGTCCGCAAAACATGTCACATGTTCAAGTGGCTTTCCACTTCATAAGCCACATTGACATTTCCAAAGGTCTGTCCATTCCCAGGGTTGTCTCTTAGAAGGCCACCCACACACAATAATGCATCTTTAAGGACTGTCCACTTCCATGGTCATCCTCTTCATAGGCCAGTCACCTTAAAGTATTGCCAATTTTAAAGGTCTGTAAGCTTCCCAGGTCCACCTCTTAAAGGGCCAGTACACTTAAAATGCTGTTGTTTCAAGGGTTTGTACACAACCCTGGTCAACCTCTTAAAGGACATAATTCCCTAAATTTGTCACCTCTTCAAGGGTTTGTCCACTTCTAGGGTCTGCCTCTTAAAGGGCCAGTCCGCAAAACATGTCACATGTTCAAGTGGCTTTCCACTTCATAAGCCACATTGACATTTCCAAAGGTCTGTCCATTCCCAGGGTTGTCTCTTAGAAGGCCACCCACACACAATAATGCATCTTTAAGGACTGTCCACTTCCATGGTCATCCTCTTCATAGGCCAGTCACCTTAAAGTATTGCCAATTTTAAAGGTCCGTAAGCTTCCCAGGTCCACCTCTTAAAGGGCCAGTACACTTAAAATGCTGTTGTTTCGAGGGTTTGTACACAACCCTGGTCAACCTCTTAAAGGACATAATTCCCTAAATTTGTCACCTCTTCAAGGGTTTGTCCACTTCTAGGGTCTGCCTCTTAAAGGGCCAGTCCGCAAAACATGTCACATGTTCAAGTGGCTTTCCACTTCATAAGCCACATTGACATTTCCAAAGGTCTGTCCATTCCCAAGGTTGTCTCTTAGAAGGCCACCCACACACAATAATGCATCTTTAAGGACTGTCCACTTCCATGGTCATCCTCTTCATAGGCCAGTCACCTTAAAGTATTGCCAATTTTAAAGGTCCGTAAGCTTCCCAGGTCCACCTCTTAAAGGGCCAGTACACTTAAAATGCTGTTGTTTTGAGGGTTTGTACACAACCCTGGTCAACCTCTTAAAGGACATAATTCCCTAAATTTGTCACCTCTTCAAGGGTTTGTCCACTTCTAGGGTCTGCCTCTTAAAGGGCCAGTCCGCAAAACATGTCACATGTTCAAGTGGCTTTCCACTTCATAAGCCACATTGACATTTCCAAAGGTCTGTCCATTCCCAGGGTTGTCTCTTAGAAGGCCACCCACACACAATAATGCATCTTTAAGGACTGTCCACTTCCATGGTCATCCTCTTCATAGGCCAGTCACCTTAAAGTATTGCCAATTTTAAAGGTCTGTAAGCTTCCCAGGTCCACCTCTTAAAGGGCCAGTACACTTAAAATGCTGTTGTTTCAAGGGTTTGTACACAACCCTGGTCAACCTCTTAAAGGACATAATTCCCTAAATTTGTCACCTCTTCAAGGGTTTGTCCACTTCTAGGGTCTGCCTCTTAAAGGGCCAGTCCGCAAAACATGTCACATGTTCAAGTGGCTTTCCACTTCATAAGCCACATTGACATTTCCAAAGGTCTGTCCATTCCCAGGGTTGTCTCTTAGAAGGCCACCCACACACAATAATGCATCTTTAAGGACTGTCCACTTCCATGGTCATCCTCTTCATAGGCCAGTCACCTTAAAGTATTGCCAATTTTAAAGGTCCGTAAGCTTCCCAGGTCCACCTCTTAAAGGACCAGTACACTTAAAATGCTGTTGTTTTGAGGGTTTGTACACAACCCTGGTCAACCTCTTAAAGGACATAATTCCCTAAATTTGTCACCTCTTCAAGGGTTTGTCCACTTCTAGGGTCTGCCTCTTAAAGGGCCAGTCCGCAAAACATGTCACATGTTCAAGTGGCTTTCCACTTCATAAGCCACATTGACATTTCCAAAGGTCTGTCCATTCCCAGGGTTGTCTCTTAGAAGGCCACCCACACACAATAATGCATCTTTAAGGACTGTCCACTTCCATGGTCATCCTCTTCATAGGCCAGTCACCTTAAAGTATTGCCAATTTTAAAGGTCTGTAAGCTTCCCAGGTCCACCTCTTAAAGGGCCAGTACACTTAAAATGCTGTTGTTTCAAGGGTTTGTACACAACCCTGGTCAACCTCTTAAAGGACATAATTCCCTAAATTTGTCACCTCTTCAAGGGTTTGTCCACTTCTAGGGTCTGCCTCTTAAAGGGCCAGTCCGCAAAACATGTCACATGTTCAAGTGGCTTTCCACTTCATAAGCCACATTGACATTTCCAAAGGTCTGTCCATTCCCAAGGTTGTCTCTTAGAAGGCCACCCACACACAATAATGCATCTTTAAGGACTGTCCACTTCCATGGTCATCCTCTTCATAGGCCAGTCACCTTAAAGTATTGCCAATTTTAAAGGTCCGTAAGCTTCCCAGGTCCACCTCTTAAAGGGCCAGTACACTTAAAATGCTGTTGTTTCGAGGGTTTGTACACAACCCTGGTCAACCTCTTAAAGGACATAATTCCCTAAATTTGTCACCTCTTCAAGGGTTTGTCCACTTCTAGGGTCTGCCTCTTAAAGGGCCAGTCCGCAAAACATGTCACATGTTCAAGTGGCTTTCCACTTCATAAGCCACATTGACATTTCCAAAGGTCTGTCCATTCCCAGGGTTGTCTCTTAGAAGGCCACCCACACACAATAATGCATCTTTAAGGACTGTCCACTTCCATGGTCATCCTCTTCATAGGCCAGTCACCTTAAAGTATTGCCAATTTTAAAGGTCTGTAAGCTTCCCAGGTCCACCTCTTAAAGGGCCAGTACACTTAAAATGCTGTTGTTTCAAGGGTTTGTACACAACCCTGGTCAACCTCTTAAAGGACATAATTCCCTAAATTTGTCACCTCTTCAAGGGTTTGTCCACTTCTAGGGTCTGCCTCTTAAAGGGCCAGTCCGCAAAACATGTCACATGTTCAAGTGGCTTTCCACTTCATAAGCCACATTGACATTTCCAAAGGTCTGTCCATTCCCAGAGTTGTATCTTAGAAGGCCACCCACACACAATAATGCATCTTTAAGGACTGTCCACTTCCATGGTCATCCTCTTCATAGGCCAGTCACCTTAAAGTATTGCCAATTTTAAAGGTCTGTAAGCTTCCCAGGTCCACCTCTTAAAGGGCCAGTACACTTAAAATGCTGTTGTTTCAAGGGTTTGTACACAACCCTGGTCAACCTCTTAAAGGACATAATTCCCTAAATTTGTCACCTCTTCAAGGGTTTGTCCACTTCTAGGGTCTGCCTCTTAAAGGGCCAGTCCGCAAAACATGTCACATGTTCAAGTGGCTTTCCACTTCATAAGCCACATTGACATTTCCAAAGGTCTGTCCATTCCCAGGGTTGTCTCTTAGAAGGCCACCCACACACAATAATGCATCTTTAAGGACTGTCCACTTCCATGGTCATCGTCTTCATAGGCCAGTCACCTTAAAGTATTGCCAATTTTAAAGGTCCGTAAGCTTCCCAGGTCCACCTCTTAAAGGGCCAGTACACTTAAAATGCTGTTGTTTTGAGGGTTTGTACACAACCCTGGTCAACCTCTTAAAGGACATAATTCCCTAAATTTGTCACCTCTTCAAGGGTTTGTCCACTTCTAGGGTCTGCCTCTTAAAGGGCCAGTCCGCAAAACATGTCACATGTTCAAGTGGCTTTCCACTTCATAAGCCACATTGACATTTCCAAAGGTCTGTCCATTCCCAGGGTTGTCTCTTAGAAGGCCACCCACACACAATAATGCATCTTTAAGGACTGTCCACTTCCATGGTCATCCTCTTCATAGGCCAGTCACCTTAAAGTATTGCCAATTTTAAAGGTCCGTAAGCTTCCCAGGTCCACCTCTTAAAGGGCCAGTACACTTAAAATGCTGTTGTTTTGAGGGTTTGTACACAACCCTGGTCAACCCCTTAAAGGACATAATTCCCTAAATTTGTCACCTCTTCAAGGGTTTGTCCACTTCTAGGGTCTGCCTCTTAAAGGGCCAGTCCGCAAAACATGTCACATGTTCAAGTGGCTTTCCACTTCATAAGCCACATTGACATTTCCAAAGGTCTGTCCATTCCCAGGGTTGTCTCTTAGAAGGCCACCCACACACAATAATGCATCTTTAAGGACTGTCCACTTCCATGGTCATCCTCTTCATAGGCCAGTCACCTTAAAGTATTGCCAATTTTAAAGGTCTGTAAGCTTCCCAGGTCCACCTCTTAAAGGGCCAGTACACTTAAAATGCTGTTGTTTCAAGGGTTTGTACACAACCCTGGTCAACCTCTTAAAGGACATAATTCCCTAAATTTGTCACCTCTTCAAGGGTTTGTCCACTTCTAGGGTCTGCCTCTTAAAGGGCCAGTCCGCAAAACATGTCACATGTTCAAGTGGCTTTCCACTTCATAAGCCACATTGACATTTCCAAAGGTCTGTCCATTCCCAGGGTTGTCTCTTAGAAGGCCACCCACACACAATAATGCATCTTTAAGGACTGTCCACTTCCATGGTCATCCTCTTCATAGGCCAGTCACCTTAAAGTATTGCCAATTTTAAAGGTCCGTAAGCTTCCCAGGTCCACCTCTTAAAGGGCCAGTACACTTAAAATGCTGTTGTTTTGAGGGTTTGTACACAACCCTGGTCAACCTCTTAAAGGACATAATTCCCTAAATTTGTCACCTCTTCAAGGGTTTGTCCACTTCTAGGGTCTGCCTCTTAAAGGGCCAGTCCGCAAAACATGTCACATGTTCAAGTGGCTTTCCACTTCATAAGCCACATTGACATTTCCAAAGGTCTGTCCATTCCCAGGGTTGTCTCTTAGAAGGCCACCCACACACAATAATGCATCTTTAAGGACTGTCCACTTCCATGGTCATCCTCTTCATAGGCCAGTCACCTTAAAGTATTGCCAATTTTAAAGGTCTGTAAGCTTCCCAGGTCCACCTCTTAAAGGGCCAGTACACTTAAAATGCTGTTGTTTCAAGGGTTTGTACACAACCCTGGTGAACCTCTTAAAGGACATAATTCCCTAAATTTGTCACCTCTTCAAGGGTTTGTCCACTTCTAGGGTCTGCCTCTTAAAGGGCCAGTCCGCAAAACATGTCACATGTTCAAGTGGCTTTCCACTTCATAAGCCACATTGACATTTCCAAAGGTCTGTCCATTCCCAGGGTTGTCTCTTAGAAGGCCACCCACACACAATAATGCATCTTTAAGGACTGTCCACTTCCATGGTCATCGTCTTCATAGGCCAGTCACCTTAAAGTATTGCCAATTTTAAAGGTCCGTAAGCTTCCCAGGTCCACCTCTTAAAGGGCCAGTACACTTAAAATGCTGTTGTTTTGAGGGTTTGTACACAACCCTGGTCAACCTCTTAAAGGACATAATTCCCTAAATTTGTCACCTCTTCAAGGGTTTGTCCACTTCTAGGGTCTGCCTCTTAAAGGGCCAGTCCGCAAAACATGTCACATGTTCAAGTGGCTTTCCACTTCATAAGCCACATTGACATTTCCAAAGGTCTGTCCATTCCCAGGGTTGTCTCTTAGAAGGCCACCCACACACAATAATGCATCTTTAAGGACTGTCCACTTCCATGGTCATCCTCTTCATAGGCCAGTCACCTTAAAGTATTGCCAATTTTAAAGGTCTGTAAGCTTCCCAGGTCCACCTCTTAAAGGGCCAGTACACTTAAAATGCTGTTGTTTCAAGGGTTTGTACTCAACCCTGGTCAACCTCTTAAAGGACATAATTCCCTAAATTTGTCACCTCTTCAAGGGTTTGTCCACTTCTAGGGTCTGCCTCTTAAAGGGCCAGTCCGCAAAACATGTCACATGTTCAAGTGGCTTTCCACTTCATAAGCCACATTGACATTTCCAAAGGTCTGTCCATTCCCAGGGTTGTCTCTTAGAAGGCCACCCACACACAATAATGCATCTTTAAGGACTGTCCACTTCCATGGTCATCCTCTTCATAGGCCAGTCACCTTAAAGTATTGCCAATTTTAAAGGTCCGTAAGCTTCCCAGGTCCACCTCTTAAAGGGCCAGTACACTTAAAATGCTGTTGTTTTGAGGGTTTGTACACAACCCTGGTCAACCTCTTAAAGGACATAATTCCCTAAATTTGTCACCTCTTCAAGGGTTTGTCCACTTCTAGGGTCTGCCTCTTAAAGGGCCAGTCCGCAAAACATGTCACATGTTCAAGTGGCTTTCCACTTCATAAGCCACATTGACATTTCCAAAGGTCTGTCCATTCCCAGGGTTGTCTCTTAGAAGGCCACCCACACACAATAATGCATCTTTAAGGACTGTCCACTTCCATGGTCATCCTCTTCATAGGCCAGTCACCTTAAAGTATTGCCAATTTTAAAGGTCCGTAAGCTTCCCAGGTCCACCTCTTAAAGGGCCAGTACACTTAAAATGCTGTTGTTTCAAGGGTTTGTACTCAACCCTGGTCAACCTCTTAAAGGACATAATTCCCTAAATTTGTCACCTCTTCAAGGGTTTGTCCACTTCTAGGGTCTGCCTCTAAAAAGGGCCAGTCCGCAAAACATGTCACATGTTCAAGTGGCTTTCCACTTCATAAGCCACATTGACATTTCCAAAGGTCTGTCCATTCCCAGGGTTGTCTCTTAGAAGGCCACCCACACACAATAATGCATCTTTAAGGACTGTCCACTTCCATGGTCATCCTCTTCATAGGCCAGTCACCTTAAAGTATTGCCAATTTTAAAGGTCTGTAAGCTTCCCAGGTCCACCTCTTAAAGGGCCAGTACACTTAAAATGCTGTTGTTTCAAGGGTTTGTACACAACCCTGGTCAACCTCTTAAAGGACATAATTCCCTAAATTTGTCACCTCTTCAAGGGTTTGTCCACTTCTAGGGTCTGCCTCTTAAAGGGCCAGTCCGCAAAACATGTCACATGTTCAAGTGGCTTTCCACTTCATAAGCCACATTGACATTTCCAAAGGTCTGTCCATTCCCAGGGTTGTCTCTTAGAAGGCCACCCACACACAATAATGCATCTTTAAGGACTGTCCACTTCCATGGTCATCGTCTTCATAGGCCAGTCACCTTAAAGTATTGCCAATTTTAAAGGTCCGTAAGCTTCCCAGGTCCACCTCTTAAAGGGCCAGTACACTTAAAATGCTGTTGTTTTGAGGGTTTGTACACAACCCTGGTCAACCTCTTAAAGGACATAATTCCCTAAATTTGTCACCTCTTCAAGGGTTTGTCCACTTCTAGGGTCTGCCTCTTAAAGGGCCAGTCCGCAAAACATGTCACATGTTCAAGTGGCTTTCCACTTCATAAGCCACATTGACATTTCCAAAGGTCTGTCCATTCCCAGGGTTGTCTCTTAGAAGGCCACCCACACACAATAATGCATCTTTAAGGACTGTCCACTTCCATGGTCATCCTCTTCATAGGCCAGTCACCTTAAAGTATTGCCAATTTTAAAGGTCCGTAAGCTTCCCAGGTCCACCTCTTAAAGGGCCAGTACACTTAAAATGCTGTTGTTTTGAGGGTTTGTACACAACCCTGGTCAACCTCTTAAAGGACATAATTCCCTAAATTTGTCACCTCTTCAAGGGTTTGTCCACTTCTAGGGTCTGCCTCTTAAAGGGCCAGTCCGCAAAACATGTCACATGTTCAAGTGGCTTTCCACTTCATAAGCCACATTGACATTTCCAAAGGTCTGTCCATTCCCAGGGTTGTCTCTTAGAAGGCCACCCACACACAATAATGCATCTTTAAGGACTGTCCACTTCCATGGTCATCCTCTTCATAGGCCAGTCACCTTAAAGTATTGCCAATTTTAAAGGTCTGTAAGCTTCCCAGGTCCACCTCTTAAAGGACCAGTACACTTAAAATGCTGTTGTTTCAAGGGTTTGTACTCAACCCTGGTCAACCTCTTAAAGGACATAATTCCCTAAATTTGTCACCTCTTCAAGGGTTTGTCCACTTCTAGGGTCTGCCTCTTAAAGGGCCAGTCCGCAAAACATGTCACATGTTCAAGTGGCTTTCCACTTCATAAGCCACATTGACATTTCCAAAGGTCTGTCCATTCCCAGGGTTGTCTCTTAGAAGGCCACCCACACACAATAATGCATCTTTAAGGACTGTCCACTTCCATGGTCATCCTCTTCATAGGCCAGTCACCTTAAAGTATTGCCAATTTTAAAGGTCTGTAAGCTTCCCAGGTCCACCTCTTAAAGGGCCAGTACACTTAAAATGCTGTTGTTTTGAGGGTTTGTACACAACCCTGGTCAACCTCTTAAAGGACATAATTCCCTAAATTTGTCACCTCTTCAAGGGTTTGTCCACCTATAGGGTCTGCCTCTTAAAGGGCCAGTCCGCAAAACATGTCACATGTTCAAGTGGCTTTCCACTTCATAAGCCACATTGACATTTCCAAAGGTCTGTCCATTCCCAGGGTTGTCTCTTAGAAGGCCACCCACACACAATAATGCATCTTTAAGGACTGTCCACTTCCATGGTCATCCTCTTCATAGGCCAGTCACCTTAAAGTATTGCCAATTTTAAAGGTCTGTAAGCTTCCCAGGTCCACCTCTTAAAGGGCCAGTACACTTAAAATGCTGTTGTTTCAAGGGTTTGTACTCAACCCTGGTCAACCTCTTAAAGGACATAATTCCCTAAATTTGTCACCTCTTCAAGGGTTTGTCCACTTCTAGGGTCTGCCTCTTAAAGGGCCAGTCCGCAAAACATGTCACATGTTCAAGTGGCTTTCCACTTCATAAGCCACATTGACATTTCCAAAGGTCTGTCCATTCCCAGGGTTGTCTCTTAGAAGGCCACCCACACACAATAATGCATCTTTAAGGACTGTCCACTTCCATGGTCATCCTCTTCATAGGCCAGTCACCTTAAAGTATTGCCAATTTTAAAGGTCCGTAAGCTTCCCAGGTCCACCTCTTAAAGGGCCAGTACACTTAAAATGCTGTTGTTTTGAGGGTTTGTACACAACCCTGGTCAACCTCTTAAAGGACATAATTCCCTAAATTTGTCACCTCTTCAAGGGTTTGTCCACTTCTAGGGTCTGCCTCTTAAAGGGCCAGTCCGCAAAACATGTCACATGTTCAAGTGGCTTTCCACTTCATAAGCCACATTGACATTTCCAAAGGTCTGTCCATTCCCAGGGTTGTCTCTTAGAAGGCCACCCACACACAATAATGCATCTTTAAGGACTGTCCACTTCCATGGTCATCCTATTCATAGGCCAGTCACCTTAAAGTATTGCCAATTTTAAAGGTCTGTAAGCTTCCCAGGTCCACCTCTTAAAGGGCCAGTACACTTAAAATGCTGTTGTTTCAAGGGTTTGTACACAACCCTGGTCAACCTCTTAAAGGACATAATTCCCTAAATTTGTCACCTCTTCAAGGGTTTGTCCACTTCTAGGGTCTGCCTCTTAAAGGGCCAGTCCGCAAAACATGTCACATGTTCAAGTGGCTTTCCACTTCATAAGCCACATTGACATTTCCAAAGGTCTGTCCATTCCCAGGGTTGTCTCTTAGAAGGCCACCCACACACAATAATGCATCTTTAAGGACTGTCCACTTCCATGGTCATCCTCTTCATAGGCCAGTCACCTTAAAGTATTGCCAATTTTAAAGGTCCGTAAGCTTCCCAGGTCCACCTCTTAAAGGGCCAGTACACTTAAAATGCTGTTGTTTTGAGGGTTTGTACACAACCCTGGTCAACCTCTTAAAGGACATAATTCCCTAAATTTGTCACCTCTTCAAGGGTTTGTCCACTTCTAGGGTCTGCCTCTTAAAGGGCCAGTCCGCAAAACATGTCACATGTTCAAGTGGCTTTCCACTTCATAAGCCACATTGACATTTCCAAAGGTCTGTCCATTCCCAGGGTTGTCTCTTAGAAGGCCACCCACACACAATAATGCATCTTTAAGGACTGTCCACTTCCATGGTCATCCTCTTCATAGGCCAGTCACCTTAAAGTATTGCCAATTGTAAAGGTCTGTAAGCTTCCCAGGTCCACCTCTTAAAGGGCCAGTACACTTAAAATGCTGTTGTTTCAAGGGTTTGTACACAACCCTGGTCAACCTCTTAAAGGACATAATTCCCTAAATTTGTCACCTCTTCAAGGGTTTGTCCACTTCTAGGGTCTGCCTCTTAAAGGGCCAGTCCGCAAAACATGTCACATGTTCAAGTGGCTTTCCACTTCATAAGCCACATTGACATTTCCAAAGGTCTGTCCATTCCCAGGGTTGTCTCTTAGAAGGCCACCCACACACAATAATGCATCTTTAAGGACTGTCCACTTCCATGGTCATCCTCTTCATAGGCCAGTCACCTTAAAGTATTGCCAATTTTAAAGGTCCGTAAGCTTCCCAGGTCCACCTCTTAAAGGGCCAGTACACTTAAAATGCTGTTGTTTTGAGGGTTTGTACACAACCCTGGTCAACCTCTTAAAGGACATAATTCCCTAAATTTGTCACCTCTTCAAGGGTTTGTCCACTTCTAGGGTCTGCCTCTTAAAGGGCCAGTCCGCAAAACATGTCACATGTTCAAGTGGCTTTCCACTTCATAAGCCACATTGACATTTCCAAAGGTCTGTCCATTCCCAGGGTTGTCTCTTAGAAGGCCACCCACACACAATAATGCATCTTTAAGGACTGTCCACTTCCATGGTCATCCTATTCATAGGCCAGTCACCTTAAAGTATTGCCAATTTTAAAGGTCTGTAAGCTTCCCAGGTCCACCTCTTAAAGGGCCAGTACACTTAAAATGCTGTTGTTTCAAGGGTTTGTACACAACCCTGGTCAACCTCTTAAAGGACATAATTCCCTAAATTTGTCACCTCTTCAAGGGTTTGTCCACTTCTAGGGTCTGCCTCTTAAAGGGCCAGTCCGCAAAACATGTCACATGTTCAAGTGGCTTTCCACTTCATAAGCCACATTGACATTTCCAAAGGTCTGTCCATTCCCAGGGTTGTCTCTTAGAAGGCCACCCACACACAATAATGCATCTTTAAGGACTGTCCACTTCCATGGTCATCCTCTTCATAGGCCAGTCACCTTAAAGTATTGCCAATTTTAAAGGTCCGTAAGCTTCCCAGGTCCACCTCTTAAAGGGCCAGTACACTTAAAATGCTGTTGTTTTGAGGGTTTGTACACAACCCTGGTCAACCTCTTAAAGGACATAATTCCCTAAATTTGTCACCTCTTCAAGGGTTTGTCCACTTCTAGGGTCTGCCTCTTAAAGGGCCAGTCCGCAAAACATGTCACATGTTCAAGTGGCTTTCCACTTCATAAGCCACATTGACATTTCCAAAGGTCTGTCCATTCCCAGGGTTGTCTCTTAGAAGGCCACCCACACACAATAATGCATCTTTAAGGACTGTCCACTTCCATGGTCATCGTCTTCATAGGCCAGTCACCTTAAAGTATTGCCAATTTTAAAGGTCCGTAAGCTTCCCAGGTCCACCTCTTAAAGGGCCAGTACACTTAAAATGCTGTTGTTTTGAGGGTTTGTACACAACCCTGGTCAACCTCTTAAAGGACATAATTCCCTAAATTTGTCACCTCTTCAAGGGTTTGTCCACCTATAGGGTCTGCCTCTTAAAGGGCCAGTCCGCAAAACATGTCACATGTTCAAGTGGCTTTCCACTTCATAAGCCACATTGACATTTCCAAAGGTCTGTCCATTCCCAGGGTTGTCTCTTAGAAGGCCACCCACACACAATAATGCATCTTTAAGGACTGTCCACTTCCATGGTCATCCTCTTCATAGGCCAGTCACCTTAAAGTATTGCCAATTTTAAAGGTCTGTAAGCTTCCCAGGTCCACCTCTTAAAGGGCCAGTACACTTAAAATGCTGTTGTTTCAAGGGTTTGTACTCAACCCTGGTCAACCTCTTAAAGGACATAATTCCCTAAATTTGTCACCTCTTCAAGGGTTTGTCCACTTCTAGGGTCTGCCTCTTAAAGGGCCAGTCCGCAAAACATGTCACATGTTCAAGTGGCTTTCCACTTCATAAGCCACATTGACATTTCCAAAGGTCTGTCCATTCCCAGGGTTGTCTCTTAGAAGGCCACCCACACACAATAATGCATCTTTAAGGACTGTCCACTTCCATGGTCATCCTCTTCATAGGCCAGTCACCTTAAAGTATTGCCAATTTTAAAGGTCCGTAAGCTTCCCAGGTCCACCTCTTAAAGGGCCAGTACACTTAAAATGCTGTTGTTTTGAGGGTTTGTACACAACCCTGGTCAACCTCTTAAAGGACATAATTCCCTAAATTTGTCACCTCTTCAAGGGTTTGTCCACTTCTAGGGTCTGCCTCTTAAAGGGCCAGTCCGCAAAACATGTCACATGTTCAAGTGGCTTTCCACTTCATAAGCCACATTGACATTTCCAAAGGTCTGTCCATTCCCAGGGTTGTCTCTTAGAAGGCCACCCACACACAATAATGCATCTTTAAGGACTGTCCACTTCCATGGTCATCCTATTCATAGGCCAGTCACCTTAAAGTATTGCCAATTTTAAAGGTCTGTAAGCTTCCCAGGTCCACCTCTTAAAGGGCCAGTACACTTAAAATGCTGTTGTTTCAAGGGTTTGTACACAACCCTGGTCAACCTCTTAAAGGACATAATTCCCTAAATTTGTCACCTCTTCAAGGGTTTGTCCACTTCTAGGGTCTGCCTCTTAAAGGGCCAGTCCGCAAAACATGTCACATGTTCAAGTGGCTTTCCACTTCATAAGCCACATTGACATTTCCAAAGGTCTGTCCATTCCCAGGGTTGTCTCTTAGAAGGCCACCCACACACAATAATGCATCTTTAAGGACTGTCCACTTCCATGGTCATCCTCTTCATAGGCCAGTCACCTTAAAGTATTGCCAATTTTAAAGGTCCGTAAGCTTCCCAGGTCCACCTCTTAAAGGGCCAGTACACTTAAAATGCTGTTGTTTTGAGGGTTTGTACACAACCCTGGTCAACCTCTTAAAGGACATAATTCCCTAAATTTGTCACCTCTTCAAGGGTTTGTCCACTTCTAGGGTCTGCCTCTTAAAGGGCCAGTCCGCAAAACATGTCACATGTTCAAGTGGCTTTCCACTTCATAAGCCACATTGACATTTCCAAAGGTCTGTCCATTCCCAGGGTTGTCTCTTAGAAGGCCACCCACACACAATAATGCATCTTTAAGGACTGTCCACTTCCATGGTCATCCTCTTCATAGGCCAGTCACCTTAAAGTATTGCCAATTGTAAAGGTCTGTAAGCTTCCCAGGTCCACCTCTTAAAGGGCCAGTACACTTAAAATGCTGTTGTTTCAAGGGTTTGTACACAACCCTGGTCAACCTCTTAAAGGACATAATTCCCTAAATTTGTCACCTCTTCAAGGGTTTGTCCACTTCTAGGGTCTGCCTCTTAAAGGGCCAGTCCGCAAAACATGTCACATGTTCAAGTGGCTTTCCACTTCATAAGCCACATTGACATTTCCAAAGGTCTGTCCATTCCCAGGGTTGTCTCTTAGAAGGCCACCCACACACAATAATGCATCTTTAAGGACTGTCCACTTCCATGGTCATCCTCTTCATAGGCCAGTCACCTTAAAGTATTGCCAATTTTAAAGGTCCGTAAGCTTCCCAGGTCCACCTCTTAAAGGGCCAGTACACTTAAAATGCTGTTGTTTTGAGGGTTTGTACACAACCCTGGTCAACCTCTTAAAGGACATAATTCCCTAAATTTGTCACCTCTTCAAGGGTTTGTCCACTTCTAGGGTCTGCCTCTTAAAGGGCCAGTCCGCAAAACATGTCACATGTTCAAGTGGCTTTCCACTTCATAAGCCACATTGACATTTCCAAAGGTCTGTCCATTCCCAGGGTTGTCTCTTAGAAGGCCACCCACACACAATAATGCATCTTTAAGGACTGTCCACTTCCATGGTCATCCTATTCATAGGCCAGTCACCTTAAAGTATTGCCAATTTTAAAGGTCTGTAAGCTTCCCAGGTCCACCTCTTAAAGGGCCAGTACACTTAAAATGCTGTTGTTTCAAGGGTTTGTACACAACCCTGGTCAACCTCTTAAAGGACATAATTCCCTAAATTTGTCACCTCTTCAAGGGTTTGTCCACTTCTAGGGTCTGCCTCTTAAAGGGCCAGTCCGCAAAACATGTCACATGTTCAAGTAGCTTTCCACTTCATAAGCCACATTGACATTTCCAAAGGTCTGTCCATTCCCAGGGTTGTCTCTTAGAAGGCCACCCACACACAATAATGCATCTTTAAGGACTGTCCACTTCCATGGTCATCCTCTTCATAGGCCAGTCACCTTAAAGTATTGCCAATTTTAAAGGTCCGTAAGCTTCCCAGGTCCACCTCTTAAAGGGCCAGTACACTTAAAATGCTGTTGTTTTGAGGGTTTGTACACAACCCTGGTCAACCTCTTAAAGGACATAATTCCCTAAATTTGTCACCTCTTCAAGGGTTTGTCCACTTCTAGGGTCTGCCTCTTAAAGGGCCAGTCCGCAAAACATGTCACATGTTCAAGTGGCTTTCCACTTCATAAGCCACATTGACATTTCCAAAGGTCTGTCCATTCCCAGGGTTGTCTCTTAGAAGGCCACCCACACACAATAATGCATCTTTAAGGACTGTCCACTTCCATGGTCATCCTCTTCATAGGCCAGTCACCTTAAAGTATTGCCAATTGTAAAGGTCTGTAAGCTTCCCAGGTCCACCTCTTAAAGGGCCAGTACACTTAAAATGCTGTTGTTTCAAGGGTTTGTACACAACCCTGGTCAACCTCTTAAAGGACATAATTCCCTAAATTTGTCACCTCTTCAAGGGTTTGTCCACTTCTAGGGTCTGCCTCTTAAAGGGCCAGTCCGCAAAACATGTCACATGTTCAAGTGGCTTTCCACTTCATAAGCCACATTGACATTTCCAAAGGTCTGTCCATTCCCAGGGTTGTCTCTTAGAAGGCCACCCACACACAATAATGCATCTTTAAGGACTGTCCACTTCCATGGTCATCCTCTTCATAGGCCAGTCACCTTAAAGTATTGCCAATTTTAAAGGTCCGTAAGCTTCCCAGGTCCACCTCTTAAAGGGCCAGTACACTTAAAATGCTGTTGTTTTGAGGGTTTGTACACAACCCTGGTCAACCTCTTAAAGGACATAATTCCCTAAATTTGTCACCTCTTCAAGGGTTTGTCCACTTCTAGGGTCTGCCTCTTAAAGGGCCAGTCCGCAAAACATGTCACATGTTCAAGTGGCTTTCCACTTCATAAGCCACATTGACATTTCCAAAGGTCTGTCCATTCCCAGGGTTGTCTCTTAGAAGGCCACCCACACACAATAATGCATCTTTAAGGACTGTCCACTTCCATGGTCATCCTATTCATAGGCCAGTCACCTTAAAGTATTGCCAATTTTAAAGGTCTGTAAGCTTCCCAGGTCCACCTCTTAAAGGGCCAGTACACTTAAAATGCTGTTGTTTCAAGGGTTTGTACACAACCCTGGTCAACCTCTTAAAGGACATAATTCCCTAAATTTGTCACCTCTTCAAGGGTTTGTCCACTTCTAGGGTCTGCCTCTTAAAGGGCCAGTCCGCAAAACATGTCACATGTTCAAGTGGCTTTCCACTTCATAAGCCACATTGACATTTCCAAAGGTCTGTCCATTCCCAGGGTTGTCTCTTAGAAGGCCACCCACACACAATAATGCATCTTTAAGGACTGTCCACTTCCATGGTCATCGTCTTCATAGGCCAGTCACCTTAAAGTATTGCCAATTTTAAAGGTCCGTAAGCTTCCCAGGTCCACCTCTTAAAGGGCCAGTACACTTAAAATGCTGTTGTTTTGAGGGTTTGTACACAACCCTGGTCAACCTCTTAAAGGACATAATTCCCTAAATTTGTCACCTCTTCAAGGGTTTGTCCACTTCTAGGGTCTGCCTCTTAAAGGGCCAGTCCGCAAAACATGTCACATGTTCAAGTGGCTTTCCACTTCATAAGCCACATTGACATTTCCAAAGGTCTGTCCATTCCCAGGGTTGTCTCTTAGAAGGCCACCCACACACAATAATGCATCTTTAAGGACTGTCCACTTCCATGGTCATCGTCTTCATAGGCCAGTCACCTTAAAGTATTGCCAATTTTAAAGGTCCGTAAGCTTCCCAGGTCCACCTCTTAAAGGGCCAGTACACTTAAAATGCTGTTGTTTTGAGGGTTTGTACACAACCCTGGTCAACCTCTTAAAGGACATAATTCCCTAAATTTGTCACCTCTTCAAGGGTTTGTCCACCTATAGGGTCTGCCTCTTAAAGGGCCAGTCCGCAAAACATGTCACATGTTCAAGTGGCTTTCCACTTCATAAGCCACATTGACATTTCCAAAGGTCTGTCCATTCCCAGGGTTGTCTCTTAGAAGGCCACCCACACACAATAATGCATCTTTAAGGACTGTCCACTTCCATGGTCATCCTCTTCATAGGCCAGTCACCTTAAAGTATTGCCAATTTTAAAGGTCTGTAAGCTTCCCAGGTCCACCTCTTAAAGGGCCAGTACACTTAAAATGCTGTTGTTTCAAGGGTTTGTACTCAACCCTGGTCAACCTCTTAAAGGACATAATTCCCTAAATTTGTCACCTCTTCAAGGGTTTGTCCACTTCTAGGGTCTGCCTCTTAAAGGGCCAGTCCGCAAAACATGTCACATGTTCAAGTGGCTTTCCACTTCATAAGCCACATTGACATTTCCAAAGGTCTGTCCATTCCCAGGGTTGTCTCTTAGAAGGCCACCCACACACAATAATGCATCTTTAAGGACTGTCCACTTCCATGGTCATCCTCTTCATAGGCCAGTCACCTTAAAGTATTGCCAATTTTAAAGGTCCGTAAGCTTCCCAGGTCCACCTCTTAAAGGGCCAGTACACTTAAAATGCTGTTGTTTCGAGGGTTTGTACACAACCCTGGTCAACCTCTTAAAGGACATAATTCCCTAAATTTGTCACCTCTTCAAGGGTTTGTCCACTTCTAGGGTCTGCCTCTTAAAGGGCCAGTCCGCAAAACATGTCACATGTTCAAGTGGCTTTCCACTTCATAAGCCACATTGACATTTCCAAAGGTCTGTCCATTCCCAGGGTTGTCTCTTAGAAGGCCACCCACACACAATAATGCATCTTTAAGGACTGTCCACTTCCATGGTCATCCTCTTCATAGGCCAGTCACCTTAAAGTATTGCCAATTGTAAAGGTCTGTAAGCTTCCCAGGTCCACCTCTTAAAGGGCCAGTACACTTAAAATGCTGTTGTTTCAAGGGTTTGTACACAACCCTGGTCAACCTCTTAAAGGACATAATTCCCTAAATTTGTCACCTCTTCAAGGGTTTGTCCACTTCTAGGGTCTGCCTCTTAAAGGGCCAGTCCGCAAAACATGTCACATGTTCAAGTGGCTTTCCACTTCATAAGCCACATTGACATTTCCAAAGGTCTGTCCATTCCCAGGGTTGTCTCTTAGAAGGCCACCCACACACAATAATGCATCTTTAAGGACTGTCCACTTCCATGGTCATCGTCTTCATAGGCCAGTCACCTTAAAGTATTGCCAATTTTAAAGGTCCGTAAGCTTCCCAGGTCCACCTCTTAAAGGGCCAGTACACTTAAAATGCTGTTGTTTTGAGGGTTTGTACACAACCCTGGTCAACCTCTTAAAGGACATAATTCCCTAAATTTGTCACCTCTTCAAGGGTTTGTCCACCTATAGGGTCTGCCTCTTAAAGGGCCAGTCCGCAAAACATGTCACATGTTCAAGTGGCTTTCCACTTCATAAGCCACATTGACATTTCCAAAGGTCTGTCCATTCCCAGGGTTGTCTCTTAGAAGGCCACCCACACACAATAATGCATCTTTAAGGACTGTCCACTTCCATGGTCATCCTCTTCATAGGCCAGTCACCTTAAAGTATTGCCAATTTTAAAGGTCTGTAAGCTTCCCAGGTCCACCTCTTAAAGGGCCAGTACACTTAAAATGCTGTTGTTTCAAGGGTTTGTACACAACCCTGGTCAACCTCTTAAAGGACATAATTCCCTAAATTTGTCACCTCTTCAAGGGTTTGTCCACTTCTAGGGTCTGCCTCTTAAAGGGCCAGTCCGCAAAACATGTCACATGTTCAAGTGGCTTTCCACTTCATAAGCCACATTGACATTTCCAAAGGTCTGTCCATTCCCAGGGTTGTCTCTTAGAAGGCCACCCACACACAATAATGCATCTTTAAGGACTGTCCACTTCCATGGTCATCCTCTTCATAGGCCAGTCACCTTAAAGTATTGCCAATTTTAAAGGTCCGTAAGCTTCCCAGGTCCACCTCTTAAAGGGCCAGTACACTTAAAATGCTGTTGTTTTGAGGGTTTGTACACAACCCTGGTCAACCTCTTAAAGGACATAATTCCCTAAATTTGTCACCTCTTCAAGGGTTTGTCCACTTCTAGGGTCTGCCTCTTAAAGGGCCAGTCCGCAAAACATGTCACATGTTCAAGTGGCTTTCCACTTCATAAGCCACATTGACATTTCCAAAGGTCTGTCCATTCCCAGGGTTGTCTCTTAGAAGGCCACCCACACACAATAATGCATCTTTAAGGACTGTCCACTTCCATGGTCATCCTATTCATAGGCCAGTCACCTTAAAGTATTGCCAATTTTAAAGGTCTGTAAGCTTCCCAGGTCCACCTCTTAAAGGGCCAGTACACTTAAAATGCTGTTGTTTCAAGGGTTTGTACACAACCCTGGTCAACCTCTTAAAGGACATAATTCCCTAAATTTGTCACCTCTTCAAGGGTTTGTCCACTTCTAGGGTCTGCCTCTTAAAGGGCCAGTCCGCAAAACATGTCACATGTTCAAGTAGCTTTCCACTTCATAAGCCACATTGACATTTCCAAAGGTCTGTCCATTCCCAGGGTTGTCTCTTAGAAGGCCACCCACACACAATAATGCATCTTTAAGGACTGTCCACTTCCATGGTCATCCTCTTCATAGGCCAGTCACCTTAAAGTATTGCCAATTTTAAAGGTCCGTAAGCTTCCCAGGTCCACCTCTTAAAGGGCCAGTACACTTAAAATGCTGTTGTTTTGAGGGTTTGTACACAACCCTGGTCAACCTCTTAAAGGACATAATTCCCTAAATTTGTCACCTCTTCAAGGGTTTGTCCACTTCTAGGGTCTGCCTCTTAAAGGGCCAGTCCGCAAAACATGTCACATGTTCAAGTGGCTTTCCACTTCATAAGCCACATTGACATTTCCAAAGGTCTGTCCATTCCCAGGGTTGTCTCTTAGAAGGCCACCCACACACAATAATGCATCTTTAAGGACTGTCCACTTCCATGGTCATCCTCTTCATAGGCCAGTCACCTTAAAGTATTGCCAATTGTAAAGGTCTGTAAGCTTCCCAGGTCCACCTCTTAAAGGGCCAGTACACTTAAAATGCTGTTGTTTCAAGGGTTTGTACACAACCCTGGTCAACCTCTTAAAGGACATAATTCCCTAAATTTGTCACCTCTTCAAGGGTTTGTCCACTTCTAGGGTCTGCCTCTTAAAGGGCCAGTCCGCAAAACATGTCACATGTTCAAGTGGCTTTCCACTTCATAAGCCACATTGACATTTCCAAAGGTCTGTCCATTCCCAGGGTTGTCTCTTAGAAGGCCACCCACACACAATAATGCATCTTTAAGGACTGTCCACTTCCATGGTCATCCTCTTCATAGGCCAGTCACCTTAAAGTATTGCCAATTTTAAAGGTCCGTAAGCTTCCCAGGTCCACCTCTTAAAGGGCCAGTACACTTAAAATGCTGTTGTTTTGAGGGTTTGTACACAACCCTGGTCAACCTCTTAAAGGACATAATTCCCTAAATTTGTCACCTCTTCAAGGGTTTGTCCACTTCTAGGGTCTGCCTCTTAAAGGGCCAGTCCGCAAAACATGTCACATGTTCAAGTGGCTTTCCACTTCATAAGCCACATTGACATTTCCAAAGGTCTGTCCATTCCCAGGGTTGTCTCTTAGAAGGCCACCCACACACAATAATGCATCTTTAAGGACTGTCCACTTCCATGGTCATCCTATTCATAGGCCAGTCACCTTAAAGTATTGCCAATTTTAAAGGTCTGTAAGCTTCCCAGGTCCACCTCTTAAAGGGCCAGTACACTTAAAATGCTGTTGTTTCAAGGGTTTGTACACAACCCTGGTCAACCTCTTAAAGGACATAATTCCCTAAATTTGTCACCTCTTCAAGGGTTTGTCCACTTCTAGGGTCTGCCTCTTAAAGGGCCAGTCCGCAAAACATGTCACATGTTCAAGTGGCTTTCCACTTCATAAGCCACATTGACATTTCCAAAGGTCTGTCCATTCCCAGGGTTGTCTCTTAGAAGGCCACCCACACACAATAATGCATCTTTAAGGACTGTCCACTTCCATGGTCATCGTCTTCATAGGCCAGTCACCTTAAAGTATTGCCAATTTTAAAGGTCCGTAAGCTTCCCAGGTCCACCTCTTAAAGGGCCAGTACACTTAAAATGCTGTTGTTTTGAGGGTTTGTACACAACCCTGGTCAACCTCTTAAAGGACATAATTCCCTAAATTTGTCACCTCTTCAAGGGTTTGTCCACTTCTAGGGTCTGCCTCTTAAAGGGCCAGTCCGCAAAACATGTCACATGTTCAAGTGGCTTTCCACTTCATAAGCCACATTGACATTTCCAAAGGTCTGTCCATTCCCAGGGTTGTCTCTTAGAAGGCCACCCACACACAATAATGCATCTTTAAGGACTGTCCACTTCCATGGTCATCGTCTTCATAGGCCAGTCACCTTAAAGTATTGCCAATTTTAAAGGTCCGTAAGCTTCCCAGGTCCACCTCTTAAAGGGCCAGTACACTTAAAATGCTGTTGTTTTGAGGGTTTGTACACAACCCTGGTCAACCTCTTAAAGGACATAATTCCCTAAATTTGTCACCTCTTCAAGGGTTTGTCCACCTATAGGGTCTGCCTCTTAAAGGGCCAGTCCGCAAAACATGTCACATGTTCAAGTGGCTTTCCACTTCATAAGCCACATTGACATTTCCAAAGGTCTGTCCATTCCCAGGGTTGTCTCTTAGAAGGCCACCCACACACAATAATGCATCTTTAAGGACTGTCCACTTCCATGGTCATCCTCTTCATAGGCCAGTCACCTTAAAGTATTGCCAATTTTAAAGGTCTGTAAGCTTCCCAGGTCCACCTCTTAAAGGGCCAGTACACTTAAAATGCTGTTGTTTCAAGGGTTTGTACTCAACCCTGGTCAACCTCTTAAAGGACATAATTCCCTAAATTTGTCACCTCTTCAAGGGTTTGTCCACTTCTAGGGTCTGCCTCTTAAAGGGCCAGTCCGCAAAACATGTCACATGTTCAAGTGGCTTTCCACTTCATAAGCCACATTGACATTTCCAAAGGTCTGTCCATTCCCAGGGTTGTCTCTTAGAAGGCCACCCACACACAATAATGCATCTTTAAGGACTGTCCACTTCCATGGTCATCCTCTTCATAGGCCAGTCACCTTAAAGTATTGCCAATTTTAAAGGTCCGTAAGCTTCCCAGGTCCACCTCTTAAAGGGCCAGTACACTTAAAATGCTGTTGTTTCGAGGGTTTGTACACAACCCTGGTCAACCTCTTAAAGGACATAATTCCCTAAATTTGTCACCTCTTCAAGGGTTTGTCCACTTCTAGGGTCTGCCTCTTAAAGGGCCAGTCCGCAAAACATGTCACATGTTCAAGTGGCTTTCCACTTCATAAGCCACATTGACATTTCCAAAGGTCTGTCCATTCCCAGGGTTGTCTCTTAGAAGGCCACCCACACACAATAATGCATCTTTAAGGACTGTCCACTTCCATGGTCATCCTATTCATAGGCCAGTCACCTTAAAGTATTGCCAATTTTAAAGGTCCGTAAGCTTCCCAGGTCCACCTCTTAAAGGGCCAGTACACTTAAAATGCTGTTGTTTCAAGGGTTTGTACACAACCCTGGTCAACCTCTTAAAGGACATAATTCCCTAAATTTGTCACCTCTTCAAGGGTTTGTCCACTTCTAGGGTCTGCCTCTTAAAGGGCCAGTCCGCAAAACATGTCACATGTTCAAGTGGCTTTCCACTTCATAAGCCACATTGACATTTCCAAAGGTCTGTCCATTCCCAGGGTTGTCTCTTAGAAGGCCACCCACACACAATAATGCATCTTTAAGGACTGTCCACTTCCATGGTCATCCTCTTCATAGGCCAGTCACCTTAAAGTATTGCCAATTTTAAAGGTCCGTAAGCTTCCCAGGTCCACCTCTTAAAGGGCCAGTACACTTAAAATGCTGTTGTTTTGAGGGTTTGTACACAACCCTGGTCAACCTCTTAAAGGACATAATTCCCTAAATTTGTCACCTCTTCAAGGGTTTGTCCACTTCTAGGGTCTGCCTCTTAAAGGGCCAGTCCGCAAAACATGTCACATGTTCAAGTGGCTTTCCACTTCATAAGCCACATTGACATTTCCAAAGGTCTGTCCATTCCCAGGGTTGTCTCTTAGAAGGCCACCCACACACAATAATGCATCTTTAAGGACTGTCCACTTCCATGGTCATCCTCTTCATAGGCCAGTCACCTTAAAGTATTGCCAATTTTAAAGGTCCGTAAGCTTCCCAGGTCCACCTCTTAAAGGGCCAGTACACTTAAAATGCTGTTGTTTTGAGGGTTTGTACACAACCCTGGTAAAACCTCTTAAAGGACATAATTCCCTAAATTTGTCACCTCTTCAAGGGTTTGTCCACTTCTAGGGTCTGCCTCTTAAAGGGCCAGTCCGCAAAACATGTCACATGTTCAAGTGGCTTTCCACTTCATAAGCCACATTGACATTTCCAAAGGTCTGTCCATTCCCAGGGTTGTCTCTTAGAAGGCCACCCACACACAATAATGCATCTTTAAGGACTGTCCACTTCCATGGTCATCCTCTTCATAGGCCAGTCACCTTAAAGTATTGCCAATTTTAAAGGTCTGTAAGCTTCCCAGGTCCACCTCTTAAAGGGCCAGTACACTTAAAATGCTGTTGCTTCAAGGGTTTGTACTCAACCCTGGTCAACCTCTTAAAGGACATAATTCCCTAAATTTGTCACCTCTTCAAGGGTTTGTCCACTTCTAGGGTCTGCCTCTTAAAGGGCCAGTCCGCAAAACATGTCACATGTTCAAGTGGCTTTCCACTTCATAAGCCACATTGACATTTCCAAAGGTCTGTCCATTCCCAGGGTTGTCTCTTAGAAGGCCAGCCACACACAATAATGCATCTTTAAGGACTGTCCACTTCCATGGTCATCCTCTTCATAGGCCAGTCACCTTAAAGTATTGCCAATTTTAAAGGTCCGTAAGCTTCCCAGGTCCACCTCTTAAAGGGCCAGTACACTTAAAATGCTGTTGTTTCGAGGGTTTGTACACAACCCTGGTCAACCTCTTAAAGGACATAATTCCCTAAATTTGTCACCTCTTCAAGGGTTTGTCCACTTCTAGGGTCTGCCTCTTAAAGGGCCAGTCCGCAAAACATGTCACATGTTCAAGTGGCTTTCCACTTCATAAGCCACATTGACATTTCCAAAGGTCTGTCCATTCCCAGGGTTGTCTCTTAGAAGGCCACCCACACACAATAATGCATCTTTAAGGACTGTCCACTTCCATGGTCATCCTCTTCATAGGCCAGTCACCTTAAAGTATTGCCAATTTTAAAGGTCCGTAAGCTTCCCAGGTCCACCTCTTAAAGGGCCAGTACACTTAAAATGCTGTTGTTTTGAGGGTTTGTACACAACCCTGGTCAACCTCTTAAAGGACATAATTCCCTAAATTTGTCACCTCTTCAAGGGTTTGTCCACTTCTAGGGTCTGCCTCTTAAAGGGCCAGTCCGCAAAACATGTCACATGTTCAAGTGGCTTTCCACTTCATAAGCCACATTGACATTTCCAAAGGTCTGTCCATTCCCAGGGTTGTCTCTTAGAAGGCCACCCACACACAATAATGCATCTTTAAGGACTGTCCACTTCCATGGTCATCCTCTTCATAGGCCAGTCACCTTAAAGTATTGCCAATTTTAAAGGTCCGTAAGCTTCCCAGGTCCACCTCTTAAAGGGCCAGTACACTTAAAATGCTGTTGTTTTGAGGGTTTGTACACAACCCTGGTCAACCTCTTAAAGGACATAATTCCCTAAATTTGTCACCTCTTCAAGGGTTTGTCCACTTCTAGGGTCTGCCTCTTAAAGGGCCAGTCCGCAAAACATGTCACATGTTCAAGTGGCTTTCCACTTCATAAGCCACATTGACATTTCCAAAGGTCTGTCCATCCCAGGGTTGTCTCTTAGAAGGCCACCCACACACAATAATGCATCTTTAAGGACTGTCCACTTCCATGGTCATCCTCTTCATAGGCCAGTCACCTTAAAGTATTGCCAATTTTAAAGGTCTGTAAGCTTCCCAGGTCCACCTCTTAAAGGGCCAGTACACTTAAAATGCTGTTGTTTCAAGGGTTTGTACTCAACCCTGGTCAACCTCTTAAAGGACATAATTCCCTAAATTTGTCACCTCTTCAAGGGTTTGTCCACTTCTAGGGTCTGCCTCTTAAAGGGCCAGTCATCAAAACATGTCACATGTTCAAGTGGCTTTCCACTTCATAAGCCACATTGACATTTCCAAAGGTCTGTCCATTCCCAGGGTTGTCTCTTAGAAGGCCACCCACACACAATAATGCATCTTTAAGGACTGTCCACTTCCATGGTCATCCTCTTCATAGGCCAGTCACCTTAAAGTATTGCCAATTTTAAAGGTCCGTAAGCTTCCCAGGTCCACCTCTTAAAGGGCCAGTACACTTAAAATGCTGTTGTTTTGAGGGTTTGTACACAACCCTGGTCAACCTCTTAAAGGACATAATTCCCTAAATTTGTCACCTCTTCAAGGGTTTGTCCACTTCTAGGGTCTGCCTCTTAAAGGGCCAGTCCGCAAAACATGTCACATGTTCAAGTGGCTTTCCACTTCATAAGCCACATTGACATTTCCAAAGGTCTGTCCATTCCCAGGGTTGTCTCTTAGAAGGCCACCCACACACAATAATGCATCTTTAAGGACTGTCCACTTCCATGGTCATCCTCTTCATAGGCCAGTCACCTTAAAGTATTGCCAATTTTAAAGGTCCGTAAGCTTCCCAGGTCCACCTCTTAAAGGGCCAGTACACTTAAAATGCTGTTGTTTCAAGGGTTTGTACTCAACCCTGGTCAACCTCTTAAAGGACATAATTCCCTAAATTTGTCACCTCTTCAAGGGTTTGTCCACTTCTAGGGTCTGCCTCTTAAAGGGCCAGTCCGCAAAACATGTCACATGTTCAAGTGGCTTTCCACTTCATAAGCCACATTGACATTTCCAAAGGTCTGTCCACTCCCAGGGTTGTCTCTTAGAAGGCCACCCACACACAATAATGCATCTTTAAGGACTGTCCACTTCCATGGTCATCCTCTTCATAGGCCAGTCACCTTAAAGTATTGCCAATTTTAAAGGTCCGTAAGCTTCCCAGGTCCACCTCTTAAAGGGCCAGTACACTTAAAATGCTGTTGTTTCGAGGGTTTGTACACAACCCTGGTCAACCTCTTAAAGGACATAATTCCCTAAATTTGTCACCTCTTCAAGGGTTTGTCCACTTCTAGGGTCTGCCTCTTAAAGGGCCAGTCCGCAAAACATGTCACATGTTCAAGTGGCTTTCCACTTCATAAGCCACATTGACATTTCCAAAGGTCTGTCCACTCCCAGGGTTGTCTCTTAGAAGGCCACCCACACACAATAATGCATCTTTAAGGACTGTCCACTTCCATGGTCATCCTCTTCATAGGCCAGTCACCTTAAAGTATTGCCAATTTTAAAGGTCCGTAAGCTTCCCAGGTCCACCTCTTAAAGGGCCAGTACACTTAAAATGCTGTTGTTTTGAGGGTTTGTACACAACCCTGGTCAACCTCTTAAAGGACATAATTCCCTAAATTTGTCACCTCTTCAAGGGTTTGTCCACTTCTAGGGTCTGCCTCTTAAAGGGCCAGTCCGCAAAACATGTCACATGTTCAAGTGGCTTTCCACTTCATAAGCCACATTGACATTTCCAAAGGTCTGTCCATTCCCAGGGTTGTCTCTTAGAAGGCCACCCACACACAATAATGCATCTTTAAGGACTGTCCACTTCCATGGTCATCCTCTTCATAGGCCAGTCACCTTAAAGTATTGCCAATTTTAAAGGTCTGTAAGCTTCCCAGGTCCACCTCTTAAAGGGCCAGTACACTTAAAATGCTGTTGTTTCAAGGGTTTGTACACAACCCTGGTCAACCTCTTAAAGGACATAATTCCCTAAATTTGTCACCTCTTCAAGGGTTTGTCCACTTCTAGGGTCTGCCTCTTAAAGGGCCAGTCCGCAAAACATGTCACATGTTCAAGTGGCTTTCCACTTCATAAGCCACATTGACATTTCCAAAGGTCTGTCCATTCCCAGGGTTGTCTCTTAGAAGGCCACCCACACACAATAATGCATCTTTAAGGACTGTCCACTTCCATGGTCATCCTCTTCATAGGCCAGTCACCTTAAAGTATTGCCAATTTTAAAGGTCTGTAAGCTTCCCAGGTCCACCTCTTAAAGGGCCAGTACACTTAAAATGCTGTTGTTTCAAGGGTTTGTACACAACCCTGGTCAACCTCTTAAAGGACATAATTCCCTAAATTTGTCACCTCTTCAAGGGTTTGTCCACTTCTAGGGTCTGCCTCTTAAAGGGCCAGTCATCAAAACATGTCACATGTTCAAGTGGCTTTCCACTTCATAAGCCACATTGACATTTCCAAAGGTCTGTCCATTCCCAGGGTTGTCTCTTAGAAGGCCACCCACACACAATAATGCATCTTTAAGGACTGTCCACTTCCATGGTCATCCTCTTCATAGGCCAGTCACCTTAAAGTATTGCCAATTTTAAAGGTCCGTAAGCTTCCCAGGTCCACCTCTTAAAGGGCCAGTACACTTAAAATGCTGTTGTTTTGAGGGTTTGTACACAACCCTGGTCAACCTCTTAAAGGACATAATTCCCTAAATTTGTCACCTCTTCAAGGGTTTGTCCACTTCTAGGGTCTGCCTCTTAAAGGGCCAGTCCGCAAAACATGTCACATGTTCAAGTGGCTTTCCACTTCATAAGCCACATTGACATTTCCAAAGGTCTGTCCATTCCCAGGGTTGTCTCTTAGAAGGCCACCCACACACAATAATGCATCTTTAAGGACTGTCCACTTCCATGGTCATCCTCTTCATAGGCCAGTCACCTTAAAGTATTGCCAATTTTAAAGGTCCGTAAGCTTCCCAGGTCCACCTCTTAAAGGGCCAGTACACTTAAAATGCTGTTGTTTCAAGGGTTTGTACTCAACCCTGGTCAACCTCTTAAAGGACATAATTCCCTAAATTTGTCACCTCTTCAAGGGTTTGTCCACTTCTAGGGTCTGCCTCTTAAAGGGCCAGTCCGCAAAACATGTCACATGTTCAAGTGGCTTTCCACTTCATAAGCCACATTGACATTTCCAAAGGTCTGTCCACTCCCAGGGTTGTCTCTTAGAAGGCCACCCACACACAATAATGCATCTTTAAGGACTGTCCACTTCCATGGTCATCCTCTTCATAGGCCAGTCACCTTAAAGTATTGCCAATTTTAAAGGTCCGTAAGCTTCCCAGGTCCACCTCTTAAAGGGCCAGTACACTTAAAATGCTGTTGTTTTGAGGGTTTGTACACAACCCTGGTCAACCTCTTAAAGGACATAATTCCCTAAATTTGTCACCTCTTCAAGGGTTTGTCCACTTCTAGGGTCTGCCTCTTAAAGGGCCAGTCCGCAAAACATGTCACATGTTCAAGTGGCTTTCCACTTCATAAGCCACATTGACATTTCCAAAGGTCTGTCCATTCCCAGGGTTGTCTCTTAGAAGGCCACCCACACACAATAATGCATCTTTAAGGACTGTCCACTTCCATGGTCATCCTATTCATAGGCCAGTCACCTTAAAGTATTGCCAATTTTAAAGGTCTGTAAGCTTCCCAGGTCCACCTCTTAAAGGGCCAGTACACTTAAAATGCTGTTGTTTCGAGGGTTTGTACACAACCCTGGTCAACCTCTTAAAGGACATAATTCCCTAAATTTGTCACCTCTTCAAGGGTTTGTCCACTTCTAGGGTCTGCCTCTTAAAGGGCCAGTCCGCAAAACATGTCACATGTTCAAGTGGCTTTCCACTTCATAAGCCACATTGACATTTCCAAAGGTCTGTCCACTCCCAGGGTTGTCTCTTAGAAGGCCACCCACACACAATAATGCATCTTTAAGGACTGTCCACTTCCATGGTCATCCTCTTCATAGGCCAGTCACCTTAAAGTATTGCCAATTTTAAAGGTCCGTAAGCTTCCCAGGTCCACCTCTTAAAGGGCCAGTACACTTAAAATGCTGTTGTTTTGAGGGTTTGTACACAACCCTGGTCAACCTCTTAAAGGACATAATTCCCTAAATTTGTCACCTCTTCAAGGGTTTGTCCACTTCTAGGGTCTGCCTCTTAAAGGGCCAGTCCGCAAAACATGTCACATGTTCAAGTGGCTTTCCACTTCATAAGCCACATTGACATTTCCAAAGGTCTGTCCATTCCCAGGGTTGTCTCTTAGAAGGCCACCCACACACAATAATGCATCTTTAAGGACTGTCCACTTCCATGGTCATCCTCTTCATAGGCCAGTCACCTTAAAGTATTGCCAATTTTAAAGGTCTGTAAGCTTCCCAGGTCCACCTCTTAAAGGGCCAGTACACTTAAAATGCTGTTGTTTCAAGGGTTTGTACACAACCCTGGTCAACCTCTTAAAGGACATAATTCCCTAAATTTGTCACCTCTTCAAGGGTTTGTCCACTTCTAGGGTCTGCCTCTTAAAGGGCCAGTCCGCAAAACATGTCACATGTTCAAGTGGCTTTCCACTTCATAAGCCACATTGACATTTCCAAAGGTCTGTCCATTCCCAGGGTTGTCTCTTAGAAGGCCACCCACACACAATAATGCATCTTTAAGGACTGTCCACTTCCATGGTCATCCTCTTCATAGGCCAGTCACCTTAAAGTATTGCCAATTTTAAAGGTCTGTAAGCTTCCCAGGTCCACCTCTTAAAGGGCCAGTACACTTAAAATGCTGTTGTTTCAAGGGTTTGTACACAACCCTGGTCAACCTCTTAAAGGACATAATTCCCTAAATTTGTCACCTCTTCAAGGGTTTGTCCACTTCTAGGGTCTGCCTCTTAAAGGGCCAGTCCGCAAAACATGTCACATGTTCAAGTGGCTTTCCACTTCATAAGCCACATTGACATTTCCAAAGGTCTGTCCATTCCCAAGGTTGTCTCTTAGAAGGCCACCCACACACAATAATGCATCTTTAAGGACTGTCCACTTCCATGGTCATCCTCTTCATAGGCCAGTCACCTTAAAGTATTGCCAATTTTAAAGGTCCGTAAGCTTCCCAGGTCCACCTCTTAAAGGGCCAGTACACTTAAAATGCTGTTGTTTTGAGGGTTTGTACACAACCCTGGTCAACCTCTTAAAGGACATAATTCCCTAAATTTGTCACCTCTTCAAGGGTTTGTCCACTTCTAGGGTCTGCCTCTTAAAGGGCCAGTCCGCAAAACATGTCACATGTTCAAGTGGCTTTCCACTTCATAAGCCACATTGACATTTCCAAAGGTCTGTCCATTCCCAGGGTTGTCTCTTAGAAGGCCACCCACACACAATAATGCATCTTTAAGGACTGTCCACTTCCATGGTCATCCTCTTCATAGGCCAGTCACCTTACAGTATTGCCAATTTTAAAGGTCCGTAAGCTTCCCAGGTCCACCTCTTAAAGGGCCAGTACACTTAAAATGCTGTTGTTTTGAGGGTTTGTACACAACCCTGGTCAACCTCTTAAAGGACATAATTCCCTAAATTTGTCACCTCTTCAAGGGTTTGTCCACTTCTAGGGTCTGCCTCTTAAAGGGCCAGTCCGCAAAACATGTCACATGTTCAAGTGGCTTTCCACTTCATAAGCCACATTGACATTTCCAAAGGTCTGTCCATTCCCAGGGTTGTCTCTTAGAAGGCCACCCACACACAATAATGCATCTTTAAGGACTGTCCACTTCCATGGTCATCCTCTTCATAGGCCAGTCACCTTAAAGTATTGCCAATTTTAAAGGTCTGTAAGCTTCCCAGGTCCACCTCTTAAAGGGCCAGTACACTTAAAATGCTGTTGTTTCAAGGGTTTGTACACAACCCTGGTCAACCTCTTAAAGGACATAATTCCCTAAATTTGTCACCTCTTCAAGGGTTTGTCCACTTCTAGGGTCTGCCTCTTAAAGGGCCAGTCCGCAAAACATGTCACATGTTCAAGTGGCTTTCCACTTCATAAGCCACATTGACATTTCCAAAGGTCTGTCCATTCCCAGGGTTGTCTCTTAGAAGGCCACCCACACACAATAATGCATCTTTAAGGACTGTCCACTTCCATGGTCATCCTCTACATAGGCCAGTCACCTTAAAGTATTGCCAATTTTAAAGGTCTGTAAGCTTCCCAGGTCCACCTCTTAAAGGGCCAGTACACTTAAAATGCTGTTGTTTCAAGGGTTTGTACACAACCCTGGTCAACCTCTTAAAGGACATAATTCCCTAAATTTGTCACCTTTTCAAGGGTTTGTCCACTTCTAGGGTCTGCCTCTTAAAGGGCCAGTCCGCAAAACATGTCACATGTTCAAGTGGCTTTCCACTTCATAAGCCACATTGACATTTCCAAAGGTCTGTCCATTCCCAGGGTTGTCTCTTAGAAGGCCACCCACACACAATAATGCATCTTTAAGGACTGTCCACTTCCATGGTCATCCTCTTCATAGGCCAGTCACCTTAAAGTATTGCCAATTTTAAAGGTCCGTAAGCTTCCCAGGTCCACCTCTTAAAGGGCCAGTACACTTAAAATGCTGTTGTTTTGAGGGTTTGTACACAACCCTGGTCAACCTCTTAAAGGACATAATTCCCTAAATTTGTCACCTCTTCAAGGGTTTGTCCACTTCTAGGGTCTGCCTCTTAAAGGGCCAGTCCGCAAAACATGTCACATGTTCAAGTGGCTTTCCACTTCATAAGCCACATTGACATTTCCAAAGGTCTGTCCATTCCCAGGGTTGTCTCTTAGAAGGCCACCCACACACAATAATGCATCTTTAAGGACTGTCCACTTCCATGGTCATCCTCTTCATAGGCCAGTCACCTTAAAGTATTGCCAATTTTAAAGGTCTGTAAGCTTCCCAGGTCCACCTCTTAAAGGGCCAGTACACTTAAAATGCTGTTGTTTCAAGGGTTTGTACACAACCCTGGTCAACCTCTTAAAGGACATAATTCCCTAAATTTGTCACCTCTTCAAGGGTTTGTCCACTTCTAGGGTCTGCCTCTTAAAGGGCCAGTCATCAAAACATGTCACATGTTCAAGTGGCTTTCCACTTCATAAGCCACATTGACATTTCCAAAGGTCTGTCCATTCCCAGGGTTGTCTCTTAGAAGGCCACCCACACACAATAATGCATCTTTAAGGACTGTCCACTTCCATGGTCATCCTCTTCAGAGGCCAGTCACCTTAAAGTATTGCCAATTTTAAAGGTCCGTAAGCTTCCCAGGTCCACCTCTTAAAGGGCCAGTACACTTAAAATGCTGTTGTTTTGAGGGTTTGTACACAACCCTGGTCAACCTCTTAAAGGACATAATTCCCTAAATTTGTCACCTCTTCAAGGGTTTGTCCACTTCTAGGGTCTGCCTCTTAAAGGGCCAGTCCGCAAAACATGTCACATGTTCAAGTGGCTTTCCACTTCATAAGCCACATTGACATTTCCAAAGGTCTGTCCATTCCCAGGGTTGTCTCTTAGAAGGCCACCCACACACAATAATGCATCTTTAAGGACTGTCCACTTCCATGGTCATCCTCTTCATAGGCCAGTCACCTTAAAGTATTGCCAATTTTAAAGGTCCGTAAGCTTCCCAGGTCCACCTCTTAAAGGGCCAGTACACTTAAAATGCTGTTGTTTTGAGGGTTTGTACACAACCCTGGTCAACCTCTTAAAGGACATAATTCCCTAAATTTGTCACCTCTTCAAGGGTTTGTCCACTTCTAGGGTCTGCCTCTTAAAGGGCCAGTCCGCAAAACATGTCACATGTTCAAGTGGCTTTCCACTTCATAAGCCACATTGACATTTCCAAAGGTCTGTCCATTCCCAGGGTTGTCTCTTAGAAGGCCACCCACACACAATAATGCATCTTTAAGGACTGTCCACTTCCATGGTCATCCTCTTCATAGGCCAGTCACCTTAAAGTATTGCCAATTTTAAAGGTCCGTAAGCTTCCCAGGTCCACCTCTTAAAGGGCCAGTACACTTAAAATGCTGTTGTTTTGAGGGTTTGTACACAACCCTGGTCAACCTCTTAAAGGACATAATTACCTAAATTTGTCACCTCTTCAAGGGTTTGTCCACTTCTAGGGTCTGCCTCTTAAAGGGCCAGTCCGCAAAACATGTCACATGTTCAAGTGGCTTTCCACTTCATAAGCCACATTGACATTTCCAAAGGTCTGTCCATTCCCAGGGTTGTCTCTTAGAAGGCCACCCACACACAATAATGCATCTTTAAGGACTGTCCACTTCCATGGTCATCCTCTTCATAGGCCAGTCACCTTAAAGTATTGCCAATTTTAAAGGTCTGTAAGCTTCCCAGGTCCACCTCTTAAAGGGCCAGTACACTTAAAATGCTGTTGTTTCAAGGGTTTGTACTCAACCCTGGTCAACCTCTTAAAGGACATAATTCCCTAAATTTGTCACCTCTTCAAGGGTTTGTCCACTTCTAGGGTCTGCCTCTTAAAGGGCCAGTCCGCAAAACATGTCACATGTTCAAGTGGCTTTCCACTTCATAAGCCACATTGACATTTCCAAAGGTCTGTCCATTCCCAGGGTTGTCTCTTAGAAGGCCACCCACACACAATAATGCATCTTTAAGGACTGTCCACTTCCATGGTCATCCTCTTCATAGGCCAGTCACCTTAAAGTATTGCCAATTTTAAAGGTCCGTAAGCTTCCCAGGTCCACCTCTTAAAGGGCCAGTACACTTAAAATGCTGTTGTTTTGAGGGTTTGTACACAACCCTGGTCAACCTCTTAAAGGACATAATTCCCTAAATTTGTCACCTCTTCAAGGGTTTGTCCACTTCTAGGGTCTGCCTCTTAAAGGGCCAGTCCGCAAAACATGTCACATGTTCAAGTGGCTTTCCACTTCATAAGCCACATTGACATTTCCAAAGGTCTGTCCATTCCCAGGGTTGTCTCTTAGAAGGCCACCCACACACAATAATGCATCTTTAAGGACTGTCCACTTCCATGGTCATCCTCTTCATAGGCCAGTCACCTTAAAGTATTGCCAATTTTAAAGGTCCGTAAGCTTCCCAGGTCCACCTCTTAAAGGGCCAGTACACTTAAAATGCTGTTGTTTTGAGCGTTTGTACACAACCCTGGTCAACCTCTTAAAGGACATAATTCCCTAAATTTGTCACCTCTTCAAGGGTTTGTCCACTTCTAGGGTCTGCCTCTTAAAGGGCCAGTCCGCAAAACATGTCACATGTTCAAGTGGCTTTCCACTTCATAAGCCACATTGACATTTCCAAAGGTCTGTCCATTCCCAGGGTTGTCTCTTAGAAGGCCACCCACACACAATAATGCATCTTTAAGGACTGTCCACTTCCATGGTCATCCTCTTCATAGGCCAGTCACCTTAAAGTATTGCCAATTTTAAAGGTCCGTAAGCTTCCCAGGTCCACCTCTTAAAGGGCCAGTACACTTAAAATGCTGTTGTTTTGAGGGTTTGTACACAACCCTGGTCAACCTCTTAAAGGACATAATTCCCTAAATTTGTCACCTCTTCAAGGGTTTGTCCACTTCTAGGGTCTGCCTCTTAAAGGGCCAGTCCGCAAAACATGTCACATGTTCAAGTGGCTTTCCACTTCATAAGCCACATTGACATTTCCAAAGGTCTGTCCATTCCCAGGGTTGTCTCTTAGAAGGCCACCCACACACAATAATGCATCTTTAAGGACTGTCCACTTCCATGGTCATCCTATTCATAGGCCAGTCACCTTAAAGTATTGCCAATTTTAAAGGTCTGTAAGCTTCCCAGGTCCACCTCTTAAAGGGCCAGTACACTTAAAATGCTGTTGTTTCAAGGGTTTGTACACAACCCTGGTCAACCTCTTAAAGGACATAATTCCCTAAATTTGTCACCTCTTCAAGGGTTTGTCCACTTCTAGGGTCTGCCTCTTAAAGGGCCAGTCCGCAAAACATGTCACATGTTCAAGTGGCTTTCCACTTCATAAGCCACATTGACATTTCCAAAGGTCTGTCCATTCCCAGGGTTGTCTCTTAGAAGGCCACCCACACACAATAATGCATCTTTAAGGACTGTCCACTTCCATGGTCATCCTCTTCAGAGGCCAGTCACCTTAAAGTATTGCCAATTTTAAAGGTCCGTAAGCTTCCCAGGTCCACCTCTTAAAGGGCCAGTACACTTAAAATGCTGTTGTTTTGAGGGTTTGTACACAACCCTGGTCAACCTCTTAAAGGACATAATTCCCTAAATTTGTCACCTCTTCAAGGGTTTGTCCACTTCTAGGGTCTGCCTCTTAAAGGGCCAGTCCGCAAAACATGTCACATGTTCAAGTGGCTTTCCACTTCATAAGCCACATTGACATTTCCAAAGGTCTGTCCATTCCCAGGGTTGTCTCTTAGAAGGCCACCCACACACAATAATGCATCTTTAAGGACTGTCCACTTCCATGGTCATCCTCTTCATAGGCCAGTCACCTTAAAGTATTGCCAATTTTAAAGGTCCGTAAGCTTCCCAGGTCCACCTCTTAAAGGGCCAGTACACTTAAAATGCTGTTGTTTTGAGGGTTTGTACACAACCCTGGTCAACCTCTTAAAGGACATAATTCCCTAAATTTGTCACCTCTTCAAGGGTTTGTCCACTTCTAGGGTCTGCCTCTTAAAGGGCCAGTCCGCAAAACATGTCACATGTTCAAGTGGCTTTCCACTTCATAAGCCACATTGACATTTCCAAAGGTCTGTCCATTCCCAGGGTTGTCTCTTAGAAGGCCACCCACACACAATAATGCATCTTTAAGGACTGTCCACTTCCATGGTCATCCTCTTCATAGGCCAGTCACCTTAAAGTATTGCCAATTTTAAAGGTCCGTAAGCTTCCCAGGTCCACCTCTTAAAGGGCCAGTACACTTAAAATGCTGTTGTTTTGAGGGTTTGTACACAACCCTGGTCAACCTCTTAAAGGACATAATTACCTAAATTTGTCACCTCTTCAAGGGTTTGTCCACTTCTAGGGTCTGCCTCTTAAAGGGCCAGTCCGCAAAACATGTCACATGTTCAAGTGGCTTTCCACTTCATAAGCCACATTGACATTTCCAAAGGTCTGTCCATTCCCAGGGTTGTCTCTTAGAAGGCCACCCACACACAATAATGCATCTTTAAGGACTGTCCACTTCCATGGTCATCCTCTTCATAGGCCAGTCACCTTAAAGTATTGCCAATTTTAAAGGTCTGTAAGCTTCCCAGGTCCACCTCTTAAAGGGCCAGTACACTTAAAATGCTGTTGTTTCAAGGGTTTGTACTCAACCCTGGTCAACCTCTTAAAGGACATAATTCCCTAAATTTGTCACCTCTTCAAGGGTTTGTCCACTTCTAGGGTCTGCCTCTTAAAGGGCCAGTCCGCAAAACATGTCACATGTTCAAGTGGCTTTCCACTTCATAAGCCACATTGACATTTCCAAAGGTCTGTCCATTCCCAGGGTTGTCTCTTAGAAGGCCACCCACACACAATAATGCATCTTTAAGGACTGTCCACTTCCATGGTCATCCTCTTCATAGGCCAGTCACCTTAAAGTATTGCCAATTTTAAAGGTCCGTAAGCTTCCCAGGTCCACCTCTTAAAGGGCCAGTACACTTAAAATGCTGTTGTTTTGAGGGTTTGTACACAACCCTGGTCAACCTCTTAAAGGACATAATTCCCTAAATTTGTCACCTCTTCAAGGGTTTGTCCACTTCTAGGGTCTGCCTCTTAAAGGGCCAGTCCGCAAAACATGTCACATGTTCAAGTGGCTTTCCACTTCATAAGCCACATTGACATTTCCAAAGGTCTGTCCATTCCCAGGGTTGTCTCTTAGAAGGCCACCCACACACAATAATGCATCTTTAAGGACTGTCCACTTCCATGGTCATCCTCTTCATAGGCCAGTCACCTTAAAGTATTGCCAATTTTAAAGGTCTGTAAGCTTCCCAGGTCCACCTCTTAAAGGGCCAGTACACTTAAAATGCTGTTGTTTCAAGGGTTTGTACACAACCCTGGTCAACCTCTTAAAGGACATAATTCCCTAAATTTGTCACCTCTTCAAGGGTTTGTCCACTTCTAGGGTCTGCCTCTTAAAGGGCCAGTCCGCAAAACATGTCACATGTTCAAGTGGCTTTCCACTTCATAAGCCACATTGACATTTCCAAAGGTCTGTCCATTCCCAGGGTTGTCTCTTAGAAGGCCACCCACACACAATAATGCATCTTTAAGGACTGTCCACTTCCATGGTCATCCTCTTCATAGGCCAGTCACCTTAAAGTATTGCCAATTTTAAAGGTCCGTAAGCTTCCCAGGTCCACCTCTTAAAGGGCCAGTACACTTAAAATGCTGTTGTTTTGAGCGTTTGTACACAACCCTGGTCAACCTCTTAAAGGACATAATTCCCTAAATTTGTCACCTCTTCAAGGGTTTGTCCACTTCTAGGGTCTGCCTCTTAAAGGGCCAGTCCGCAAAACATGTCACATGTTCAAGTGGCTTTCCACTTCATAAGCCACATTGACATTTCCAAAGGTCTGTCCATTCCCAGGGTTGTCTCTTAGAAGGCCACCCACACACAATAATGCATCTTTAAGGACTGTCCACTTCCATGGTCATCCTCTTCATAGGCCAGTCACCTTAAAGTATTGCCAATTTTAAAGGTCCGTAAGCTTCCCAGGTCCACCTCTTAAAGGGCCAGTACACTTAAAATGCTGTTGTTTTGAGGGTTTGTACACAACCCTGGTCAACCTCTTAAAGGACATAATTCCCTAAATTTGTCACCTCTTCAAGGGTTTGTCCACTTCTAGGGTCTGCCTCTTAAAGGGCCAGTCCGCAAAACATGTCACATGTTCAAGTGGCTTTCCACTTCATAAGCCACATTGACATTTCCAAAGGTCTGTCCATTCCCAGGGTTGTCTCTTAGAAGGCCACCCACACACAATAATGCATCTTTAAGGACTGTCCACTTCCATGGTCATCCTATTCATAGGCCAGTCACCTTAAAGTATTGCCAATTTTAAAGGTCTGTAAGCTTCCCAGGTCCACCTCTTAAAGGGCCAGTACACTTAAAATGCTGTTGTTTCAAGGGTTTGTACACAACCCTGGTCAACCTCTTAAAGGACATAATTCCCTAAATTTGTCACCTCTTCAAGGGTTTGTCCACTTCTAGGGTCTGCCTCTTAAAGGGCCAGTCCGCAAAACATGTCACATGTTCAAGTGGCTTTCCACTTCATAAGCCACATTGACATTTCCAAAGGTCTGTCCATTCCCAGGGTTGTCTCTTAGAAGGCCACCCACACACAATAATGCATCTTTAAGGACTGTCCACTTCCATGGTCATCCTCTTCATAGGCCAGTCACCTTAAAGTATTGCCAATTTTAAAGGTCCGTAAGCTTCCCAGGTCCACCTCTTAAAGGGCCAGTACACTTAAAATGCTGTTGTTTTGAGGGTTTGTACACAACCCTGGTCAACCTCTTAAAGGACATAATTCCCTAAATTTGTCACCTCTTCAAGGGTTTGTCCACTTCTAGGGTCTGCCTCTTAAAGGGCCAGTCCGCAAAACATGTCACATGTTCAAGTGGCTTTCCACTTCATAAGCCACATTGACATTTCCAAAGGTCTGTCCATTCCCAGGGTTGTCTCTTAGAAGGCCACCCACACACAATAATGCATCTTTAAGGACTGTCCACTTCCATGGTCATCCTCTTCATAGGCCAGTCACCTTAAAGTATTGCCAATTTTAAAGGTCCGTAAGCTTCCCAGGTCCACCTCTTAAAGGGCCAGTACACTTAAAATGCTGTTGTTTTGAGGGTTTGTACACAACCCTGGTCAACCTCTTAAAGGACATAATTCCCTAAATTTGTCACCTCTTCAAGGGTTTGTCCACTTCTACGGTCTGCCTCTTAAAGGGCCAGTCCGCAAAACATGTCACATGTTCAAGTGGCTTTCCACTTCATAAGCCACATTGACATTTCCAAAGGTCTGTCCATTCCCAGGGTTGTCTCTTAGAAGGCCACCCACACACAATAATGCATCTTTAAGGACTGTCCACTTCCATGGTCATCCTCTTCATAGGCCAGTCACCTTAAAGTATTGCCAATTTTAAAGGTCTGTAAGCTTCCCAGGTCCACCTCTTAAAGGGCCAGTACACTTAAAATGCTGTTGTTTCAAGGGTTTGTACACAACCCTGGTCAACCTCTTAAAGGACATAATTCCCTAAATTTGTCACCTCTTCAAGGGTTTGTCCACTTCTAGGGTCTGCCTCTTAAAGGGCCAGTCCACAAAACATGTCACATGTTCAAGTGGCTTTCCACTTCATAAGCCACATTGACATTTCCAAAGGTCTGTCCATTCCCAGGGTTGTCTCTTAGAAGGCCACCCACACACAATAATGCATCTTTAAGGACTGTCCACTTCCATGGTCATCCTCTTCATAGGCCAGTCACCTTAAAGTATTGCCAATTTTAAAGGTCTGTAAGCTTCCCAGGTCCACCTCTTAAAGGGCCAGTACACTTAAAATGCTGTTGTTTCAAGGGTTTGTACACAACCCTGGTCAACCTCTTAAAGGACATAATTCCCTAAATTTGTCACCTCTTCAAGGGTTTGTCCACTTCTAGGGTCTGCCTCTTAAAGGGCCAGTCCGCAAAACATGTCACATGTTCAAGTGGCTTTCCACTTCATAAGCCACATTGACATTTCCAAAGGTCTGTCCATTCCCAGGGTTGTCTCTTAGAAGGCCACCCACACACAATAATGCATCTTTAAGGACTGTCCACTTCCATGGTCATCCTCTTCATAGGCCAGTCACCTTAAAGTATTGCCAATTTTAAAGGTCCGTAAGCTTCCCAGGTCCACCTCTTAAAGGGCCAGTACACTTAAAATGCTGTTGTTTTGAGCGTTTGTACACAACCCTGGTCAACCTCTTAAAGGACATAATTCCCTAAATTTGTCACCTCTTCAAGGGTTTGTCCACTTCTAGGGTCTGCCTCTTAAAGGGCCAGTCCGCAAAACATGTCACATGTTCAAGTGGCTTTCCACTTCATAAGCCACATTGACATTTCCAAAGGTCTGTCCATTCCCAGGGTTGTCTCTTAGAAGGCCACCCACACACAATAATGCATCTTTAAGGACTGTCCACTTCCATGGTCATCCTCTTCATAGGCCAGTCACCTTAAAGTATTGCCAATTTTAAAGGTCCGTAAGCTTCCCAGGTCCACCTCTTAAAGGGCCAGTACACTTAAAATGCTGTTGTTTTGAGGGTTTGTACACAACCCTGGTCAACCTCTTAAAGGACATAATTCCCTAAATTTGTCACCTCTTCAAGGGTTTGTCCACTTCTAGGGTCTGCCTCTTAAAGGGCCAGTCCGCAAAACATGTCACATGTTCAAGTGGCTTTCCACTTCATAAGCCACATTGACATTTCCAAAGGTCTGTCCATTCCCAGGGTTGTCTCTTAGAAGGCCACCCACACACAATAATGCATCTTTAAGGACTGTCCACTTCCATGGTCATCCTCTTCATAGGCCAGTCACCTTAAAGTATTGCCAATTTTAAAGGTCCGTAAGCTTCCCAGGTCCACCTCTTAAAGGGCCAGTACACTTAAAATGCTGTTGTTTTGAGGGTTTGTACACAACCCTGGTCAACCTCTTAAAGGACATAATTCCCTAAATTTGTCACCTCTTCAAGGGTTTGTCCACTTCTAGGGTCTGCCTCTTAAAGGGCCAGTCCGCAAAACATGTCACATGTTCAAGTGGCTTTCCACTTCATAAGCCACATTGACATTTCCAAAGGTCTGTCCATTCCCAGGGTTGTCTCTTAGAAGGCCACCCACACACAATAATGCATCTTTAAGGACTGTCCACTTCCATGGTCATCCTCTTCATAGGCCAGTCACCTTAAAGTATTGCCAATTTTAAAGGTCCGTAAGCTTCCCAGGTCCACCTCTTAAAGGGCCAGTACACTTAAAATGCTGTTGTTTTGAGGGTTTGTACACAACCCTGGTCAACCTCTTAAAGGACATAATTCCCTAAATTTGTCACCTCTTCAAGGGTTTGTCCACTTCTACGGTCTGCCTCTTAAAGGGCCAGTCCGCAAAACATGTCACATGTTCAAGTGGCTTTCCACTTCATAAGCCACATTGACATTTCCAAAGGTCTGTCCATTCCCAGGGTTGTCTCTTAGAAGGCCACCCACACACAATAATGCATCTTTAAGGACTGTCCACTTCCATGGTCATCCTCTTCATAGGCCAGTCACCTTAAAGTATTGCCAATTTTAAAGGTCTGTAAGCTTCCCAGGTCCACCTCTTAAAGGGCCAGTACACTTAAAATGCTGTTGTTTCAAGGGTTTGTACACAACCCTGGTCAACCTCTTAAAGGACATAATTCCCTAAATTTGTCACCTCTTCAAGGGTTTGTCCACTTCTAGGGTCTGCCTCTTAAAGGGCCAGTCCACAAAACATGTCACATGTTCAAGTGGCTTTCCACTTCATAAGCCACATTGACATTTCCAAAGGTCTGTCCATTCCCAGGGTTGTCTCTTAGAAGGCCACCCACACACAATAATGCATCTTTAAGGACTGTCCACTTCCATGGTCATCCTCTTCATAGGCCAGTCACCTTAAAGTATTGCCAATTTTAAAGGTCTGTAAGCTTCCCAGGTCCACCTCTTAAAGGGCCAGTACACTTAAAATGCTGTTGTTTCAAGGGTTTGTACACAACCCTGGTCAACCTCTTAAAGGACATAATTCCCTAAATTTGTCACCTCTTCAAGGGTTTGTCCACTTCTAGGGTCTGCCTCTTAAAGGGCCAGTCCGCAAAACATGTCACATGTTCAAGTGGCTTTCCACTTCATAAGCCACATTGACATTTCCAAAGGTCTGTCCATTCCCAAGGTTGTCTCTTAGAAGGCCACCCACACACAATAATGCATCTTTAAGGACTGTCCACTTCCATGGTCATCCTCTTCATAGGCCAGTCACCTTAAAGTATTGCCAATTTTAAAGGTCCGTAAGCTTCCCAGGTCCACCTCTTAAAGGGCCAGTACACTTAAAATGCTGTTGTTTTGAGGGTTTGTACACAACCCTGGTCAACCTCTTAAAGGACATAATTCCCTAAATTTGTCACCTCTTCAAGGGTTTGTCCACTTCTAGGGTCTGCCTCTTAAAGGGCCAGTCCGCAAAACATGTCACATGTTCAAGTGGCTTTCCACTTCATAAGCCACATTGACATTTCCAAAGGTCTGTCCATTCCCAGGGTTGTCTCTTAGAAGGCCACCCACACACAATAATGCATCTTTAAGGACTGTCCACTTCCATGGTCATCCTCTTCATAGGCCAGTCACCTTAAAGTATTGCCAATTTTAAAGGTCCGTAAGCTTCCCAGGTCCACCTCTTAAAGGGCCAGTACACTTGAAATGCTGTTGTTTTGAGGGTTTGTACACAACCCTGGTCAACCTCTTAAAGGACATAATTCCCTAAATTTGTCACCTCTTCAAGGGTTTGTCCACTTCTAGGGTCTGCCTCTTAAAGGGCCAGTCCGCAAAACATGTCACATGTTCAAGTGGCTTTCCACTTCATAAGCCACATTGACATTTCCAAAGGTCTGTCCATTCCCAGGGTTGTCTCTTAGAAGGCCACCCACACACAATAATGCATCTTTAAGGACTGTCCACTTCCATGGTCATCCTATTCATAGGCCAGTCACCTTAAAGTATTGCCAATTTTAAAGGTCTGTAAGCTTCCCAGGTCCACCTCTTAAAGGGCCAGTACACTTAAAATGCTGTTGTTTCAAGGGTTTGTACACAACCCTGGTCAACCTCTTAAAGGACATAATTCCCTAAATTTGTCACCTCTTCAAGGGTTTGTCCACTTCTAGGGTCTGCCTCTTAAAGGGCCAGTCCGCAAAACATGTCACATGTTCAAGTGGCTTTCCACTTCATAAGCCACATTGACATTTCCAAAGGTCTGTCCATTCCCAGGGTTGTCTCTTAGAAGGCCACCCACACACAATAATGCATCTTTAAGGACTGTCCACTTCCATGGTCATCCTCTTCATAGGCCAGTCTCCTTAAAGTATTGCCAATTTTAAAGGTCTGTAAGCTTCCCAGGTCCACCTCTTAAAGGGCCAGTACACTTAAAATGCTGTTGTTTCAAGGGTTTGTACTCAAACCTAGTCAACCTCTTAAAGGACATAATTCCCTAAATTTTTCACCTCTTCAAGGGTTTGTCCACTTCTAGGGTCTGCCTCTTAAAGGGCCAGTCATCAAAACATGTCACATGTTCAAGTGGCTTTCCACTTCATAAGCCACATTGACATTTCCAAAGGTCTGTCCAATCCCAGGGTTGTCTCTTAGAAGGCCACCCACACACAATAATGCATCTTTAAGGGCTGTCCACTTCCATGGTCATCCTCTTCATAGGCCAGTCACCTTAAAGTATTGCCAATTTTAAAGGTCCGTAAGCTTCCCAGGTCCACCTCTTAAAGGGCCAGTACACTTAAAATGCTGTTGTTTCGAGGGTTTGTACACAACCCTGGTCAACCTCTTAAAGGACATAATTCCCTAAATTTGTCACCTCTTCAAGGGTTTGTCCACTTCTAGGATCTGCCTCTTAAAGGGCCAGTCCGCAAAACATGTCACATGTTCAAGTGGCTTTCCACTTCATAAGCCACATTGACATTTCCAAAGGTCTGTCCATTCCCAGGGTTGTCTCTTAGAAGGCCACCCACACACAATAATGCATCTTTAAGGACTGTCCACTTCCATGGTCATCCTCTTCATAGGCCAGTCACCTTAAAGTATTGCCAATTTTAAAGGTCTGTAAGCTTCCCAGGTCCACCTCTTAAAGGGCCAGTACACTTAAAATGCTGTTGTTTCAATGGTTTGTACTCAACCCTGGTCAACCTCTTAAAGGACATAATTCCCTAAATTTTTTACCTCTTCAAGGGTTTGTCCACTTCTAGGGTCTGCCTCTTAAAGGGCCAGTCATCAAAACATGTCACATGTTCAAGTGGCTTTCCACTTCATAAGCCACATTGACATTTCCAAAGGTCTGTCCAATCCCAGGGTTGTCTCTTAGAAGGCCACCCACACACAATAATGCATCTTTAAGGACTGTCCACTTCCATGGTCATCCTCTTCATAGGCCAGTCACCTTAAAGTATTGCCAATTTTAAAGGTCCGTAAGCTTCCCAGGTCCACCTCTTAAAGGGCCAGTACACTTAAAATGCTGTTGTTTTGAGGGTTTGTACACAACCCTGGTCAACCTCTTAAAGGACATAATTCCCTAAATTTGTCACCTCTTCAAGGGTTTGTCCACTTCTACGGTCTGCCTCTTAAAGGGCCAGTCCGCAAAACATGTCACATGTTCAAGTGGCTTTCCACTTCATAAGCCACATTGACATTTCCAAAGGTCTGTCCATTCCCAGGGTTGTCTCTTAGAAGGCCACCCACACACAATAATGCATCTTTAAGGACTGTCCACTTCCATGGTCATCCTCTTCATAGGCCAGTCACCTTAAAGTATTGCCAATTTTAAAGGTCCGTAAGCTTCCCAGGTCCACCTCTTAAAGGGCCAGTACACTTAAAATGCTGTTGTTTTGAGGGTTTGTACACAACCCTGGTCAACCTCTTAAAGGACATAATTCCCTAAATTTGTCACCTCTTCAAGGGTTTGTCCACTTCTAGGGTCTGCCTCTTAAAGGGCCAGTCCGCAAAACATGTCACATGTTCAAGTGGCTTTCCACTTCATAAGCCACATTGACATTTCCAAAGGTCTGTCCATTCCCAGGGTTGTCTCTTAGAAGGCCACCCACACACAATAATGCATCTTTAAGGACTGTCCACTTCCATGGTCATCCTATTCATAGGCCAGTCACCTTAAAGTATTGCCAATTTTAAAGGTCTGTAAGCTTCCCAGGTCCACCTCTTAAAGGGCCAGTACACTTAAAATGCTGTTGTTTCAAGGGTTTGTACACAACCCTGGTCAACCTCTTAAAGGACATAATTCCCTAAATTTGTCACCTCTTCAAGGGTTTGTCCACTTCTAGGGTCTGCCTCTTAAAGGGCCAGTCCGCAAAACATGTCACATGTTCAAGTGGCTTTCCACTTCATAAGCCACATTGACATTTCCAAAGGTCTGTCCATTCCCAGGGTTGTCTCTTAGAAGGCCACCCACACACAATAATGCATCTTTAAGGACTGTCCACTTCCATGGTCATCCTCTTCATAGGCCAGTCACCTTAAAGTATTGCCAATTTTAAAGGTCCGTAAGCTTCCCAGGTCCACCTCTTAAAGGGCCAGTACACTTAAAATGCTGTTGTTTTGAGGGTTTGTACACAACCCTGGTCAACCTCTTAAAGGACATAATTCCCTAAATTTGTCACCTCTTCAAGGGTTTGTCCACTTCTAGGGTCTGCCTCTTAAAGGGCCAGTCCGCAAAACATGTCACATGTTCAAGTGGCTTTCCACTTCATAAGCCACATTGACATTTCCAAAGGTCTGTCCATTCCCAGGGTTGTCTCTTAGAAGGCCACCCACACACAATAATGCATCTTTAAGGACTGTCCACTTCCATGGTCATCCTCTTCATAGGCCAGTCACCTTAAAGTATTGCCAATTTTAAAGGTCCGTAAGCTTCCCAGGTCCACCTCTTAAAGGGCCAGTACACTTAAAATGCTGTTGTTTTGAGGGTTTGTACACAACCCTGGTCAACCTCTTAAAGGACATAATTCCCTAAATTTGTCACCTCTTCAAGGGTTTGTCCACTTCTACGGTCTGCCTCTTAAAGGGCCAGTCCGCAAAACATGTCACATGTTCAAGTGGCTTTCCACTTCATAAGCCACATTGACATTTCCAAAGGTCTGTCCATTCCCAGGGTTGTCTCTTAGAAGGCCACCCACACACAATAATGCATCTTTAAGGACTGTCCACTTCCATGGTCATCCTCTTCATAGGCCAGTCACCTTAAAGTATTGCCAATTTTAAAGGTCTGTAAGCTTCCCAGGTCCACCTCTTAAAGGGCCAGTACACTTAAAATGCTGTTGTTTCAAGGGTTTGTACACAACCCTGGTCAACCTCTTAAAGGACATAATTCCCTAAATTTGTCACCTCTTCAAGGGTTTGTCCACTTCTAGGGTCTGCCTCTTAAAGGGCCAGTCCGCAAAACATGTCACATGTTCAAGTGGCTTTCCACTTCATAAGCCACATTGACATTTCCAAAGGTCTGTCCATTCCCAGGGTTGTCTCTTAGAAGGCCACCCACACACAATAATGCATCTTTAAGGACTGTCCACTTCCATGGTCATCCTCTTCATAGGCCAGTCACCTTAAAGTATTGCCAATTTTAAAGGTCTGTAAGCTTCCCAGGTCCACCTCTTAAAGGGCCAGTACACTTAAAATGCTGTTGTTTCAAGGGTTTGTACACAACCCTGGTCAACCTCTTAAAGGACATAATTCCCTAAATTTGTCACCTCTTCAAGGGTTTGTCCACTTCTAGGGTCTGCCTCTTAAAGGGCCAGTCCGCAAAACATGTCACATGTTCAAGTGGCTTTCCACTTCATAAGCCACATTGACATTTCCAAAGGTCTGTCCATTCCCAAGGTTGTCTCTTAGAAGGCCACCCACACACAATAATGCATCTTTAAGGACTGTCCACTTCCATGGTCATCCTCTTCATAGGCCAGTCACCTTAAAGTATTGCCAATTTTAAAGGTCCGTAAGCTTCCCAGGTCCACCTCTTAAAGGGCCAGTACACTTAAAATGCTGTTGTTTTGAGGGTTTGTACACAACCCTGGTCAACCTCTTAAAGGACATAATTCCCTAAATTTGTCACCTCTTCAAGGGTTTGTCCACTTCTAGGGTCTGCCTCTTAAAGGGCCAGTCCGCAAAACATGTCACATGTTCAAGTGGCTTTCCACTTCATAAGCCACATTGACATTTCCAAAGGTCTGTCCATTCCCAGGGTTGTCTCTTAGAAGGCCACCCACACACAATAATGCATCTTTAAGGACTGTCCACTTCCATGGTCATCCTCTTCATAGGCCAGTCACCTTAAAGTATTGCCAATTTTAAAGGTCCGTAAGCTTCCCAGGTCCACCTCTTAAAGGGCCAGTACACTTGAAATGCTGTTGTTTTGAGGGTTTGTACACAACCCTGGTCAACCTCTTAAAGGACATAATTCCCTAAATTTGTCACCTCTTCAAGGGTTTGTCCACTTCTAGGGTCTGCCTCTTAAAGGGCCAGTCCGCAAAACATGTCACATGTTCAAGTGGCTTTCCACTTCATAAGCCACATTGACATTTCCAAAGGTCTGTCCATTCCCAGGGTTGTCTCTTAGAAGGCCACCCACACACAATAATGCATCTTTAAGGACTGTCCACTTCCATGGTCATCCTATTCATAGGCCAGTCACCTTAAAGTATTGCCAATTTTAAAGGTCTGTAAGCTTCCCAGGTCCACCTCTTAAAGGGCCAGTACACTTAAAATGCTGTTGTTTCAAGGGTTTGTACACAACCCTGGTCAACCTCTTAAAGGACATAATTCCCTAAATTTGTCACCTCTTCAAGGGTTTGTCCACTTCTAGGGTCTGCCTCTTAAAGGGCCAGTCCGCAAAACATGTCACATGTTCAAGTGGCTTTCCACTTCATAAGCCACATTGACATTTCCAAAGGTCTGTCCATTCCCAGGGTTGTCTCTTAGAAGGCCACCCACACACAATAATGCATCTTTAAGGACTGTCCACTTCCATGGTCATCCTCTTCATAGGCCAGTCACCTTAAAGTATTGCCAATTTTAAAGGTCTGTAAGCTTCCCAGGTCCACCTCTTAAAGGGCCAGTACACTTAAAATGCTGTTGTTTCAAGGGTTTGTACTCAAACCTAGTCAACCTCTTAAAGGACATAATTCCCTAAATTTTTCACCTCTTCAAGGGTTTGTCCACTTCTAGGGTCTGCCTCTTAAAGGGCCAGTCATCAAAACATGTCACATGTTCAAGTGGCTTTCCACTTCATAAGCCACATTGACATTTCCAAAGGTCTGTCCAATCCCAGGGTTGTCTCTTAGAAGGCCACCCACACACAATAATGCATCTTTAAGGGCTGTCCACTTCCATGGTCATCCTCTTCATAGGCCAGTCACCTTAAAGTATTGCCAATTTTAAAGGTCTGTAAGCTTCCCAGGTCCACCTCTTAAAGAGCCAGTACACTTAAAATGCTGTTGTTTCAAGGGTTTGTACACAACCCTGGTCAACCTCTTAAAGGACATAATTCCCTAAATTTGTCACCTCTTCAAGGGTTTGTCCACTTCTAGGGTCTGCCTCTTAAAGGGCCAGTCCGCAAAACATGTCACATGTTCAAGTGGCTTTCCACTTCATAAGCCACATTGACATTTCCAAAGGTCTGTCCATTCCCAAGGTTGTCTCTTAGAAGGCCACCCACACACAATAATGCATCTTTAAGGACTGTCCACTTCCATGGTCATCCTCTTCATAGGCCAGTCACCTTAAAGTATTGCCAATTTTAAAGGTCCGTAAGCTTCCCAGGTCCACCTCTTAAAGGGCCAGTACACTTAAAATGCTGTTGTTTTGAGGGTTTGTACACAACCCTGGTCAACCTCTTAAAGGACATAATTCCCTAAATTTGTCACCTCTTCAAGGGTTTGTCCACTTCTAGGGTCTGCCTCTTAAAGGGCCAGTCCGCAAAACATGTCACATGTTCAAGTGGCTTTCCACTTCATAAGCCACATTGACATTTCCAAAGGTCTGTCCATTCCCAGGGTTGTCTCTTAGAAGGCCACCCACACACAATAATGCATCTTTAAGGACTGTCCACTTCCATGGTCATCCTCTTCATAGGCCAGTCACCTTAAAGTATTGCCAATTTTAAAGGTCCGTAAGCTTCCCAGGTCCACCTCTTAAAGGGCCAGTACACTTGAAATGCTGTTGTTTTGAGGGTTTGTACACAACCCTGGTCAACCTCTTAAAGGACATAATTCCCTAAATTTGTCACCTCTTCAAGGGTTTGTCCACTTCTAGGGTCTGCCTCTTAAAGGGCCAGTCCGCAAAACATGTCACATGTTCAAGTGGCTTTCCACTTCATAAGCCACATTGACATTTCCAAAGGTCTGTCCATTCCCAGGGTTGTCTCTTAGAAGGCCACCCACACACAATAATGCATCTTTAAGGACTGTCCACTTCCATGGTCATCCTATTCATAGGCCAGTCACCTTAAAGTATTGCCAATTTTAAAGGTCTGTAAGCTTCCCAGGTCCACCTCTTAAAGGGCCAGTACACTTAAAATGCTGTTGTTTCAAGGGTTTGTACACAACCCTGGTCAACCTCTTAAAGGACATAATTCCCTAAATTTGTCACCTCTTCAAGGGTTTGTCCACTTCTAGGGTCTGCCTCTTAAAGGGCCAGTCCGCAAAACATGTCACATGTTCAAGTGGCTTTCCACTTCATAAGCCACATTGACATTTCCAAAGGTCTGTCCATTCCCAGGGTTGTCTCTTAGAAGGCCACCCACACACAATAATGCATCTTTAAGGACTGTCCACTTCCATGGTCATCCTCTTCATAGGCCAGTCACCTTAAAGTATTGCCAATTTTAAAGGTCTGTAAGCTTCCCAGGTCCACCTCTTAAAGGGCCAGTACACTTAAAATGCTGTTGTTTCAAGGGTTTGTACTCAAACCTAGTCAACCTCTTAAAGGACATAATTCCCTAAATTTTTCACCTCTTCAAGGGTTTGTCCACTTCTAGGGTCTGCCTCTTAAAGGGCCAGTCATCAAAACATGTCACATGTTCAAGTGGCTTTCCACTTCATAAGCCACATTGACATTTCCAAAGGTCTGTCCAATCCCAGGGTTGTCTCTTAGAAGGCCACCCACACACAATAATGCATCTTTAAGGGCTGTCCACTTCCATGGTCATCCTCTTCATAGGCCAGTCACCTTAAAGTATTGCCAATTTTAAAGGTCTGTAAGCTTCCCAGGTCCACCTCTTAAAGAGCCAGTACACTTAAAATGCTGTTGTTTCAAGGGTTTGTACACAACCCTGGTCAACCTCTTAAAGGACATAATTCCCTAAATTTGTCACCTCTTCAAGGGTTTGTCCACTTCTAGGGTCTGCCTCTTAAAGGGCCAGTCCGCAAAACATGTCACATGTTCAAGTGGCTTTCCACTTCATAAGCCACATTGACATTTCCAAAGGTCTGTCCATTCCCAGGGTTGTCTCTTAGAAGGCCACCCACACACAATAATGCATCTTTAAGGACTGTCCACTTCCATGGTCATCCTCTTCATAGGCCAGTCACCTTAAAGTATTGCCAATTTTAAAGGTCCGTAAGCTTCCCAGGTCCACCTCTTAAAGGGCCAGTACACTTAAAATGCTGTTGTTTCGAGGGTTTGTACACAACCCTGGTCAACCTCTTAAAGGACATAATTCCCTAAATTTGTCACCTCTTCAAGGGTTTGTCCACTTCTAGGATCTGCCTCTTAAAGGGCCAGTCCGCAAAACATGTCACATGTTCAAGTGGCTTTCCACTTCATAAGCCACATTGACATTTCCAAAGGTCTGTCCATTCCCAGGGTTGTCTCTTAGAAGGCCACCCACACACAATAATGCATCTTTAAGGACTGTCCACTTCCATGGTCATCCTCTTCATAGGCCAGTCACCTTAAAGTATTGCCAATTTTAAAGGTCTGTAAGCTTCCCAGGTCCACCTCTTAAAGGGCCAGTACACTTAAAATGCTGTTGTTTCAAGGGTTTGTACTCAACCCTGGTCAACCTCTTAAAGGACATAATTCCCTAAATTTTTTACCTCTTCAAGGGTTTGTCCACTTCTAGGGTCTGCCTCTTAAAGGGCCAGTCATCAAAACATGTCACATGTTCAAGTGGCTTTCCACTTCATAAGCCACATTGACATTTCCAAAGGTCTGTCCAATCCCAGGGTTGTCTCTTAGAAGGCCACCCACACACAATAATGCATCTTTAAGGACTGTCCACTTCCATGGTCATCCTCTTCATAGGCCAGTCACCTTAAAGTATTGCCAATTTTAAAGGTCCGTAAGCTTCCCAGGTCCACCTCTTAAAGGGCCAGTACACTTAAAATGCTGTTGTTTTGAGGGTTTGTACACAACCCTGGTCAACCTCTTAAAGGACATAATTCCCTAAATTTGTCACCTCTTCAAGGGTTTGTCCACTTCTACGGTCTGCAACTTAAAGGGCCAGTCCGCAAAACATGTCACATGTTCAAGTGGCTTTCCACTTCATAAGCCACATTGACATTTCCAAAGGTCTGTCCATTCCCAGGGTTGTCTCTTAGAAGGCCACCCACACACAATAATGCATCTTTAAGGACTGTCCACTTCCATGGTCATCCTCTTCATAGGCCAGTCACCTTAAAGTATTGCCAATTTTAAAGGTCTGTAAGCTTCCCAGGTCCACCTCTTAAAGGGCCAGTACACTTAAAATGCTGTTGTTTCAAGGGTTTGTACACAACCCTGGTCAACCTCTTAAAGGACATAATTCCCTAAATTTGTCACCTCTTCAAGGGTTTGTCCACTTCTAGGGTCTGCCTCTTAAAGGGCCAGTCCGCAAAACATGTCACATGTTCAAGTGGCTTTCCACTTCATAAGCCACATTGACATTTCCAAAGGTCTGTCCATTCCCAAGGTTGTCTCTTAGAAGGCCACCCACACACAATAATGCATCTTTAAGGACTGTCCACTTCCATGGTCATCCTCTTCATAGGCCAGTCACCTTAAAGTATTGCCAATTTTAAAGGTCCGTAAGCTTCCCAGGTCCACCTCTTAAAGGGCCAGTACACTTAAAATGCTGTTGTTTTGAGGGTTTGTACACAACCCTGGTCAACCTCTTAAAGGACATAATTCCCTAAATTTGTCACCTCTTCAAGGGTTTGTCCACTTCTAGGGTCTGCCTCTTAAAGGGCCAGTCCGCAAAACATGTCACATGTTCAAGTGGCTTTCCACTTCATAAGCCACATTGACATTTCCAAAGGTCTGTCCATTCCCAGGGTTGTCTCTTAGAAGGCCACCCACACACAATAATGCATCTTTAAGGACTGTCCACTTCCATGGTCATCCTCTTCATAGGCCAGTCACCTTAAAGTATTGCCAATTTTAAAGGTCCGTAAGCTTCCCAGGTCCACCTCTTAAAGGGCCAGTACACTTGAAATGCTGTTGTTTTGAGGGTTTGTACACAACCCTGGTCAACCTCTTAAAGGACATAATTCCCTAAATTTGTCACCTCTTCAAGGGTTTGTCCACTTCTAGGGTCTGCCTCTTAAAGGGCCAGTCCGCAAAACATGTCACATGTTCAAGTGGCTTTCCACTTCATAAGCCACATTGACATTTCCAAAGGTCTGTCCATTCCCAGGGTTGTCTCTTAGAAGGCCACCCACACACAATAATGCATCTTTAAGGACTGTCCACTTCCATGGTCATCCTATTCATAGGCCAGTCACCTTAAAGTATTGCCAATTTTAAAGGTCTGTAAGCTTCCCAGGTCCACCTCTTAAAGGGCCAGTACACTTAAAATGCTGTTGTTTCAAGGGTTTGTACACAACCCTGGTCAACCTCTTAAAGGACATAATTCCCTAAATTTGTCACCTCTTCAAGGGTTTGTCCACTTCTAGGGTCTGCCTCTTAAAGGGCCAGTCCGCAAAACATGTCACATGTTCAAGTGGCTTTCCACTTCATAAGCCACATTGACATTTCCAAAGGTCTGTCCATTCCCAGGGTTGTCTCTTAGAAGGCCACCCACACACAATAATGCATCTTTAAGGACTGTCCACTTCCATGGTCATCCTCTTCATAGGCCAGTCACCTTAAAGTATTGCCAATTTTAAAGGTCTGTAAGCTTCCCAGGTCCACCTCTTAAAGGGCCAGTACACTTAAAATGCTGTTGTTTCAAGGGTTTGTACTCAAACCTAGTCAACCTCTTAAAGGACATAATTCCCTAAATTTTTCACCTCTTCAAGGGTTTGTCCACTTCTAGGGTCTGCCTCTTAAAGGGCCAGTCATCAAAACATGTCACATGTTCAAGTGGCTTTCCACTTCATAAGCCACATTGACATTTCCAAAGGTCTGTCCAATCCCAGGGTTGTCTCTTAGAAGGCCACCCACACACAATAATGCATCTTTAAGGGCTGTCCACTTCCATGGTCATCCTCTTCATAGGCCAGTCACCTTAAAGTATTGCCAATTTTAAAGGTCTGTAAGCTTCCCAGGTCCACCTCTTAAAGAGCCAGTACACTTAAAATGCTGTTGTTTCAAGGGTTTGTACACAACCCTGGTCAACCTCTTAAAGGACATAATTCCCTAAATTTGTCACCTCTTCAAGGGTTTGTCCACTTCTAGGGTCTGCCTCTTAAAGGGCCAGTCCGCAAAACATGTCACATGTTCAAGTGGCTTTCCACTTCATAAGCCACATTGACATTTCCAAAGGTCTGTCCATTCCCAGGGTTGTCTCTTAGAAGGCCACCCACACACAATAATGCATCTTTAAGGACTGTCCACTTCCATGGTCATCCTCTTCATAGGCCAGTCACCTTAAAGTATTGCCAATTTTAAAGGTCCGTAAGCTTCCCAGGTCCACCTCTTAAAGGGCCAGTACACTTAAAATGCTGTTGTTTCGAGGGTTTGTACACAACCCTGGTCAACCTCTTAAAGGACATAATTCCCTAAATTTGTCACCTCTTCAAGGGTTTGTCCACTTCTAGGATCTGCCTCTTAAAGGGCCAGTCCGCAAAACATGTCACATGTTCAAGTGGCTTTCCACTTCATAAGCCACATTGACATTTCCAAAGGTCTGTCCATTCCCAGGGTTGTCTCTTAGAAGGCCACCCACACACAATAATGCATCTTTAAGGACTGTCCACTTCCATGGTCATCCTCTTCATAGGCCAGTCACCTTAAAGTATTGCCAATTTTAAAGGTCTGTAAGCTTCCCAGGTCCACCTCTTAAAGGGCCAGTACACTTAAAATGCTGTTGTTTCAAGGGTTTGTACTCAACCCTGGTCAACCTCTTAAAGGACATAATTCCCTAAATTTTTTACCTCTTCAAGGGTTTGTCCACTTCTAGGGTCTGCCTCTTAAAGGGCCAGTCATCAAAACATGTCACATGTTCAAGTGGCTTTCCACTTCATAAGCCACATTGACATTTCCAAAGGTCTGTCCAATCCCAGGGTTGTCTCTTAGAAGGCCACCCACACACAATAATGCATCTTTAAGGACTGTCCACTTCCATGGTCATCCTCTTCATAGGCCAGTCACCTTAAAGTATTGCCAATTTTAAAGGTCCGTAAGCTTCCCAGGTCCACCTCTTAAAGGGCCAGTACACTTAAAATGCTGTTGTTTTGAGGGTTTGTACACAACCCTGGTCAACCTCTTAAAGGACATAATTCCCTAAATTTGTCACCTCTTCAAGGGTTTGTCCACTTCTACGGTCTGCAACTTAAAGGGCCAGTCCGCAAAACATGTCACATGTTCAAGTGGCTTTCCACTTCATAAGCCACATTGACATTTCCAAAGGTCTGTCCATTCCCAGGGTTGTCTCTTAGAAGGCCACCCACACACAATAATGCATCTTTAAGGACTGTCCACTTCCATGGTCATCCTCTTCATAGGCCAGTCACCTTAAAGTATTGCCAATTTTAAAGGTCTGTAAGCTTCCCAGGTCCACCTCTTAAAGGGCCAGTACACTTAAAATGCTGTTGTTTCAAGGGTTTGTACACAACCCTGGTCAACCTCTTAAAGGACATAATTCCCTAAATTTGTCACCTCTTCAAGGGTTTGTCCACTTCTAGGGTCTGCCTCTTAAAGGGCCAGTCCGCAAAACATGTCACATGTTCAAGTGGCTTTCCACTTCATAAGCCACATTGACATTTCCAAAGGTCTGTCCATTCCCAAGGTTGTCTCTTAGAAGGCCACCCACACACAATAATGCATCTTTAAGGACTGTCCACTTCCATGGTCATCCTCTTCATAGGCCAGTCACCTTAAAGTATTGCCAATTTTAAAGGTCCGTAAGCTTCCCAGGTCCACCTCTTAAAGGGCCAGTACACTTAAAATGCTGTTGTTTTGAGGGTTTGTACACAACCCTGGTCAACCTCTTAAAGGACATAATTCCCTAAATTTGTCACCTCTTCAAGGGTTTGTCCACTTCTAGGGTCTGCCTCTTAAAGGGCCAGTCCGCAAAACATGTCACATGTTCAAGTGGCTTTCCACTTCATAAGCCACATTGACATTTCCAAAGGTCTGTCCATTCCCAGGGTTGTCTCTTAGAAGGCCACCCACACACAATAATGCATCTTTAAGGACTGTCCACTTCCATGGTCATCCTCTTCATAGGCCAGTCACCTTAAAGTATTGCCAATTTTAAAGGTCCGTAAGCTTCCCAGGTCCACCTCTTAAAGGGCCAGTACACTTGAAATGCTGTTGTTTTGAGGGTTTGTACACAACCCTGGTCAACCTCTTAAAGGACATAATTCCCTAAATTTGTCACCTCTTCAAGGGTTTGTCCACTTCTAGGGTCTGCCTCTTAAAGGGCCAGTCCGCAAAACATGTCACATGTTCAAGTGGCTTTCCACTTCATAAGCCACATTGACATTTCCAAAGGTCTGTCCATTCCCAGGGTTGTCTCTTAGAAGGCCACCCACACACAATAATGCATCTTTAAGGACTGTCCACTTCCATGGTCATCCTATTCATAGGCCAGTCACCTTAAAGTATTGCCAATTTTAAAGGTCTGTAAGCTTCCCAGGTCCACCTCTTAAAGGGCCAGTACACTTAAAATGCTGTTGTTTCAAGGGTTTGTACACAACCCTGGTCAACCTCTTAAAGGACATAATTCCCTAAATTTGTCACCTCTTCAAGGGTTTGTCCACTTCTAGGGTCTGCCTCTTAAAGGGCCAGTCCGCAAAACATGTCACATGTTCAAGTGGCTTTCCACTTCATAAGCCACATTGACATTTCCAAAGGTCTGTCCATTCCCAGGGTTGTCTCTTAGAAGGCCACCCACACACAATAATGCATCTTTAAGGACTGTCCACTTCCATGGTCATCCTCTTCATAGGCCAGTCACCTTAAAGTATTGCCAATTTTAAAGGTCTGTAAGCTTCCCAGGTCCACCTCTTAAAGGGCCAGTACACTTAAAATGCTGTTGTTTCAAGGGTTTGTACTCAAACCTAGTCAACCTCTTAAAGGACATAATTCCCTAAATTTTTCACCTCTTCAAGGGTTTGTCCACTTCTAGGGTCTGCCTCTTAAAGGGCCAGTCATCAAAACATGTCACATGTTCAAGTGGCTTTCCACTTCATAAGCCACATTGACATTTCCAAAGGTCTGTCCAATCCCAGGGTTGTCTCTTAGAAGGCCACCCACACACAATAATGCATCTTTAAGGGCTGTCCACTTCCATGGTCATCCTCTTCATAGGCCAGTCACCTTAAAGTATTGCCAATTTTAAAGGTCTGTAAGCTTCCCAGGTCCACCTCTTAAAGAGCCAGTACACTTAAAATGCTGTTGTTTCAAGGGTTTGTACACAACCCTGGTCAACCTCTTAAAGGACATAATTCCCTAAATTTGTCACCTCTTCAAGGGTTTGTCCACTTCTAGGGTCTGCCTCTTAAAGGGCCAGTCCGCAAAACATGTCACATGTTCAAGTGGCTTTCCACTTCATAAGCCACATTGACATTTCCAAAGGTCTGTCCATTCCCAGGGTTGTCTCTTAGAAGGCCACCCACACACAATAATGCATCTTTAAGGACTGTCCACTTCCATGGTCATCCTCTTCATAGGCCAGTCACCTTAAAGTATTGCCAATTTTAAAGGTCCGTAAGCTTCCCAGGTCCACCTCTTAAAGGGCCAGTACACTTAAAATGCTGTTGTTTCGAGGGTTTGTACACAACCCTGGTCAACCTCTTAAAGGACATAATTCCCTAAATTTGTCACCTCTTCAAGGGTTTGTCCACTTCTAGGATCTGCCTCTTAAAGGGCCAGTCCGCAAAACATGTCACATGTTCAAGTGGCTTTCCACTTCATAAGCCACATTGACATTTCCAAAGGTCTGTCCATTCCCAGGGTTGTCTCTTAGAAGGCCACCCACACACAATAATGCATCTTTAAGGACTGTCCACTTCCATGGTCATCCTCTTCATAGGCCAGTCACCTTAAAGTATTGCCAATTTTAAAGGTCTGTAAGCTTCCCAGGTCCACCTCTTAAAGGGCCAGTACACTTAAAATGCTGTTGTTTCAAGGGTTTGTACTCAACCCTGGTCAACCTCTTAAAGGACATAATTCCCTAAATTTTTTACCTCTTCAAGGGTTTGTCCACTTCTAGGGTCTGCCTCTTAAAGGGCCAGTCATCAAAACATGTCACATGTTCAAGTGGCTTTCCACTTCATAAGCCACATTGACATTTCCAAAGGTCTGTCCAATCCCAGGGTTGTCTCTTAGAAGGCCACCCACACACAATAATGCATCTTTAAGGACTGTCCACTTCCATGGTCATCCTCTTCATAGGCCAGTCACCTTAAAGTATTGCCAATTTTAAAGGTCCGTAAGCTTCCCAGGTCCACCTCTTAAAGGGCCAGTACACTTAAAATGCTGTTGTTTTGAGGGTTTGTACACAACCCTGGTCAACCTCTTAAAGGACATAATTCCCTAAATTTGTCACCTCTTCAAGGGTTTGTCCACTTCTACGGTCTGCAACTTAAAGGGCCAGTCCGCAAAACATGTCACATGTTCAAGTGGCTTTCCACTTCATAAGCCACATTGACATTTCCAAAGGTCTGTCCATTCCCAGGGTTGTCTCTTAGAAGGCCACCCACACACAATAATGCATCTTTAAGGACTGTCCACTTCCATGGTCATCCTCTTCATAGGCCAGTCACCTTAAAGTATTGCCAATTTTAAAGGTCTGTAAGCTTCCCAGGTCCACCTCTTAAAGGGCCAGTACACTTAAAATGCTGTTGTTTCAAGGGTTTGTACACAACCCTGGTCAACCTCTTAAAGGACATAATTCCCTAAATTTGTCACCTCTTCAAGGGTTTGTCCACTTCTAGGGTCTGCCTCTTAAAGGGCCAGTCCGCAAAACATGTCACATGTTCAAGTGGCTTTCCACTTCATAAGCCACATTGACATTTCCAAAGGTCTGTCCATTCCCAGGGTTGTCTCTTAGAAGGCCACCCACACACAATAATGCATCTTTAAGGACTGTCCACTTCCATGGTCATCCTCTTCATAGGCCAGTCACCTTAAAGTATTGCCAATTTTAAAGGTCTGTAAGCTTCCCAGGTCCACCTCTTAAAGGGCCAGTACACTTAAAATGCTGTTGTTTCGAGGGTTTGTACACAACCCTGGTCAACCTCTTAAAGGACATAATTCCCTAAATTTGTCACCTCTTCAAGGGTTTGTCCACTTCTAGGGTCTGCCTCTTAAAGGGCCAGTCCGCAAAACATGTCACATGTTCAAGTGGCTTTCCACTTCATAAGCCACATTGACATTTCCAAAGGTCTGTCCATTCCCAAGGTTGTCTCTTAGAAGGCCACCCACACACAATAATGCATCTTTAAGGACTGTCCACTTCCATGGTCATCCTCTTCATAGGCCAGTCACCTTAAAGTATTGCCAATTTTAAAGGTCCGTAAGCTTCCCAGGTCCACCTCTTAAAGGGCCAGTACACTTAAAATGCTGTTGTTTTGAGGGTTTGTACACAACCCTGTTCAACCTCTTAAAGGACATAATTCCCTAAATTTGTCACCTCTTCAAGGGTTTGTCCACTTCTAGGGTCTGCCTCTTAAAGGGCCAGTCCGCAAAACATGTCACATGTTCAAGTGGCTTTCCACTTCATAAGCCACATTGACATTTCCAAAGGTCTGTCCATTCCCAGGGTTGTCTCTTAGAAGGCCACCCACACACAATAATGCATCTTTAAGGACTGTCCACTTCCATGGTCATCCTCTTCATAGGCCAGTCACCTTAAAGTATTGCCAATTTTAAAGGTCTGTAAGCTTCCCAGGTCCACCTCTTAAAGGGCCAGTACACTTAAAATGCTGTTGTTTCAAGGGTTTGTACACAACCCTGGTCAACCTCTTAAAGGACATAATTCCCTAAATTTGTCACCTCTTCAAGGGTTTGTCCACTTCTAGGGTCTGCCTCTTAAAGGGCCAGTCCGCAAAACATGTCACATGTTCAAGTGGCTTTCCACTTCATAAGCCACATTGACATTTCCAAAGGTCTGTCCATTCCCAGGGTTGTCTCTTAGAAGGCCACCCACACACAATAATGCATCTTTAAGGACTGTCCACTTCCATGGTCATCCTCTTCATGGGCCAGTCACCTTAAAGTATTGCCAATTTTAAAGGTCCGTAAGCTTCCCAGGTCCACCTCTTAAAGGGCCAGTACACTTAAAATGCTGTTGTTTTGAGGGTTTGTACACAACCCTGGTCAACCTCTTAAAGGACATAATTCCCTAAATTTGTCACCTCTTCAAGGGTTTGTCCACTTATAGGGTCTGCCTCTTAAAGGGCCAGTCCGCAAAACATGTCACATGTTCAAGTGGCTTTCCACTTCATAAGCCACATTGACATTTCCAAAGGTCTGTCCATTCCCAGGGTTGTCTCTTAGAAGGCCACCCACACACAATAATGCATCTTTAAGGACTGTCCACTTCCATGGTCATCCTCTTCAGAGGCCAGTCACCTTAAAGTATTGCCAATTTTAAAGGTCCGTAAGCTTCCCAGGTCCACCTCTTAAAGGGCCAGTACACTTGAAATGCTGTTGTTTTGAGGGTTTGTACACAACCCTGGTCAACCTCTTAAAGGACATAATTCCCTAAATTTGTCACCTCTTCAAGGGTTTGTCCACTTCTAGGGTCTGCCTCTTAAAGGGCCAGTCCGCAAAACATGTCACATGTTCAAGTGGCTTTCCACTTCATAAGCCACAGTGACATTTCCAAAGGTCTGTCCATTCCCAGGGTTGTCTCTTAGAAGGCCACCCACACACAATAATGCATCTTTAAGGACTGTCCACTTCCATGGTCATCCTCTTCATAGGCCAGTCACCTTAAAGTATTGCCAATTTTAAAGGTCTGTAAGCTTCCCAGGTCCACCTCTTAAAGGGCCAGTACACTTAAAATGCTGTTGTTTCAAGGGTTTGTACACAACCCTGGTCAACCTCTTAAAGGACATAATTCCCTAAATTTGTCACCTCTTCAAGGGTTTGTCCACTTCTAGGGTCTGCCTCTTAAAGGGCCAGTCCGCAAAACATGTCACATGTTCAAGTGGCTTTCCACTTCATAAGCCACATTGACATTTCCAAAGGTCTGTCCATTCCCAGGGTTGTCTCTTAGAAGGCCACCCACACACAATAATGCATCTTTAAGGACTGTCCACTTCCATGGTCATCCTCTTCATAGGCCAGTCACCTTAAAGTATTGCCAATTTTAAAGGTCTGTAAGCTTCCCAGGTCCACCTCTTAAAGGGCCAGTACACTTAAAATGCTGTTGTTTCAAGGGTTTGTACTCAAACCTAGTCAACCTCTTAAAGGACATAATTCCCTAAATTTTTCACCTCTTCAAGGGTTTGTCCACTTCTAGGGTCTGCCTCTTAAAGGGCCAGTCATCAAAACATGTCACATGTTCAAGTGGCTTTCCACTTCATAAGCCACATTGACATTTCCAAAGGTCTGTCCAATCCCAGGGTTGTCTCTTAAAAGGCCACCCACACACAATAATGCATCTTTAAGGACTGTCCACTTCCATGGTCATCCTCTTCATAGGCCAGTCACCTTAAAGTATTGCCAATTTTAAAGGTCTGTAAGCTTCCCAGGTCCACCTCTTAAAGAGCCAGTACACTTAAAATGCTGTTGTTTCAAGGGTTTGTACACAACCCTGGTCAACCTCTTAAAGGACATAATTCCCTAAATTTGTCACCTCTTCAAGGGTTTGTCCACTTCTAGGGTCTGCCTCTTAAAGGGCCAGTCCGCAAAACATGTCACATGTTCAAGTGGCTTTCCACTTCATAAGCCACATTGACATTTCCAAAGGTCTGTCCATTCCCAGGGTTGTCTCTTAGAAGGCCACCCACACACAATAATGCATCTTTAAGGACTGTCCACTTCCATGGTCATCCTCTTCATAGGCCAGTCACCTTAAAGTATTGCCAATTTTAAAGGTCCGTAAGCTTCCCAGGTCCACCTCTTAAAGGGCCAGTACACTTAAAATGCTGTTGTTTCGAGGGTTTGTACACAACCCTGGTCAACCTCTTAAAGGACATAATTCCCTAAATTTGTCACCTCTTCAAGGGTTTGTCCACTTCTAGGGTCTGCCTCTTAAAGGGCCAGTCCGCAAAACATGTCACATGTTCAAGTGGCTTTCCACTTCATAAGCCACATTGACATTTCCAAAGGTCTGTCCATTCCCAGGGTTGTCTCTTAGAAGGCCACCCACACACAATAATGCATCTTTAAGGACTGTCCACTTCCATGGTCATCCTCTTCATAGGCCAGTCACCTTAAAGTATTGCCAATTTTAAAGGTCTGTAAGCTTCCCAGGTCCACCTCTTAAAGGGCCAGTACACTTAAAATGCTGTTGTTTCAAGGGTTTGTACTCAACCCTGGTCAACCTCTTAAAGGACATAATTCCCTAAATTTTTTACCTCTTCAAGGGTTTGTCCACTTCTAGGGTCTGCCTCTTAAAGGGCCAGTCATCAAAACATGTCACATGTTCAAGTGGCTTTCCACTTCATAAGCCACATTGACATTTCCAAAGGTCTGTCCATTCCCAGGGTTGTCTCTTAGAAGGCCACCCACACACAATAATGCATCTTTAAGGACTGTCCACTTCCATGGTCATCCTATTCATAGGCCAGTCACCTTAAAGTATTGCCAATTTTAAAGGTCTGTAAGCTTCCCAGGTCCACCTCTTAAAGGGCCAGTACACTTAAAATGCTGTTGTTTCAAGGGTTTGTACACAACCCTGGTCAACCTCTTAAAGGACATAATTCCCTAAATTTGTCACCTCTTCAAGGGTTTGTCCACTTCTAGGGTCTGCCTCTTAAAGGGCCAGTCCGCAAAACATGTCACATGTTCAAGTGGCTTTCCACTTCATAAGCCACATTGACATTTCCAAAGGTCTGTCCATTCCCAGGGTTGTCTCTTAGAAGGCCACCCACACACAATAATGCATCTTTAAGGACTGTCCACTTCCATGGTCATCCTCTTCATAGGCCAGTCACCTTAAAGTATTGCCAATTTTAAAGGTCTGTAAGCTTCCCAGGTCCACCTCTTAAAGGGCCAGTACACTTAAAATGCTGTTGTTTCAAGGGTTTGTACTCAAACCTAGTCAACCTCTTAAAGGACATAATTCCCTAAATTTTTCACCTCTTCAAGGGTTTGTCCACTTCTAGGGTCTGCCTCTTAAAGGGCCAGTCATCAAAACATGTCACATGTTCAAGTGGCTTTCCACTTCATAAGCCACATTGACATTTCCAAAGGTCTGTCCAATCCCAGGGTTGTCTCTTAGAAGGCCACCCACACACAATAATGCATCTTTAAGGACTGTCCACTTCCATGGTCATCCTCTTCATAGGCCAGTCACCTTAAAGTATTGCCAATTTTAAAGGTCTGTAAGCTTCCCAGGTCCACCTCTTAAAGAGCCAGTACACTTAAAATGCTGTTGTTTCAAGGGTTTGTACACAACCCTGGTCAACCTCTTAAAGGACATAATTCCCTAAATTTGTCACCTCTTCAAGGGTTTGTCCACTTCTAGGGTCTGCCTCTTAAAGGGCCAGTCCGCAAAACATGTCACATGTTCAAGTGGCTTTCCACTTCATAAGCCACATTGACATTTCCAAAGGTCTGTCCATTCCCAGGGTTGTCTCTTAGAAGGCCACCCACACACAATAATGCATCTTTAAGGACTGTCCACTTCCATGGTCATCCTCTTCATAGGCCAGTCACCTTAAAGTATTGCCAATTTTAAAGGTCCGTAAGCTTCCCAGGTCCACCTCTTAAAGGGCCAGTACACTTAAAATGCTGTTGTTTCGAGGGTTTGTACACAACCCTGGTCAACCTCTTAAAGGACATAATTCCCTAAATTTGTCACCTCTTCAAGGGTTTGTCCACTTCTAGGATCTGCCTCTTAAAGGGCCAGTCCGCAAAACATGTCACATGTTCAAGTGGCTTTCCACTTCATAAGCCACATTGACATTTCCAAAGGTCTGTCCATTCCCAGGGTTGTCTCTTAGAAGGCCACCCACACACAATAATGCATCTTTAAGGACTGTCCACTTCCATGGTCATCCTCTTCATAGGCCAGTCACCTTAAAGTATTGCCAATTTTAAAGGTCTGTAAGCTTCCCAGGTCCACCTCTTAAAGGGCCAGTACACTTAAAATGCTGTTGTTTCAAGGGTTTGTACTCAACCCTGGTCAACCTCTTAAAGGACATAATTCCCTAAATTTTTTACCTCTTCAAGGGTTTGTCCACTTCTAGGGTCTGCCTCTTAAAGGGCCAGTCATCAAAACATGTCACATGTTCAAGTGGCTTTCCACTTCATAAGCCACATTGACATTTCCAAAGGTCTGTCCAATCCCAGGGTTGTCTCTTAGAAGGCCACCCACACACAATAATGCATCTTTAAGGACTGTCCACTTCCATGGTCATCCTCTTCATAGGCCAGTCACCTTAAAGTATTGCCAATTTTAAAGGTCCGTAAGCTTCCCAGGTCCACCTCTTAAAGGGCCAGTACACTTAAAATGCTGTTGTTTTGAGGGTTTGTACACAACCCTGGTCAACCTCTTAAAGGACATAATTCCCTAAATTTGTCACCTCTTCAAGGGTTTGTCCACTTCTACGGTCTGCCTCTTAAAGGGCCAGTCCGCAAAACATGTCACATGTTCAAGTGGCTTTCCACTTCATAAGCCACATTGACATTTCCAAAGGTCTGTCCATTCCCAGGGTTGTCTCTTAGAAGGCCACCCACACACAATAATGCATCTTTAAGGACTGTCCACTTCCATGGTCATCCTCTTCATAGGCCAGTCACCTTAAAGTATTGCCAATTTTAAAGGTCTGTAAGCTTCCCAGGTCCACCTCTTAAAGGGCCAGTACACTTAAAATGCTGTTGTTTCAAGGGTTTGTACACAACCCTGGTCAACCTCTTAAAGGACATAATTCCCTAAATTTGTCACCTCTTCAAGGGTTTGTCCACTTCTAGGGTCTGCCTCTTAAAGGGCCAGTCCGCAAAACATGTCACATGTTCAAGTGGCTTTCCACTTCATAAGCCACATTGACATTTCCAAAGGTCTGTCCATTCCCAGGGTTGTCTCTTAGAAGGCCACCCACACACAATAATGCATCTTTAAGGACTGTCCACTTCCATGGTCATCCTCTTCATAGGCCAGTCACCTTAAAGTATTGCCAATTTTAAAGGTCTGTAAGCTTCCCAGGTCCACCTCTTAAAGGGCCAGTACACTTAAAATGCTGTTGTTTCAAGGGTTTGTACACAACCCTGGTCAACCTCTTAAAGGACATAATTCCCTAAATTTGTCACCTCTTCAAGGGTTTGTCCACTTCTAGGGTCTGCCTCTTAAAGGGCCAGTCCGCAAAACATGTCACATGTTCAAGTGGCTTTCCACTTCATAAGCCACATTGACATTTCCAAAGGTCTGTCCATTCCCAAGGTTGTCTCTTAGAAGGCCACCCACACACAATAATGCATCTTTAAGGACTGTCCACTTCCATGGTCATCCTCTTCATAGGCCAGTCACCTTAAAGTATTGCCAATTTTAAAGGTCCGTAAGCTTCCCAGGTCCACCTCTTAAAGGGCCAGTACACTTAAAATGCTGTTGTTTTGAGGGTTTGTACACAACCCTGTTCAACCTCTTAAAGGACATAATTCCCTAAATTTGTCACCTCTTCAAGGGTTTGTCCACTTCTAGGGTCTGCCTCTTAAAGGGCCAGTCCGCAAAACATGTCACATGTTCAAGTGGCTTTCCACTTCATAAGCCACATTGACATTTCCAAAGGTCTGTCCATTCCCAGGGTTGTCTCTTAGAAGGCCACCCACACACAATAATGCATCTTTAAGGACTGTCCACTTCCATGGTCATCCTCTTCATAGGCCAGTCACCTTAAAGTATTGCCAATTTTAAAGGTCTGTAAGCTTCCCAGGTCCACCTCTTAAAGGGCCAGTACACTTAAAATGCTGTTGTTTCAAGGGTTTGTACACAACCCTGGTCAACCTCTTAAAGGACATAATTCCCTAAATTTGTCACCTCTTCAAGGGTTTGTCCACTTCTAGGGTCTGCCTCTTAAAGGGCCAGTCCGCAAAACATGTCACATGTTCAAGTGGCTTTCCACTTCATAAGCCACATTGACATTTCCAAAGGTCTGTCCATTCCCAGGGTTGTCTCTTAGAAGGCCACCCACACACAATAATGCATCTTTAAGGACTGTCCACTTCCATGGTCATCCTCTTCATAGGCCAGTCACCTTAAAGTATTGCCAATTTTAAAGGTCCGTAAGCTTCCCAGGTCCACCTCTTAAAGGGCCAGTACACTTAAAATGCTGTTGTTTTGAGGGTTTGTACACAACCCTGGTCAACCTCTTAAAGGACATAATTCCCTAAATTTGTCACCTCTTCAAGGGTTTGTCCACTTATAGGGTCTGCCTCTTAAAGGGCCAGTCCGCAAAACATGTCACATGTTCAAGTGGCTTTCCACTTCATAAGCCACATTGACATTTCCAAAGGTCTGTCCATTCCCAGGGTTGTCTCTTAGAAGGCCACCCACACACAATAATGCATCTTTAAGGACTGTCCACTTCCATGGTCATCCTCTTCATAGGCCAGTCACCTTAAAGTATTGCCAATTTTAAAGGTCCGTAAGCTTCCCAGGTCCACCTCTTAAAGGGCCAGTACACTTAAAATGCTGTTGTTTCGAGGGTTTGTACACAACCCTGGTCAACCTCTTAAAGGACATAATTCCCTAAATTTGTCACCTCTTCAAGGGTTTGTCCACTTCTAGGGTCTGCCTCTTAAAGGGCCAGTCCGCAAAACATGTCACATGTTCAAGTGGCTTTCCACTTCATAAGCCACATTGACATTTCCAAAGGTCTGTCCATTCCCAGGGTTGTCTCTTAGAAGGCCACCCACACACAATAATGCATCTTTAAGGACTGTCCACTTCCATGGTCATCCTCTTCATAGGCCAGTCACCTTAAAGTATTGCCAATTTTAAAGGTCTGTAAGCTTCCCAGGTCCACCTCTTAAAGGGCCAGTACACTTAAAATGCTGTTGTTTCAAGGGTTTGTACTCAACCCTGGTCAACCTCTTAAAGGACATAATTCCCTAAATTTTTTACCTCTTCAGGGGTTTGTCCACTTCTAGGGTCTGCCTCTTCAAGGGCCAGTCATCAAAACATGTCACATGTTCAAGTGGCTTTCCACTTCATAAGCCACATTGACATTTCCAAAGGTCTGTCCAATCCCAGGGTTGTCTCTTAGAAGGCCACCCACACACAATAATGCATCTTTAAGGACTGTCCACTTCCATGGTCATCCTCTTCATAGGCCAGTCACCTTAAAGTATTGCCAATTTTAAAGGTCTGTAAGCTTCCCAGGTCCACCTCTTAAAGAGCCAGTACACTTAAAATGCTGTTGTTTCAAGGGTTTGTACACAACCCTGGTCAACCTCTTAAAGGACATAATTCCCTAAATTTGTCACCTCTTCAAGGGTTTGTCCACTTCTAGGGTCTGCCTCTTAAAGGGCCAGTCCGCAAAACATGTCACATGTTCAAGTGGCTTTCCACTTCATAAGCCACATTGACATTTCCAAAGGTCTGTCCATTCCCAGGGTTGTCTCTTAGAAGGCCACCCACACACAATAATGCATCTTTAAGGACTGTCCACTTCCATGGTCATCCTCTTCATAGGCCAGTCACCTTAAAGTATTGCCAATTTTAAAGGTCTGTAAGCTTCCCAGGTCCACCTCTTAAAGGGCCAGTACACTTAAAATGCTGTTGTTTCGAGGGTTTGTACACAACCCTGGTCAACCTCTTAAAGGACATAATTCCCTAAATTTGTCACCTCTTCAAGGGTTTGTCCACTTCTATGGTCTGCCTCTTAAAGGGCCAGTCCGCAAAACATGTCACATGTTCAAGTGGCTTTCCACTTCATAAGCCACATTGACATTTCCAAAGGTCTGTCCATTCCCAGGGTTGTCTCTTAGAAGGCCACCCACACACAATAATGCATCTTTAAGGACTGTCCACTTCCATGGTCATCCTCTTCAGAGGCCAGTCACCTTAAAGTATTGCCAATTTTAAAGGTCTGTAAGCTTCCCAGGTCCACCTCTTAAAGGGCCAGTACACTTAAAATGCTGTTGTTTCAAGGGTTTGTACACAACCCTGGTCAACCTCTTAAAGGACATAATTCCCTAAATTTGTCACCTCTTCAAGGGTTTGTCCACTTCTAGGGTCTGCCTCTTAAAGGGCCAGTCCGCAAAACATGTCACATGTTCAAGTGGCTTTCCACTTCATAAGCCACATTGACATTTCCAAAGGTCTGTCCATTCCCAGGGTTGTCTCTTAGAAGGCCACCCACACACAATAATGCATCTTTAAGGACTGTCCACTTCCATGGTCATCCTCTTCATAGGCCAGTCACCTTAAAGTATTGCCAATTTTAAAGGTCCGTAAGCTTCCCAGGTCCACCTCTTAAAGGGCCAGTACACTTAAAATGCTGTTGTTTCGAGGGTTTGTACACAACCCTGGTCAACCTCTTAAAGGACATAATTCCCTAAATTTGTCACCTCTTCAAGGGTTTGTCCACTTCTAGGGTCTGCCTCTTAAAGGGCCAGTCCGCAAAACATGTCACATGTTCAAGTGGCTTTCCACTTCATAAGCCACATTGACATTTCCAAAGGTCTGTCCATTCCCAGGGTTGTCTCTTAGAAGGCCACACACACACAATAATGCATCTTTAAGGACTGTCCACTTCCATGGTCATCCTCTTCATAGGCCAGTCACCTTAAAGTATTGCCAATTTTAAAGGTCCGTAAGCTTCCCAGGTCCACCTCTTAAAGGGCCAGTACACTTAAAATGCTGTTGTTTCGAGGGTTTGTACACAACCCTGGTCAACCTCTTAAAGGACATAATTCCCTAAATTTGTCACCTCTTCAAGGGTTTGTCCACTTCTAGGGTCTGCCTCTTAAAGGGCCAGTCCGCAAAATATGTCACATGTTCAAGTGGCTTTCCACTTCATAAGCCACATTGACATTTCCAAAGGTCTGTCCATTCCTAGGGTTGTCTCTTAGAAGGCCACCCACACACAATAATGCATCTTTAAGGACTGTCCACTTCCATGGTCATCCTCTTCATAGGCCAGTCACCTTAAAGTATTGCCAATTTTAAAGGTCTGTAAGCTTCCCAGGTCCACCTCTTAAAGGGCCAGTACACTTAAAATGCTGTTGTTTCAAGGGTTTGTACACAACCCTGGTCAACCTCTTAAAGGACATAATTCCCTAAATTTGTCACCTCTTCAAGGGTTTGTCCACTTCTAGGGTCTGCCTCTTAAAGGGCCAGTCATCAAAACATGTCACATGTTCAAGTGGCTTTCCACTTCATAAGCCACATTGACATTTCCAAAGGTCTGTCCATTCCCAGGGTTGTCTCTTAGAAGGCCACCCACACACAATAATGCATCTTTAAGGACTGTCCACTTCCATGGTCATCCTCTTCATAGGCCAGTCACCTTAAAGTATTGCCAATTTTAAAGGTCCGTAAGCTTCCCCGGTCCACCTCTTAAAGGGCCAGTACACTTAAAATGCTGTTGTTTCGAGGGTTTGTACACAACCCTGGTCAACCTCTTAAAGGACATAATTCCCTAAATTTGTCACCTCTTCAAGGGTTTGTCCACTTCTAGGGTCTGCCTCTTAAAGGGCCAGTCCGCAAAACATGTCACATGTTCAAGTGGCTTTCCACTTCATAAGCCACATTGACATTTCCAAAGGTCTGTCCATTCCCAGGGTTGTCTCTTAGAAGGCCACCCACACACAATAATGCATCTTTAAGGACTGTCCACTTCCATGGTCATCCTCTTCATAGGCCAGTCACCTTAAAGTATTGCCAATTTTAAAGGTCTGTAAGCTTCCCAGGTCCACCTCTTAAAGGGCCAGTACACTTAAAATGCTGTTGTTTCAAGGGTTTGTACTCAACCCTGGTCAACCTCTTAAAGGACATAATTCCCTAAATTTGTCACCTCTTCAAGGGTTTGTCCACTTCTAGGGTCTGCCTCTTAAAGGGCCAGTCATCAAAACATGTCACATGTTCAAGTGGCTTTCCACTTCATAAGCCACATTGACATTTCCAAAGGTCTGTCCATTCCCAGGGTTGTCTCTTAGAAGGCCACCCACACACAATAATGCATCTTTAAGGACTGTCCACTTCCATGGTCATCCTCTTCATAGGCCAGTCACCTTAAAGTATTGCCAATTTTAAAGGTCTGTAAGCTTCCCAGGTCCACCTCTTAAAGGGCCAGTACACTTAAAATGCTGTTGTTTCGAGGGTTTGTACACAACCCTGGTCAACCTCTTAAAGGACATAATTCCCTAAATATGTCACCTCTTCAAGGGTTTGTCCACTTCTAGGGTCTGCCTCTTAAAGGGCCAGTCCGCAAAACATGTCACATGTTCAAGTGGCTTTCCACTTCATAAGCCACATTGACATTTCCAAAGGTCTGTCCATTCCCAGGGTTGTCTCTTAGAAGGCCACCCACACACAATAATGCATCTTTAAGGACTGTCCACTTCCATGGTCATCCTCTTCATAGGCCAGTCACCTTAAAGTATTGCCAATTTTAAAGGTCTGTAAGCTTCCCAGGTCCACCTCTTAAAGGGCCAGTACACTTAAAATGCTGTTGTTTCAAGGGTTTGTACACAACCCTGGTCAACCTCTTAAAGGACATAATTCCCTAAATTTGTCACCTCTTCAAGGGTTTGTCCACTTCTAGGGTCTGCCTCTTAAAGGGCCAGTCATCAAAACATGTCACATGTTCAAGTGGCTTTCCACTTCATAAGCCACATTGACATTTCCAAAGGTCTGTCCATTCCCAGGGTTGTCTCTTAGAAGGCCACCCACACACAATAATGCATCTTTAAGGACTGTCCACTTCCATGGTCATCCTCTTCATAGGCCAGTCACCTTAAAGTATTGCCAATTTTAAAGGTCCGTAAGCTTCCCAGGTCCACCTCTTAACAGGCCAGTACACTTAAAATGCTGTTGTTTTGAGGGTTTGTACACAACCCTGGTCAACCTCTTAAAGGACATAATTCCCTAAATTTGTCACCTCTTCAAGGGTTTGTCCACTTCTAGGGTCTGCCTCTTAAAGGGCCAGTCCGCAAAACATGTCACATGTTCAAGTGGCTTTCCACTTCATAAGCCACATTGACATTTCCAAAGGTCTGTCCATTCCCAGGGTTGTCTCTTAGAAGGCCACCCACACACAATAATGCATCTTTAAGGACTGTCCACTTCCATGGTCATCCTCTTCATAGGCCAGTCACCTTAAAGTATTGCCAATTTTAAAGGTCTGTAAGCTTCCCAGGTCCACCTCTTAAAGGGCCAGTACACTTAAAATGCTGTTGTTTCAAGGGTTTGTACACAACCCTGGTCAACCTCTTAAAGGACATAATTCCCTAAATTTGTCACCTCTTCAAGGGTTTGTCCACTTCTAGGGTCTGCCTCTTAAAGGGCCAGTCCGCAAAACATGTCACATGTTCAAGTGGCTTTCCACTTCATAAGCCACATTGACATTTCCAAAGGTCTGTCCATTCCCAGGGTTGTCTCTTAGAAGGCCACCCACACACAATAATGCATCTTTAAGGACTGTCCACTTCCATGGTCATCGTCTTCATAGGCCAGTCACCTTAAAGTATTGCCAATTTTAAAGGTCCGTAAGCTTCCCAGGTCCACCTCTTAAAGGGCCAGTACACTTAAAATGCTGTTGTTTCGAGGGTTTGTACACAACCCTGGTCAACCTCTTAAAGGACATAATTCCCTAAATTTGTCACCTCTTCAAGGGTTTGTCCACTTCTAGGGTCTGCCTCTTAAAGGGCCAGTCCGCAAAACATGTCACATGTTCAAGTGGCTTTCCACTTCATAAGCCACATTGACATTTCCAAAGGTCTGTCCATTCCCAGGGTTGTCTCTTAGAAGGCCACCCACACACAATAATGCATCTTTAAGGACTGTCCACTTCCATGGTCATCCTCTTCATAGGCCAGTCACCTTAAAGTATTGCCAATTTTAAAGGTCTGTAAGCTTCCCAGGTCCACCTCTTAAAGGGCCAGTACACTTAAAATGCTGTTGTTTCGAGGGTTTGTACACAACCCTGGTCAACCTCTTAAAGGACATAATTCCCTAAATTTGTCACCTCTTCAAGGGTTTGTCCACTTCTAGGGTCTGCCTCTTAAAGGGCCAGTCCGCAAAACATGTCACATGTTCAAGTGGCTTTCCACTTCATAAGCCACATTGACATTTCCAAAGGTCTGTCCATTCCCAGGGTTGTCTCTTAGAAGGCCACCCACACACAATAATGCATCTTTAAGGACTGTCCACTTCCATGGTCATCCTCTTCATAGGCCAGTCACCTTAAAGTATTGCCAATTTTAAAGGTCTGTAAGCTTCCCAGGTCCACCTCTTAAAGGGCCAGTACACTTAAAATACTGTTGTTTCAAGGGTTTGTACACAACCCTGGTCAACCTCTTAAAGGACATAATTCCCTAAATTTGTCACCTCTTCAAGGGTTTGTCCATATCTAGGGTCTGCCTCTTAAAGGGCCAGTCATCAAAACATGTCACATGTTCAAGTGGCTTTCCACTTCATAAGCCACATTGACATTTCCAAAGGTCTGTCCATTCCCAGGGTTGTCTCTTAGAAGGCCACCCACACACAATAATGCATCTTTAAGGACTGTCCACTTCCATGGTCATCCTCTTCATAGGCCAGTCACCTTAAAGTATTGCCAATTTTAAAGGTCTGTAAGCTTCCCAGGTCCACCTCTTAAAGGGCCAGTACACTTAAAATGCTGTTGTTTCAAGGGTTTGTACACAACCCTGGTCAACCTCTTAAAGGACATAATTCCCTAAATTTGTCACCTCTTCAAGGGTTTGTCCACTTCTAGGGTCTGCCTCTTAAAGGGCCAGTCCGCAAAACATGTCACATGTTCAAGTGGCTTTCCACTTCATAAGCCACATTGACATTTCCAAAGGTCTGTCCATTCCCAGGGTTGTCTCTTAGAAGGCCACCCACACACAATAATGCATCTTTAAGGACTGTCCACTTCCATGGTCATCCTCTTCATAGGCCAGTCACCTTAAAGTATTGCCAATTTTAAAGGTCTGTAAGCTTCCCAGGTCCACCTCTTAAAGGGCCAGTACACTTAAAATGCTGTTGTTTTGAGGGTTTGTACACAACCCTGGTCAACCTCTTAAAGGACATAATTCCCTAAATTTGTCACCTCTTCAAGGGTTTGTCCACTTCTAGGGTCTGCCTCTTAAAGGGCCAGTCCGCAAAACATGTCACATGTTCAAGTGGCTTTCCACTTCATAAGCCACATTGACATTTCCAAAGGTCTGTCCATTCCCAGGGTTGTCTCTTAGAAGGCCACCCACACACAATAATGCATCTTTAAGGACTGTCCACTTCCATGGTCATCCTCTTCATAGGCCAGTCACCTTAAAGTATTGCCAATTTTAAAGGTCTGTAAGCTTCCCAGGTCCACCTCTTAAAGGGCCAGTACACTTAAAATGCTGTTGTTTCAAGGGTTTGTACACAACCCTGGTCAACCTCTTAAAGGACATAATTCCCTAAATTTGTCACCTCTTCAAGGGTTTGTCCACTTCTAGGGTCTGCCTCTTAAAGGGCCAGTCATCAAAACATGTCACATGTTCAAGTGGCTTTCCACTTCATAAGCCACATTGACATTTCCAAAGGTCTGTCCATTCCCAGGGTTGTCTCTTAGAAGGCCACCCACACACAATAATGCATCTTTAAGGACTGTCCACTTCCATGGTCATCCTCTTCATAGGCCAGTCACCTTAAAGTATTGCCAATTTTAAAGGTCCGTAAGCTTCCCCGGTCCACCTCTTAAAGGGCCAGTACACTTAAAATGCTGTTGTTTTGAGGGTTTGTACACAACCCTGGTCAACCTCTTAAAGGACATAATTCCCTAAATTTGTCACCTCTTCAAGGGTTTGTCCACTTCTAGGGTCTGCCTCTTAAAGGGCCAGTCCGCAAAACATGTCACATGTTCAAGTGGCTTTCCACTTCATAAGCCACATTGACATTTCCAAAGGTCTGTCCATTCCCAGGGTTGTCTCTTAGAAGGCCACCCACACACAATAATGCATCTTTAAGGACTGTCCACTTCCATGGTCATCCTCTTCATAGGCCAGTCACCTTAAAGTATTGCCAATTTTAAAGGTCTGTAAGCTTCCCAGGTCCACCTCTTAAAGGGCCAGTACACTTAAAATGCTGTTGTTTCAAGGGTTTGTACACAACCCTGGTCAACCTCTTAAAGGACATAATTCCCTAAATTTGTCACCTCTTCAAGGGTTTGTCCACTTCTAGGGTCTGCCTCTTAAAGGGCCAGTCATCAAAACATGTCACATGTTCAAGTGGCTTTCCACTTCATAAGCCACATTGACATTTCCAAAGGTCTGTCCATTCCCAGGGTTGTCTCTTAGAAGGCCACCCACACACAATAATGCATCTTTAAGGACTGTCCACTTCCATGGTCATCCTCTTCATAGGCCAGTCACCTTAAAGTATTGCCAATTTTAAAGGTCCGTAAGCTTCCCCGGTCCACCTCTTAAAGGGCCAGTACACTTAAAATGCTGTTGTTTTGAGGGTTTGTACACAACCCTGGTCAACCTCTTAAAGGACATAATTCCCTAAATTTTCACCTCTTCAAGGGTTTGTCCACTTCTAGGGTCTGCCTCTTAAAGGGCCAGTCCGCAAAACATGTCACATGTTCAAGTGGCTTTCCACTTCATAAGCCACATTGACATTTCCAAAGGTCTGTCCATTCCCAGGGTTGTCTCTTAGAAGGCCACCCACACACAATAATGCATCTTTAAGGACTGTCCACTTCCATGGTCATCCTCTTCATAGGCCAGTCACCTTAAAGTATTGCCAATTTTAAAGGTCTGTAAGCTTCCCAGGTCCACCTCTTAAAGGGCCAGTACACTTAAAATGCTGGTGTTTCGAGGGTTTGTACACAACCCTGGTCAACCTCTTAAAGGACATAATTCCCTAAATTTGTCACCTCTTCAAGGGTTTGTCCACTTCTAGGGTCTGCCTCTTAAAGGGCCAGTCCGCAAAACATGTCACATGTTCAAGTGGCTTTCCACTTCATAAGCCACATTGAAATTTCCAAAGGTCTGTCCATTCCCAGGGTTGTCTCTTAGAAGGCCACCCACATACAATAATGCATCTTTAAGGACTGTCCACTTCCATGGTCATCCTCTTCATAGGCCAGTCACCTTAAAGTATTGCCAATTTTAAAGGTCTGTAAGCTTCCCAGGTCCACCTCTTAAAGGGCCAGTACACTTAAAATGCTGTTGTTTCAAGGGTTTGTACACAACCCTGGTCAACCTCTTAAAGGACATAATTCCCTAAATTTGTCACCTCTTCAAGGGTTTGTCCACTTCTAGGGTCTGCCTCTTAAAGGGCCAGTCATCAAAACATGTCACATGTTCAAGTGGCTTTCCACTTCATAAGCCACATTGACATTTCCAAAGGTCTGTCCATTCCCAGGGTTGTCTCTTAGAAGGCCACCCACACACAATAATGCATCTTTAAGGACTGTCCACTTCCATGGTCATCCTCTTCATAGGCCAGTCACCTTAAAGTATTGCCAATTTTAAAGGTCTGTAAGCTTCCCAGGTCCACCTCTTAAAGGGCCAGTACACTTAAAATGCTGTTGTTTCGAGGGTTTGTACACAACCCTGGTCAACCTCTTAAAGGACATAATTCCCTAAATATGTCACCTCTTCAAGGGTTTGTCCACTTCTAGGGTCTGCCTCTTAAAGGGCCAGTCCGCAAAACATGTCACATGTTCAAGTGGCTTTCCACTTCATAAGCCACATTGACATTTCCAAAGGTCTGTCCATTCCCAGGGTTGTCTCTTAGAAGGCCACCCACACACAATAATGCATCTTTAAGGACTGTCCACTTCCATGGTCATCCTCTTCATAGGCCAGTCACCTTAAAGTATTGCCAATTTTAAAGGTCTGTAAGCTTCCCAGGTCCACCTCTTAAAGGGCCAGTACACTTAAAATGCTGTTGTTTCAAGGGTTTGTACACAACCCTGGTCAACCTCTTAAAGGACATAATTCCCTAAATTTGTCACCTCTTCAAGGGTTTGTCCACTTCTAGGGTCTGCCTCTTAAAGGGCCAGTCCGCAAAACATGTCACATGTTCAAGTGGCTTTCCACTTCATAAGCCACATTGACATTTCCAAAGGTCTGTCCATTCCCAGGGTTGTCTCTTAGAAGGCCACCCACACACAATAATGCATCTTTAAGGACTGTCCACTTCCATGGTCATCCTCTTCATAGGCCAGTCACCTTAAAGTATTGCCAATTTTAAAGGTCCGTAAGCTTCCCCGGTCCACCTCTTAAAGGGCCAGTACACTTAAAATGCTGTTGTTTTGAGGGTTTGTACACAACCCTGGTCAACCTCTTAAAGGACATAATTCCCTAAATTTTCACCTCTTCAAGGGTTTGTCCACTTCTAGGGTCTGCCTCTTAAAGGGCCAGTCCGCAAAACATGTCACATGTTCAAGTGGCTTTCCACTTCATAAGCCACATTGACATTTCCAAAGGTCTGTCCATTCCCAGGGTTGTCTCTTAGAAGGCCACCCACACACAATAATGCATCTTTAAGGACTGTCCACTTCCATGGTCATCCTCTTCATAGGCCAGTCACCTTAAAGTATTGCCAATTTTAAAGGTCTGTAAGCTTCCCAGGTCCACCTCTTAAAGGGCCAGTACACTTAAAATGCTGGTGTTTCGAGGGTTTGTACACAACCCTGGTCAACCTCTTAAAGGACATAATTCCCTAAATTTGTCACCTCTTCAAGGGTTTGTCCACTTCTAGGGTCTGCCTCTTAAAGGGCCAGTCCGCAAAACATGTCACATGTTCAAGTGGCTTTCCACTTCATAAGCCACATTGAAATTTCCAAAGGTCTGTCCATTCCCAGGGTTGTCTCTTAGAAGGCCACCCACATACAATAATGCATCTTTAAGGACTGTCCACTTCCATGGTCATCCTCTTCATAGGCCAGTCACCTTAAAGTATTGCCAATTTTAAAGGTCTGTAAGCTTCCCAGGTCCACCTCTTAAAGGGCCAGTACACTTAAAATGCTGTTGTTTCAAGGGTTTGTACACAACCCTGGTCAACCTCTTAAAGGACATAATTCCCTAAATTTGTCACCTCTTCAAGGGTTTGTCCACTTCTAGGGTCTGCCTCTTAAAGGGCCAGTCATCAAAACATGTCACATGTTCAAGTGGCTTTCCACTTCATAAGCCACATTGACATTTCCAAAGGTCTGTCCATTCCCAGGGTTGTCTCTTAGAAGGCCACCCACACACAATAATGCATCTTTAAGGACTGTCCACTTCCATGGTCATCCTCTTCATAGGCCAGTCACCTTAAAGTATTGCCAATTTTAAAGGTCTGTAAGCTTCCCAGGTCCACCTCTTAAAGGGCCAGTACACTTAAAATGCTGTTGTTTCGAGGGTTTGTACACAACCCTGGTCAACCTCTTAAAGGACATAATTCCCTAAATATGTCACCTCTTCAAGGGTTTGTCCACTTCTAGGGTCTGCCTCTTAAAGGGCCAGTCCGCAAAACATGTCACATGTTCAAGTGGCTTTCCACTTCATAAGCCACATTGACATTTCCAAAGGTCTGTCCATTCCCAGGGTTGTCTCTTAGAAGGCCACCCACACACAATAATGCATCTTTAAGGACTGTCCACTTCCATGGTCATCCTCTTCATAGGCCAGTCACCTTAAAGTATTGCCAATTTTAAAGGTCTGTAAGCTTCCCAGGTCCACCTCTTAAAGGGCCAGTACACTTAAAATGCTGTTGTTTCAAGGGTTTGTACACAACCCTGGTCAACCTCTTAAAGGACATAATTCCCTAAATTTGTCACCTCTTCAAGGGTTTGTCCACTTCTAGGGTCTGCCTCTTAAAGGGCCAGTCCGCAAAACATGTCACATGTTCAAGTGGCTTTCCACTTCATAAGCCACATTGACATTTCCAAAGGTCTGTCCATTCCCAGGGTTGTCTCTTAGAAGGCCACCCACACACAATAATGCATCTTTAAGGACTGTCCACTTCCATGGTCATCGTCTTCATAGGCCAGTCACCTTAAAGTATTGCCAATTTTAAAGGTCCGTAAGCTTCCCAGGTCCACCTCTTAAAGGGCCAGTACACTTAAAATGCTGTTGTTTTGAGGGTTTGTACACAACCCTGGTCAACCTCTTAAAGGACATAATTCCCTAAATTTGTCACCTCTTCAAGGGTTTGTCCACTTCTAGGGTCTGCCTCTTAAAGGGCCAGTCATCAAAACATGTCACATGTTCAAGTGGCTTTCCACTTCATAAGCCACATTGACATTTCCAAAGGTCTGTCCATTCCCAGGGTTGTCTCTTAGAAGGCCACCCACACACAATAATGCATCTTTAAGGACTGTCCACTTCCATGGTCATCCTCTTCATAGGCCAGTCACCTTAAAGTATTGCCAATTTTAAAGGTCCGTAAGCTTCCCCGGTCCACCTCTTAAAGGGCCAGTACACTTAAAATGCTGTTGTTTCGAGGGTTTGTACACAACCCTGGTCAACCTCTTAAAGGACATAATTCCCTAAATTTGTCACCTCTTCAAGGGTTTGTCCACTTCTAGGGTCTGCCTCTTAAAGGGCCAGTCCGCAAAACATGTCACATGTTCAAGTGGCTTTCCACTTCATAAGCCACATTGACATTTCCAAAGGTCTGTCCATTCCCAGGGTTGTCTCTTAGAAGGCCACCCACACACAATAATGCATCTTTAAGGACTGTCCACTTCCATGGTCATCCTCTTCATAGGCCAGTCACCTTAAAGTATTGCCAATTTTAAAGGTCTGTAAGCTTCCCAGGTCCACCTCTTAAAGGGCCAGTACACTTAAAATGCTGTTGTTTCAAGGGTTTGTACTCAACCCTGGTCAACCTCTTAAAGGACATAATTCCCTAAATTTGTCACCTCTTCAAGGGTTTGTCCACTTCTAGGGTCTGCCTCTTAAAGGGCCAGTCATCAAAACATGTCACATGTTCAAGTGGCTTACCACTTCATAAGCCACATTGACATTTCCAAAGGTCTGTCCATTCCCAGGGTTGTCTCTTAGAAGGCCACCCACACACAATAATGCATCTTTAAGGACTGTCCACTTCCATGGTCATCCTCTTCATAGGCCAGTCACCTTAAAGTATTGCCAATTTTAAAGGTCTGTAAGCTTCCCAGGTCCACCTCTTAAAGGGCCAGTACACTTAAAATGCTGTTGTTTCGAGGGTTTGTACACAACCCTGGTCAACCTCTTAAAGGACATAATTCCCTAAATATGTCACCTCTTCAAGGGTTTGTCCACTTCTAGGGTCTGCCTCTTAAAGGGCCAGTCCGCAAAACATGTCACATGTTCAAGTGGCTTTCCACTTCATAAGCCACATTGACATTTCCAAAGGTCTGTCCATTCCCAGGGTTGTCTCTTAGAAGGCCACCCACACACAATAATGCATCTTTAAGGACTGTCCACTTCCATGGTCATCCTCTTCATAGGCCAGTCACCTTAAAGTATTGCCAATTTTAAAGGTCTGTAAGCTTCCCAGGTCCACCTCTTAAAGGGCCAGTACACTTAAAATGCTGTTGTTTCAAGGGTTTGTACACAACCCTGGTCAACCTCTTAAAGGACATAATTCCCTAAATTTGTCACCTCTTCAAGGGTTTGTCCACTTCTAGGGTCTGCCTCTTAAAGGGCCAGTCATCAAAACATGTCACATGTTCAAGTGGCTTTCCACTTCATAAGCCACATTGACATTTCCAAAGGTCTGTCCATTCCCAGGGTTGTCTCTTAGAAGGCCACCCACACACAATAATGCATCTTTAAGGACTGTCCACTTCCATGGTCATCCTCTTCATAGGCCAGTCACCTTAAAGTATTGCCAATTTTAAAGGTCCGTAAGCTTCCCAGGTCCACCTCTTAACAGGCCAGTACACTTAAAATGCTGTTGTTTTGAGGGTTTGTACACAACCCTGGTCAACCTCTTAAAGGACATAATTCCCTAAATTTGTCACCTCTTCAAGGGTTTGTCCACTTCTAGGGTCTGCCTCTTAAAGGGCCAGTCCGCAAAACATGTCACATGTTCAAGTGGCTTTCCACTTCATAAGCCACATTGACATTTCCAAAGGTCTGTCCATTCCCAGGGTTGTCTCTTAGAAGGCCACCCACACACAATATTGCATCTTTAAGGACTGTCCACTTCCATGGTCATCCTCTTCATAGGCCAGTCACCTTAAAGTATTGCCAATTTTAAAGGTCTGTAAGCTTCCCAGGTCCACCTCTTAAAGGGCCAGTACACTTAAAATGCTGTTGTTTCAAGGGTTTGTACACAACCCTGGTCAACCTCTTAAAGGACATAATTCCCTAAATTTGTCACCTCTTCAAGGGTTTGTCCACTTCTAGGGTCTGCCTCTTAAAGGGCCAGTCCGCAAAACATGTCACATGTTCAAGTGGCTTTCCACTTCATAAGCCACATTGACATTTCCAAAGGTCTGTCCATTCCCAGGGTTGTCTCTTAGAAGGCCACCCACACACAATAATGCATCTTTAAGGACTGTCCACTTCCATGGTCATCGTCTTCATAGGCCAGTCACCTTAAAGTATTGCCAATTTTAAAGGTCCGTAAGCTTCCCAGGTCCACCTCTTAAAGGGCCAGTACACTTAAAATGCTGTTGTTTCGAGGGTTTGTACACAACCCTGGTCAACCTCTTAAAGGACATAATTCCCTAAATTTGTCACCTCTTCAAGGGTTTGTCCACTTCTAGGGTCTGCCTCTTAAAGGGCCAGTCCGCAAAACATGTCACATGTTCAAGTGGCTTTCCACTTCATAAGCCACATTGACATTTCCAAAGGTCTGTCCATTCCCAGGGTTGTCTCTTAGAAGGCCACCCACACACAATAATGCATCTTTAAGGACTGTCCACTTCCATGGTCATCCTCTTCATAGGCCAGTCACCTTAAAGTATTGCCAATTTTAAAGGTCTGTAAGCTTCCCAGGTCCACCTCTTAAAGGGCCAGTACACTTAAAATGCTGTTGTTTCGAGGGTTTGTACACAACCCTGGTCAACCTCTTAAAGGACATAATTCCCTAAATATGTCACCTCTTCAAGGGTTTGTCCACTTCTAGGGTCTGCCTCTTAAAGGGCCAGTCCGCAAAACATGTCACATGTTCAAGTGGCTTTCCACTTCATAAGCCACATTGACATTTCCAAAGGTCTGTCCATTCCCAGGGTTGTCTCTTAGAAGGCCACCCACACACAATAATGCATCTTTAAGGACTGTCCACTTCCATGGTCATCCTCTTCATAGGCCAGTCACCTTAAAGTATTGCCAATTTTAAAGGTCTGTAAGCTTCCCAGGTCCACCTCTTAAAGGGCCAGTACACTTAAAATGCTGTTGTTTCAAGGGTTTGTACACAACCCTGGTCAACCTCTTAAAGGACATAATTCCCTAAATTTGTCACCTCTTCAAGGGTTTGTCCACTTCTAGGGTCTGCCTCTTAAAGGGCCAGTCCGCAAAACATGTCACATGTTCAAGTGGCTTTCCACTTCATAAGCCACATTGACATTTCCAAAGGTCTGTCCATTCCCAGGGTTGTCTCTTAGAAGGCCACCCACACACAATAATGCATCTTTAAGGACTGTCCACTTCCATGGTCATCGTCTTCATAGGCCAGTCACCTTAAAGTATTGCCAATTTTAAAGGTCCGTAAGCTTCCCAGGTCCACCTCTTAAAGGGCCAGTACACTTAAAATGCTGTTGTTTTGAGGGTTTGTACACAACCCTGGTCAACCTCTTAAAGGACATAATTCCCTAAATTTGTCACCTCTTCAAGGGTTTGTCCACTTCTAGGGTCTGCCTCTTAAAGGGCCAGTCATCAAAACATGTCACATGTTCAAGTGGCTTTCCACTTCATAAGCCACATTGACATTTCCAAAGGTCTGTCCATTCCCAGGGTTGTCTCTTAGAAGGCCACCCACACACAATAATGCATCTTTAAGGACTGTCCACTTCCATGGTCATCCTCTTCATAGGCCAGTCACCTTAAAGTATTGCCAATTTTAAAGGTCCGTAAGCTTCCCCGGTCCACCTCTTAAAGGGCCAGTACACTTAAAATGCTGTTGTTTCGAGGGTTTGTACACAACCCTGGTCAACCTCTTAAAGGACATAATTCCCTAAATTTGTCACCTCTTCAAGGGTTTGTCCACTTCTAGGGTCTGCCTCTTAAAGGGCCAGTCCGCAAAACATGTCACATGTTCAAGTGGCTTTCCACTTCATAAGCCACATTGACATTTCCAAAGGTCTGTCCATTCCCAGGGTTGTCTCTTAGAAGGCCACCCACACACAATAATGCATCTTTAAGGACTGTCCACTTCCATGGTCATCCTCTTCATAGGCCAGTCACCTTAAAGTATTGCCAATTTTAAAGGTCTGTAAGCTTCCCAGGTCCACCTCTTAAAGGGCCAGTACACTTAAAATGCTGTTGTTTCAAGGGTTTGTACTCAACCCTGGTCAACCTCTTAAAGGACATAATTCCCTAAATTTGTCACCTCTTCAAGGGTTTGTCCACTTCTAGGGTCTGCCTCTTAAAGGGCCAGTCATCAAAACATGTCACATGTTCAAGTGGCTTACCACTTCATAAGCCACATTGACATTTCCAAAGGTCTGTCCATTCCCAGGGTTGTCTCTTAGAAGGCCACCCACACACAATAATGCATCTTTAAGGACTGTCCACTTCCATGGTCATCCTCTTCATAGGCCAGTCACCTTAAAGTATTGCCAATTTTAAAGGTCTGTAAGCTTCCCAGGTCCACCTCTTAAAGGGCCAGTACACTTAAAATGCTGTTGTTTCGAGGGTTTGTACACAACCCTGGTCAACCTCTTAAAGGACATAATTCCCTAAATATGTCACCTCTTCAAGGGTTTGTCCACTTCTAGGGTCTGCCTCTTAAAGGGCCAGTCCGCAAAACATGTCACATGTTCAAGTGGCTTTCCACTTCATAAGCCACATTGACATTTCCAAAGGTCTGTCCATTCCCAGGGTTGTCTCTTAGAAGGCCACCCACACACAATAATGCATCTTTAAGGACTGTCCACTTCCATGGTCATCCTCTTCATAGGCCAGTCACCTTAAAGTATTGCCAATTTTAAAGGTCTGTAAGCTTCCCAGGTCCACCTCTTAAAGGGCCAGTACACTTAAAATGCTGTTGTTTCAAGGGTTTGTACACAACCCTGGTCAACCTCTTAAAGGACATAATTCCCTAAATTTGTCACCTCTTCAAGGGTTTGTCCACTTCTAGGGTCTGCCTCTTAAAGGGCCAGTCATCAAAACATGTCACATGTTCAAGTGGCTTTCCACTTCATAAGCCACATTGACATTTCCAAAGGTCTGTCCATTCCCAGGGTTGTCTCTTAGAAGGCCACCCACACACAATAATGCATCTTTAAGGACTGTCCACTTCCATGGTCATCCTCTTCATAGGCCAGTCACCTTAAAGTATTGCCAATTTTAAAGGTCCGTAAGCTTCCCAGGTCCACCTCTTAACAGGCCAGTACACTTAAAATGCTGTTGTTTTGAGGGTTTGTACACAACCCTGGTCAACCTCTTAAAGGACATAATTCCCTAAATTTGTCACCTCTTCAAGGGTTTGTCCACTTCTAGGGTCTGCCTCTTAAAGGGCCAGTCCGCAAAACATGTCACATGTTCAAGTGGCTTTCCACTTCATAAGCCACATTGACATTTCCAAAGGTCTGTCCATTCCCAGGGTTGTCTCTTAGAAGGCCACCCACACACAATATTGCATCTTTAAGGACTGTCCACTTCCATGGTCATCCTCTTCATAGGCCAGTCACCTTAAAGTATTGCCAATTTTAAAGGTCTGTAAGCTTCCCAGGTCCACCTCTTAAAGGGCCAGTACACTTAAAATGCTGTTGTTTCAAGGGTTTGTACACAACCCTGGTCAACCTCTTAAAGGACATAATTCCCTAAATTTGTCACCTCTTCAAGGGTTTGTCCACTTCTAGGGTCTGCCTCTTAAAGGGCCAGTCCGCAAAACATGTCACATGTTCAAGTGGCTTTCCACTTCATAAGCCACATTGACATTTCCAAAGGTCTGTCCATTCCCAGGGTTGTCTCTTAGAAGGCCACCCACACACAATAATGCATCTTTAAGGACTGTCCACTTCCATGGTCATCGTCTTCATAGGCCAGTCACCTTAAAGTATTGCCAATTTTAAAGGTCCGTAAGCTTCCCAGGTCCACCTCTTAAAGGGCCAGTACACTTAAAATGCTGTTGTTTCGAGGGTTTGTACACAACCCTGGTCAACCTCTTAAAGGACATAATTCCCTAAATTTGTCACCTCTTCAAGGGTTTGTCCACTTCTAGGGTCTGCCTCTTAAAGGGCCAGTCCGCAAAACATGTCACATGTTCAAGTGGCTTTCCACTTCATAAGCCACATTGACATTTCCAAAGGTCTGTCCATTCCCAGGGTTGTCTCTTAGAAGGCCACCCACACACAATAATGCATCTTTAAGGACTGTCCACTTCCATGGTCATCCTCTTCATAGGCCAGTCACCTTAAAGTATTGCCAATTTTAAAGGTCTGTAAGCTTCCCAGGTCCACCTCTTAAAGGGCCAGTACACTTAAAATGCTGTTGTTTCGAGGGTTTGTACACAACCCTGGTCAACCTCTTAAAGGACATAATTCCCTAAATTTGTCACCTCTTCAAGGGTTTGTCCACTTCTAGGGTCTGCCTCTTAAAGGGCCAGTCCGCAAAACATGTCACATGTTCAAGTGGCTTTCCACTTCATAAGCCACATTGACATTTCCAAAGGTCTGTCCATTCCCAGGGTTGTCTCTTAGAAGGCCACCCACACACAATAATGCATCTTTAAGGACTGTCCACTTCCATGGTCATCCTCTTCATAGGCCAGTCACCTTAAAGTATTGCCAATTTTAAAGGTCCGTAAGCTTCCCAGGTCCACCTCTTAAAGGGCCAGTACACTTAAAATACTGTTGTTTCAAGGGTTTGTACACAACCCTGGTCAACCTCTTAAAGGACATAATTCCCTAAATTTGTCACCTCTTCAAGGGTTTGTCCACTTCTAGGGTCTGCCTCTTAAAGGGCCAGTCCGCAAAACATGTCACATGTTCAAGTGGCTTTCCACTTCATAAGCCACATTGACATTTCCAAAGGTCTGTCCATTCCCAGGGTTGTCTCTTAGAAGGCCACCCACACACAATAATGCATCTTTAAGGACTGTCCACTTCCATGGTCATCCTCTTCATAGGCCAGTCACCTTAAAGTATTGCCAATTTTAAAGGTCTGTAAGCTTCCCAGGTCCACCTCTTAAAGGGCCAGTACACTTAAAATGCTGTTGTTTCAAGGGTTTGTACACAACCCTGGTCAACCTCTTAAAGGACATAATTCCCTAAATTTGTCACCTCTTCAAGGGTTTGTCCACTTCTAGGGTCTGCCTCTTAAAGGGCCAGTCATCAAAACATGTCACATGTTCAAGTGGCTTTCCACTTCATAAGCCACATTGACATTTCCAAAGGTCTGTCCATTCCCAGGGTTGTCTCTTAGAAGGCCACCCACACACAATAATGCATCTTTAAGGACTGTCCACTTCCATGGTCATCCTCTTCATAGGCCAGTCACCTTAAAGTATTGCCAATTTTAAAGGTCCGTAAGCTTCCCCGGTCCACCTCTTAAAGGGCCAGTACACTTAAAATGCTGTTGTTTTGAGGGTTTGTACACAACCCTGGTCAACCTCTTAAAGGACATAATTCCCTAAATTTGTCACCTCTTCAAGGGTTTGTCCACTTCTAGGGTCTGCCTCTTAAAGGGCCAGTCCGCAAAACATGTCACATGTTCAAGTGGCTTTCCACTTCATAAGCCACATTGACATTTCCAAAGGTCTGTCCATTCCCAGGGTTGTCTCTTAGAAGGCCACCCACACACAATAATGCATCTTTAAGGACTGTCCACTTCCATGGTCATCCTCTTCATAGGCCAGTCACCTTAAAGTATTGCCAATTTTAAAGGTCTGTAAGCTTCCCAGGTCCACCTCTTAAAGGGCCAGTACACTTAAAATGCTGTTGTTTCAAGGGTTTGTACACAACCCTGGTCAACCTCTTAAAGGACATAATTCCCTAAATTTGTCACCTCTTCAAGGGTTTGTCCACTTCTAGGGTCTGCCTCTTAAAGGGCCAGTCATCAAAACATGTCACATGTTCAAGTGGCTTTCCACTTCATAAGCCACATTGACATTTCCAAAGGTCTGTCCATTCCCAGGGTTGTCTCTTAGAAGGCCACCCACACACAATAATGCATCTTTAAGGACTGTCCACTTCCATGGTCATCCTCTTCATAGGCCAGTCACCTTAAAGTATTGCCAATTTTAAAGGTCCGTAAGCTTCCCCGGTCCACCTCTTAAAGGGCCAGTACACTTAAAATGCTGTTGTTTTGAGGGTTTGTACACAACCCTGGTCAACCTCTTAAAGGACATAATTCCCTAAATTTTCACCTCTTCAAGGGTTTGTCCACTTCTAGGGTCTGCCTCTTAAAGGGCCAGTCCGCAAAACATGTCACATGTTCAAGTGGCTTTCCACTTCATAAGCCACATTGACATTTCCAAAGGTCTGTCCATTCCCAGGGTTGTCTCTTAGAAGGCCACCCACACACAATAATGCATCTTTAAGGACTGTCCACTTCCATGGTCATCCTCTTCATAGGCCAGTCACCTTAAAGTATTGCCAATTTTAAAGGTCTGTAAGCTTCCCAGGTCCACCTCTTAAAGGGCCAGTACACTTAAAATGCTGGTGTTTCGAGGGTTTGTACACAACCCTGGTCAACCTCTTAAAGGACATAATTCCCTAAATTTGTCACCTCTTCAAGGGTTTGTCCACTTCTAGGGTCTGCCTCTTAAAGGGCCAGTCCGCAAAACATGTCACATGTTCAAGTGGCTTTCCACTTCATAAGCCACATTGACATTTCCAAAGGTCTGTCCATTCCCAGGGTTGTCTCTTAGAAGGCCACCCACATACAATAATGCATCTTTAAGGACTGTCCACTTCCATGGTCATCCTCTTCATAGGCCAGTCACCTTAAAGTATTGCCAATTTTAAAGGTCTGTAAGCTTCCCAGGTCCACCTCTTAAAGGGCCAGTACACTTAAAATGCTGTTGTTTCAAGGGTTTGTACACAACCCTGGTCAACCTCTTAAAGGACATAATTCCCTAAATTTGTCACCTCTTCAAGGGTTTGTCCACTTCTAGGGTCTGCCTCTTAAAGGGCCAGTCATCAAAACATGTCACATGTTCAAGTGGCTTTCCACTTCATAAGCCACATTGACATTTCCAAAGGTCTGTCCATTCCCAGGGTTGTCTCTTAGAAGGCCACCCACACACAATAATGCATCTTTAAGGACTGTCCACTTCCATGGTCATCCTCTTCATAGGCCAGTCACCTTAAAGTATTGCCAATTTTAAAGGTCTGTAAGCTTCCCAGGTCCACCTCTTAAAGGGCCAGTACACTTAAAATGCTGTTGTTTCGAGGGTTTGTACACAACCCTGGTCAACCTCTTAAAGGACATAATTCCCTAAATATGTCACCTCTTCAAGGGTTTGTCCACTTCTAGGGTCTGCCTCTTAAAGGGCCAGTCCGCAAAACATGTCACATGTTCAAGTGGCTTTCCACTTCATAAGCCACATTGACATTTCCAAAGGTCTGTCCATTCCCAGGGTTGTCTCTTAGAAGGCCACCCACACACAATAATGCATCTTTAAGGACTGTCCACTTCCATGGTCATCCTCTTCATAGGCCAGTCACCTTAAAGTATTGCCAATTTTAAAGGTCTGTAAGCTTCCCAAGTCCACCTCTTAAAGGGCCAGTACACTTAAAATGCTGTTGTTTTGAGGGTTTGTACACAACCCTGGTCAACCTCTTAAAGGACATAATTCCCTAAATTTGTCACCTCTTCAAGGGTTTGTCCACTTCTAGGGTCTGCCTCTTAAAGGGCCAGTCCGCAAAACATGTCACATGTTCAAGTGGCTTTCCACTTCATAAGCCACATTGACATTTCCAAAGGTCTGTCCATTCCCAGGGTTGTCTCTTAGAAGGCCACCCACACACAATAATGCATCTTTAAGGACTGTCCACTTCCATGGTCATCCTCTTCATAGGCCAGTCACCTTAAAGTATTGCCAATTTTAAAGGTCTGTAAGCTTCCCAGGTCCACCTCTTAAAGGGCCAGTACACTTAAAATGCTGTTGTTTCAAGGGTTTGTACACAACCCTGGTCAACCTCTTAAAGGACATAATTCCCTAAATTTGTCACCTCTTCAAGGGTTTGTCCACTTCTAGGGTCTGCCTCTTAAAGGGCCAGTCATCAAAACATGTCACATGTTCAAGTGGCTTTCCACTTCATAAGCCACATTGACATTTCCAAAGGTCTGTCCATTCCCAGGGTTGTCTCTTAGAAGGCCACCCACACACAATAATGCATCTTTAAGGACTGTCCACTTCCATGGTCATCCTCTTCATAGGCCAGTCACCTTAAAGTATTGCCAATTTTAAAGGTCCGTAAGCTTCCCAGGTCCACCTCTTAAAGGGCCAGTACACTTAAAATGCTGTTGTTTTGAGGGTTTGTACACAACCCTGGTCAACCTCTTAAAGGACATAATTCCCTAAATTTGTCACCTCTTCAAGGGTTTGTCCACTTCTAGGGTCTGCCTCTTAAAGGGCCAGTCCGCAAAACATGTCACATGTTCAAGTGGCTTTCCACTTCATAAGCCACATTGACATTTCCAAAGGTCTGTCCATTCCCAGGGTTGTCTCTTAGAAGGCCACCCACACACAATAATGCATCTTTAAGGACTGTCCACTTCCATGGTCATCCTCTTCATAGGCCAGTCACCTTAAAGTATTGCCAATTTTAAAGGTCTGTAAGCTTCCCAGGTCCACCTCTTAAAGGGCCAGTACACTTAAAATGCTGTTGTTTCGAGGGTTTGTACACAACCCTGGTCAACCTCTTAAAGGACATAATTCCCTAAATTTGTCACCTCTTCAAGGGTTTGTCCACTTCTAGGGTCTGCCTCTTAAAGGGCCAGTCCGCAAAACATGTCACATGTTCAAGTGGCTTTCCACTTCATAAGCCACATTGACATTTCCAAAGGTCTGTCTATTCCCAGGGTTGTCTCTTAGAAGGCCACCCACACACAATAATGCATCTTTAAGGACTGTCCACTTCCATGGTCATCCTCTTCATAGGCCAGTCACCTTAAAGTATTGCCAATTTTAAAGGTCTGTAAGCTTCCCAGGTCCACCTCTTAAAGGGCCAGTACACTTAAAATGCTGTTGTTTCAAGGGTTTGTACACAACCCTGGTCAACCTCTTAAAGGACATAATTCCCTAAATTTGTCACCTCTTCAAGGGTTTGTCCACTTCTAGGGTCTGCCTCTTAAAGGGCCAGTCCGCAAAACATGTCACATGTTCAAGTGGCTTTCCACTTCATAAGCCACATTGACATTTCCAAAGGTCTGTCCATTCCCAGGGTTGTCTCTTAGAAGGCCACCCACACACAATAATGCATCTTTAAGGACTGTCCACTTCCATGGTCATCGTCTTCATAGGCCAGTCACCTTAAAGTATTGCCAATTTTAAAGGTCCGTAAGCTTCCCAGGTCCACCTCTTAAAGGGCCAGTACACTTAAAATGCTGTTGTTTTGAGGGTTTGTACACAACCCTGGTCAACCTCTTAAAGGACATAATTCCCTAAATTTGTCACCTCTTCAAGGGTTTGTCCACTTCTAGGGTCTGCCTCTTAAAGGGCCAGTCCGCAAAACATGTCACATGTTCAAGTGGCTTTCCACTTCATAAGCCACATTGACATTTCCAAAGGTCTGTCCATTCCCAGGGTTGTCTCTTAGAAGGCCACCCACACACAATAATGCATCTTTAAGGACTGTCCACTTCCATGGTCATCCTCTTCATAGGCCAGTCACCTTAAAGTATTGCCAATTTTAAAGGTCCGTAAGCTTCCCAGGTCCACCTCTTAAAGGGCCAGTACACTTAAAATGCTGTTGTTTTGAGGGTTTGTACACAACCCTGGTCAACCTCTTAAAGGACATAATTCCCTAAATTTGTCACCTCTTCAAGGGTTTGTCCACTTCTAGGGTCTGCCTCTTAAAGGGCCAGTCCGCAAAACATGTCACATGTTCAAGTGGCTTTCCACTTCATAAGCCACATTGACATTTCCAAAGGTCTGTCCATTCCCAGGGTTGTCTCTTAGAAGGCCACCCACACACAATAATGCATCTTTAAGGACTGTCCACTTCCATGGTCATCCTCTTCATAGGCCAGTCACCTTAAAGTATTGCCAATTTTAAAGGTCTGTAAGCTTCCCAGGTCCACCTCTTAAAGGGCCAGTACACTTAAAATGCTGTTGTTTCGAGGGTTTGTACACAACCCTGGTCAACCTCTTAAAGGACATAATTCCCTAAATTTGTCACCTCTTCAAGGGTTTGTCCACTTCTAGGGTCTGCCTCTTAAAGGGCCAGTCCGCAAAACATGTCACATGTTCAAGTGGCTTTCCACTTCATAAGCCACATTGACATTTCCAAAGGTCTGTCTATTCCCAGGGTTGTCTCTTAGAAGGCCACCCACACACAATAATGCATCTTTAAGGACTGTCCACTTCCATGGTCATCCTCTTCATAGGCCAGTCACCTTAAAGTATTGCCAATTTTAAAGGTCTGTAAGCTTCCCAGGTCCACCTCTTAAAGGGCCAGTACACTTAAAATGCTGTTGTTTCAAGGGTTTGTACACAACCCTGGTCAACCTCTTAAAGGACATAATTCCCTAAATTTGTCACCTCTTCAAGGGTTTGTCCACTTCTAGGGTCTGCCTCTTAAAGGGCCAGTCCGCAAAACATGTCACATGTTCAAGTGGCTTTCCACTTCATAAGCCACATTGACATTTCCAAAGGTCTGTCCATTCCCAGGGTTGTCTCTTAGAAGGCCACCCACACACAATAATGCATCTTTAAGGACTGTCCACTTCCATGGTCATCGTCTTCATAGGCCAGTCACCTTAAAGTATTGCCAATTTTAAAGGTCCGTAAGCTTCCCAGGTCCACCTCTTAAAGGGCCAGTACACTTAAAATGCTGTTGTTTTGAGGGTTTGTACACAACCCTGGTCAACCTCTTAAAGGACATAATTCCCTAAATTTGTCACCTCTTCAAGGGTTTGTCCACTTCTAGGGTCTGCCTCTTAAAGGGCCAGTCCGCAAAACATGTCACATGTTCAAGTGGCTTTCCACTTCATAAGCCACATTGACATTTCCAAAGGTCTGTCCATTCCCAGGGTTGTCTCTTAGAAGGCCACCCACACACAATAATGCATCTTTAAGGACTGTCCACTTCCATGGTCATCCTCTTCATAGGCCAGTCACCTTAAAGTATTGCCAATTTTAAAGGTCCGTAAGCTTCCCAGGTCCACCTCTTAAAGGGCCAGTACACTTAAAATGCTGTTGTTTTGAGGGTTTGTACACAACCCTGGTCAACCTCTTAAAGGACATAATTCCCTAAATTTGTCACCTCTTCAAGGGTTTGTCCACTTCTAGGGTCTGCCTCTTAAAGGGCCAGTCATCAAAACATGTCACATGTTCAAGTGGCTTTCCACTTCATAAGCCACATTGACATTTCCAAAGGTCTGTCCATTCCCAGGGTTGTCTCTTAGAAGGCCACCCACACACAATAATGCATCTTTAAGGACTGTCCACTTCCATGGTCATCCTCTTCATAGGCCAGTCACCTTAAAGTATTGCCAATTTTAAAGGTCTTGCCAATTTTAAAGGTCTGTAAGCTTCCCAGGTCCACCTCTTAAAGGGCCAGTACACTTAAAATGCTGTTGTTTCGAGGGTTTGTACACAACCCTGGTCAACCTCTTAAAGGACATAATTCCCTAAATTTGTCACCTCTTCAAGGGTTTGTCCACTTCTAGGGTCTGCCTCTTAAAGGGCCAGTCCGCAAAACATGTCACATGTTCAAGTGGCTTTCCACTTCATAAGCCACATTGACATTTCCAAAGGTCTGTCCATTCCCAGGGTTGTCTCTTAGAAGGCCACCCACACACAATAATGCATCTTTAAGGACTGTCCACTTCCATGGTCATCCTCTTCATAGGCCAGTCACCTTAAAGTATTGCCAATTTTAAAGGTCTGTAAGCTTCCCAGGTCCACCTCTTAAAGGGCCAGTACACTTAAAATGCTGTTGTTTCAAGGGTTTGTACACAACCCTGGTCAACCTCTTAAAGGACATAATTCCCTAAATTTGTCACCTCTTCAAGGGTTTGTCCACTTCTAGGGTCTGCCTCTTAAAGGGCCAGTCATCAAAACATGTCACATGTTCAAGTGGCTTTCCACTTCATAAGCCACTTTGACATTTCCAAAGGTCTGTCCATTCCCAGGGTTGTCTCTTAGAAGGCCACCCACACACAATAATGCATCTTTAAGGACTGTCCACTTCCATGGTCATCCTCTTCATAGGCCAGTCACCTTAAAGTATTGCCAATTTTAAAGGTCTGTAAGCTTCCCAGGTCCACCTCTTAAAGGGCCAGTACACTTAAAATGCTGTTGTTTCAAGGGTTAGTACACATCCCTGGTCAACCTCTTAAAGGACATAATTCCCTAAATTTGTCACCTCTTCAAGGGTTTGTCCACTTCTAGGGTCTGCCTCTTAAAGGGCCAGTCATCAAAACATGTCACATGTTCAAGTGGCTTTCCACTTCATAAGCCACATTGACATTTCCAAAGGTCTGTCCATTCCCAGGGTTGTCTCTTAGAAGGCCACCCACACACAATAATGCATCTTTAAGGACTGTCCACTTCCATGGTCATCCTCTTCATAGGCCAGTCACCTTAAAGTATTGCCAATTTTAAAGGTCCGTAAGCTTCCCAAGTCCACCTCTTAAAGGGCCAGTACACTTAAAATGCTGTTGTTTTGAGGGTTTGTACACAACCCTGGTCAACCTCTTAAAGGACATAATTCCCTAAATTTGTCACCTCTTCAAGGGTTTGTCCACTTCTAGGGTCTGCCTCTTAAAGGGCCAGTCCGCAAAACATGTCACATGTTCAAGTGGCTTTCCACTTCATAAGCCACATTGACATTTCCAAAGGTCTGTCCATTCCCAGGGTTGTCTCTTAGAAGGCCACCCACACACAATAATGCATCTTTAAGGACTGTCCACTTCCATGGTCATCCTCTTCATAGGCCAGTCACCTTAAAGTATTGCCAATTTTAAAGGTCTGTAAGCTTCCCAGGTCCACCTCTTAAAGGGCCAGTACACTTAAAATGCTGTTGTTTCAAGGGTTTGTACACAACCCTGGTCAACCTCTTAAAGGACATAATTCCCTAAATTTGTCACCTCTTCAAGGGTTTGTCCACTTCTAGGGTCTGCCTCTTAAAGGGCCAGTCCGCAAAACATGTCACATGTTCAAGTGGCTTTCCACTTCATAAGCCACATTGACATTTCCAAAGGTCTGTCCATTCCCAGGGTTGTCTCTTAGAAGGCCACCCACACACAATAATGCATCTTTAAGGACTGTCCACTTCCATGGTCATCCTCTTCATAGGCCAGTCACCTTAAAGTATTGCCAATTTTAAAGGTCCGTAAGCTTCCCAGGTCCACCTCTTAAAGGGCCAGTACACTTAAAATGCTGTTGTTTTGAGGGTTTGTACACAACCCTGGTCAACCTCTTAAAGGACATAATTCCCTAAATTTGTCACCTCTTCAAGGGTTTGTCCACTTCTAGGGTCTGCCTCTTAAAGGGCCAGTCATCAAAACATGTCACATGTTCAAGTGGCTTTCCACTTCATAAGCCACATTGACATTTCCAAAGGTCTGTCCATTCCCAGGGTTGTCTCTTAGAAGGCCACCCACACACAATAATGCATCTTTAAGGACTGTCCACTTCCATGGTCATCCTCTTCATAGGCCAGTCACCTTAAAGTATTGCCAATTTTAAAGGTCTGTAAGCTTCCCAGGTCCACCTCTTAAAGGGCCAGTACACTTAAAATGCTGTTGTTTCGAGGGTTTGTACACAACCCTGGTCAACCTCTTAAAGGACATAATTCCCTAAATATGTCACCTCTTCAAGGGTTTGTCCACTTCTAGGGTCTGCCTCTTAAAGGGCCAGTCCGCAAAACATGTCACATGTTCAAGTGGCTTTCCACTTCATAAGCCACATTGACATTTCCAAAGGTCTGTCCATTCCCAGGGTTGTCTCTTAGAAGGCCACCCACACACAATAATGCATCTTTAAGGACTGTCCACTTCCATGGTCATCCTCTTCATAGGCCAGTCACCTTAAAGTATTGCCAATTTTAAAGGTCTGTAAGCTTCCCAGGTCCACCTCTTAAAGGGCCAGTACACTTAAAATGCTGTTGTTTCAAGGGTTTGTACACAACCCTGGTCAACCTCTTAAAGGACATAATTCCCTAAATTTGTCACCTCTTCAAGGGTTTGTCCACTTCTAGGGTCTGCCTCTTAAAGGGCCAGTCATCAAAACATGTCACATGTTCAAGTGGCTTTCCACTTCATAAGCCACATTGACATTTCCAAAGGTCTGTCCATTCCCAGGGTTGTCTCTTAGTAGGCCACCCACACACAATAATGCATCTTTAAGGACTGTCCACTTCCATGGTCATCCTCTTCATAGGCCAGTCACCTTAAAGTATTGCCAATTTTAAAGGTCTGTAAGCTTCCCAGGTCCACCTCTTAAAGGGCCAGTACACTTAAAATGCTGTTGTTTCAAGGGTTTGTACACATCCCTGGTCAACCTCTTAAAGGACATAATTCCCTAAATTTGTCACCTCTTCAAGGGTTTGTCCACTTCTAGGGTCTGCCTCTTAAAGGGCCAGTCATCAAAACATGTCACATGTTCAAGTGGCTTTCCACTTCATAAGCCACATTGACATTTCCAAAGGTCTGTCCATTCCCAGGGTTGTCTCTTAGAAGGCCACCCACACACAATAATGCATCTTTAAGGACTGTCCACTTCCATGGTCATCCTCTTCATAGGCCAGTCACCTTAAAGTATTGCCAATTTTAAAGGTCCGTAAGCTTCCCAAGTCCACCTCTTAAAGGGCCAGTACACTTAAAATGCTGTTGTTTTGAGGGTTTGTACACAACCCTGGTCAACCTCTTAAAGGACATAATTCCCTAAATTTGTCACCTCTTCAAGGGTTTGTCCACTTCTAGGGTCTGCCTCTTAAAGGGCCAGTCCGCAAAACATGTCACATGTTCAAGTGGCTTTCCACTTCATAAGCCACATTGACATTTCCAAAGGTCTGTCCATTCCCAGGGTTGTCTCTTAGAAGGCCACCCACACACAATAATGCATCTTTAAGGACTGTCCACTTCCATGGTCATCCTCTTCATAGGCCAGTCACCTTAAAGTATTGCCAATTTTAAAGGTCTGTAAGCTTCCCAGGTCCACCTCTTAAAGGGCCAGTACACTTAAAATGCTGTTGTTTCAAGGGTTTGTACACAACCCTGGTCAACCTCTTAAAGGACATAATTCCCTAAATTTGTCACCTCTTCAAGGGTTTGTCCACTTCTAGGGTCTGCCTCTTAAAGGGCCAGTCATCAAAACATGTCACATGTTCAAGTGGCTTTCCACTTCATAAGCCACATTGACATTTCCAAAGGTCTGTCCATTCCCAGGGTTGTCTCTTAGAAGGCCACCCACACACAATAATGCATCTTTAAGGACTGTCCACTTCCATGGTCATCCTCTTCATAGGCCAGTCACCTTAAAGTATTGCCAATTTTAAAGGTCCGTAAGCTTCCCAGGTCCACCTCTTAAAGGGCCAGTACACTTAAAATGCTGTTGTTTTGAGGGTTTGTACACAACCCTGGTCAACCTCTTAAAGGACATAATTCCCTAAATTTGTCACCTCTTCAAGGGTTTGTCCACTTCTAGGGTCTGCCTCTTAAAGGGCCAGTCCGCAAAACATGTCACATGTTCAAGTGGCTTTCCACTTCATAAGCCACATTGACATTTCCAAAGGTCTGTCCATTCCCAGGGTTGTCTCTTAGAAGGCCACCCACACACAATAATGCATCTTTAAGGACTGTCCACTTCCATGGTCATCCTCTTCATAGGCCAGTCACCTTAAAGTATTGCCAATTTTAAAGGTCTGTAAGCTTCCCAGGTCCACCTCTTAAAGGGCCAGTACACTTAAAATGCTGTTGTTTCGAGGGTTTGTACACAACCCTGGTCAACCTCTTAAAGGACATAATTCCCTAAATTTGTCACCTCTTCAAGGGTTTGTCCACTTCTAGGGTCTGCCTCTTAAAGGGCCAGTCCGCAAAACATGTCACATGTTCAAGTGGCTTTCCACTTCATAAGCCACATTGACATTTCCAAAGGTCTGTCTATTCCCAGGGTTGTCTCTTAGAAGGCCACCCACACACAATAATGCATCTTTAAGGACTGTCCACTTCCATGGTCATCCTCTTCATAGGCCAGTCACCTTAAAGTATTGCCAATTTTAAAGGTCTGTAAGCTTCCCAGGTCCACCTCTTAAAGGGCCAGTACACTTAAAATGCTGTTGTTTCAAGGGTTTGTACACAACCCTGGTCAACCTCTTAAAGGACATAATTCCCTAAATTTGTCACCTCTTCAAGGGTTTGTCCACTTCTAGGGTCTGCCTCTTAAAGGGCCAGTCCGCAAAACATGTCACATGTTCAAGTGGCTTTCCACTTCATAAGCCACATTGACATTTCCAAAGGTCTGTCCATTCCCAGGGTTGTCTCTTAGAAGGCCACCCACACACAATAATGCATCTTTAAGGACTGTCCACTTCCATGGTCATCCTCTTCATAGGCCAGTCACCTTAAAGTATTGCCAATTTTAAAGGTCTGTAAGCTTCCCAGGTCCACCTCTTAAAGGGCCAGTACACTTAAAATGCTGTTGTTTCAAGGGTTTGTACACAACCCTGGTCAACCTCTTAAAGGACATAATTCCCTAAATTTGTCACCTCTTCAAGGGTTTGTCCACTTCTAGGGTCTGCCTCTTAAAGGGCCAGTCCGCAAAACATGTCACATGTTCAAGTGGCTTTCCACTTCATAAGCCACATTGACATTTCCAAAGGTCTGTCCATTCCCAGGGTTGTCTCTTAGAAGGCCACCCACACACAATAATGCATCTTTAAGGACTGTCCACTTCCATGGTCATCCTCTTCATAGGCCAGTCACCTTAAAGTATTGCCAATTTTAAAGGTCCGTAAGCTTCCCAGGTCCACCTCTTAAAGGGCCAGTACACTTAAAATGCTGTTGTTTTGAGGGTTTGTACACAACCCTGGTCAACCTCTTAAAGGACATAATTCCCTAAATTTGTCACCTCTTCAAGGGTTTGTCCACTTCTAGGGTCTGCCTCTTAAAGGGCCAGTCATCAAAACATGTCACATGTTCAAGTGGCTTTCCACTTCATAAGCCACATTGACATTTCCAAAGGTCTGTCCATTCCCAGGGTTGTCTCTTAGAAGGCCACCCACACACAATAATGCATCTTTAAGGACTGTCCACTTCCATGGTCATCCTCTTCATAGGCCAGTCACCTTAAAGTATTGCCAATTTTAAAGGTCTGTAAGCTTCCCAGGTCCACCTCTTAAAGGGCCAGTACACTTAAAATGCTGTTGTTTCGAGGGTTTGTACACAACCCTGGTCAACCTCTTAAAGGACATAATTCCCTAAATATGTCACCTCTTCAAGGGTTTGTCCACTTCTAGGGTCTGCCTCTTAAAGGGCCAGTCCGCAAAACATGTCACATGTTCAAGTGGCTTTCCACTTCATAAGCCACATTGACATTTCCAAAGGTCTGTCCATTCCCAGGGTTGTCTCTTAGAAGGCCACCCACACACAATAATGCATCTTTAAGGACTGTCCACTTCCATGGTCATCCTCTTCATAGGCCAGTCACCTTAAAGTATTGCCAATTTTAAAGGTCTGTAAGCTTCCCAGGTCCACCTCTTAAAGGGCCAGTACACTTAAAATGCTGTTGTTTCAAGGGTTTGTACACAACCCTGGTCAACCTCTTAAAGGACATAATTCCCTAAATTTGTCACCTCTTCAAGGGTTTGTCCACTTCTAGGGTCTGCCTCTTAAAGGGCCAGTCATCAAAACATGTCACATGTTCAAGTGGCTTTCCACTTCATAAGCCACATTGACATTTCCAAAGGTCTGTCCATTCCCAGGGTTGTCTCTTAGTAGGCCACCCACACACAATAATGCATCTTTAAGGACTGTCCACTTCCATGGTCATCCTCTTCATAGGCCAGTCACCTTAAAGTATTGCCAATTTTAAAGGTCTGTAAGCTTCCCAGGTCCACCTCTTAAAGGGCCAGTACACTTAAAATGCTGTTGTTTCAAGGGTTTGTACACATCCCTGGTCAACCTCTTAAAGGACATAATTCCCTAAATTTGTCACCTCTTCAAGGGTTTGTCCACTTCTAGGGTCTGCCTCTTAAAGGGCCAGTCATCAAAACATGTCACATGTTCAAGTGGCTTTCCACTTCATAAGCCACATTGACATTTCCAAAGGTCTGTCCATTCCCAGGGTTGTCTCTTAGAAGGCCACCCACACACAATAATGCATCTTTAAGGACTGTCCACTTCCATGGTCATCCTCTTCATAGGCCAGTCACCTTAAAGTATTGCCAATTTTAAAGGTCCGTAAGCTTCCCAGGTCCACCTCTTAAAGGGCCAGTACACTTAAAATGCTGTTGTTTTGAGGGTTTGTACACAACCCTGGTCAACCTCTTAAAGGACATAATTCCCTAAATTTGTCACCTCTTCAAGGGTTTGTCCACTTCTAGGGTCTGCCTCTTAAAGGGCCAGTCATCAAAACATGTCACATGTTCAAGTGGCTTTCCACTTCATAAGCCACATTGACATTTCCAAAGGTCTGTCCATTCCCAGGGTTGTCTCTTAGAAGGCCACCCACACACAATAATGCATCTTTAAGGACTGTCCACTTCCATGGTCATCCTCTTCATAGGCCAGTCACCTTAAAGTATTGCCAATTTTAAAGGTCTGTAAGCTTCCCAGGTCCACCTCTTAAAGGGCCAGTACACTTAAAATGCTGTTGTTTCAAGGGTTTGTACACAACCCTGGTCAACCTCTTAAAGGACATAATTCCCTAAATTTGTCACCTCTTCAAGGGTTTGTCCACTTCTAGGGTCTGCCTCTTAAAGGGCCAGTCATCAAAACATGTCACATGTTCAAGTGGCTTTCCACTTCATAAGCCACATTGACATTTCCAAAGGTCTGTCCATTCCCAGGGTTGTCTCTTAGTAGGCCACCCACACACAATAATGCATCTTTAAGGACTGTCCACTTCCATGGTCATCCTCTTCATAGGCCAGTCACCTTAAAGTATTGCCAATTTTAAAGGTCTGTAAGCTTCCCAGGTCCACCTCTTAAAGGGCCAGTACACTTAAAATGCTGTTGTTTCAAGGGTTTGTACACATCCCTGGTCAACCTCTTAAAGGACATAATTCCCTAAATTTGTCACCTCTTCAAGGGTTTGTCCACTTCTAGGGTCTGCCTCTTAAAGGGCCAGTCATCAAAACATGTCACATGTTCAAGTGGCTTTCCACTTCATAAGCCACATTGACATTTCCAAAGGTCTGTCCATTCCCAGGGTTGTCTCTTAGAAGGCCACCCACACACAATAATGCATCTTTAAGGACTGTCCACTTCCATGGTCATCCTCTTCATAGGCCAGTCACCTTAAAGTATTGCCAATTTTAAAGGTCCGTAAGCTTCCCAAGTCCACCTCTTAAAGGGCCAGTACACTTAAAATGCTGTTGTTTCGAGGGTTTGTACACAACCCTGGTCAACCTCTTAAAGGACATAATTCCCTAAATATGTCACCTCTTCAAGGGTTTGTCCACTTCTAGGGTCTGCCTCTTAAAGGGCCAGTCCGCAAAACATGTCACATGTTCAAGTGGCTTTCCACTTCATAAGCCACATTGACATTTCCAAAGGTCTGTCCATTCCCAGGGTTGTCTCTTAGAAGGCCACCCACACACAATAATGCATCTTTAAGGACTGTCCACTTCCATGGTCATCCTCTTCATAGGCCAGTCACCTTAAAGTATTGCCAATTTTAAAGGTCTGTAAGCTTCCCAGGTCCACCTCTTAAAGGGCCAGTACACTTAAAATGCTGTTGTTTCAAGGGTTTGTACACAACCCTGGTCAACCTCTTAAAGGACATAATTCCCTAAATTTGTCACCTCTTCAAGGGTTTGTCCACTTCTAGGGTCTGCCTCTTAAAGGGCCAGTCATCAAAACATGTCACATGTTCAAGTGGCTTTCCACTTCATAAGCCACATTGACATTTCCAAAGGTCTGTCCATTCCCAGGGTTGTCTCTTAGTAGGCCACCCACACACAATAATGCATCTTTAAGGACTGTCCACTTCCATGGTCATCCTCTTCATAGGCCAGTCACCTTAAAGTATTGCCAATTTTAAAGGTCTGTAAGCTTCCCAGGTCCACCTCTTAAAGGGCCAGTACACTTAAAATGCTGTTGTTTCAAGGGTTTGTACACATCCCTGGTCAACCTCTTAAAGGACATAATTCCCTAAATTTGTCACCTCTTCAAGGGTTTGTCCACTTCTAGGGTCTGCCTCTTAAAGGGCCAGTCATCAAAACATGTCACATGTTCAAGTGGCTTTCCACTTCATAAGCCACATTGACATTTCCAAAGGTCTGTCCATTCCCAGGGTTGTCTCTTAGAAGGCCACCCACACACAATAATGCATCTTTAAGGACTGTCCACTTCCATGGTCATCCTCTTCATAGGCCAGTCACCTTAAAGTATTGCCAATTTTAAAGGTCCGTAAGCTTCCCAAGTCCACCTCTTAAAGGGCCAGTACACTTAAAATGCTGTTGTTTTGAGGGTTTGTACACAACCCTGGTCAACCTCTTAAAGGACATAATTCCCTAAATTTGTCACCTCTTCAAGGGTTTGTCCACTTCTAGGGTCTGCCTCTTAAAGGGCCAGTCCGCAAAACATGTCACATGTTCAAGTGGCTTTCCACTTCATAAGCCACATTGACATTTCCAAAGGTCTGTCCATTCCCAGGGTTGTCTCTTAGAAGACCACCCACACACAATAATGCATCTTTAAGGACTGTCCACTTCCATGGTCATCCTCTTCATAGGCCAGTCACCTTAAAGTATTGCCAATTTTAAAGGTCTGTAAGCTTCCCAGGTCCACCTCTTAAAGGGCCAGTACACTTAAAATGCTGTTGTTTCAAGGGTTTGTACACAACCCTGGTCAACCTCTTAAAGGACATAATTCCCTAAATTTGTCACCTCTTCAAGGGTTTGTCCACTTCTAGGGTCTGCCTCTTAAAGGGCCAGTCATCAAAACATGTCACATGTTCAAGTGGCTTTCCACTTCATAAGCCACATTGACATTTCCAAAGGTCTGTCTATTCCCAGGGTTGTCTCTTAGAAGGCCACCCACACACAATAATGCATCTTTAAGGACTGTCCACTTCCATGGTCATCCTCTTCATAGGCCAGTCACCTTAAAGTATTGCCAATTTTAAAGGTCTGTAAGCTTCCCAGGTCCACCTCTTAAAGGGCCAGTACACTTAAAATGCTGTTGTTTCAAGGGTTTGTACACAACCCTGGTCAACCTCTTAAAGGACATAATTCCCTAAATTTGTCACCTCTTCAAGGGTTTGTCCACTTCTAGGGTCTGCCTCTTAAAGGGCCAGTCCGCAAAACATGTCACATGTTCAAGTGGCTTTCCACTTCATAAGCCACATTGACATTTCCAAAGGTCTGTCCATTCCCAGGGTTGTCTCTTAGAAGGCCACCCACACACAATAATGCATCTTTAAGGACTGTCCACTTCCATGGTCATCCTCTTCATAGGCCAGTCACCTTAAAGTATTGCCAATTTTAAACGTCTGTAAGCTTCCCAGGTCCACCTCTTAAAGGGCCAGTACACTTAAAATGCTGTTGTTTCAAGGGTTTGTACACAACCCTGGTCAACCTCTTAAAGGACATAATTCCCTAAATTTGTCACCTCTTCAAGGGTTTGTCCACTTCTAGGGTCTGCCTCTTAAAGGGCCAGTCCGCAAAACATGTCACATGTTCAAGTGGCTTTCCACTTCATAAGCCACATTGACATTTCCAAAGGTCTGTCCATTCCCAGGGTTGTCTCTTAGAAGGCCACCCACACACAATAATGCATCTTTAAGGACTGTCCACTTCCATGGTCATCCTCTTCATAGGCCAGTCACCTTAAAGTATTGCCAATTTTAAAGGTCCGTAAGCTTCCCAGGTCCACCTCTTAAAGGGCCAGTACACTTAAAATGCTGTTGTTTTGAGGGTTTGTACACAACCCTGGTCAACCTCTTAAAGGACATAATTCCCTAAATTTGTCACCTCTTCAAGGGTTTGTCCACTTCTAGGGTCTGCCTCTTAAAGGGCCAGTCATCAAAACATGTCACATGTTCAAGTGGCTTTCCACTTCATAAGCCACATTGACATTTCCAAAGGTCTGTCCATTCCCAGGGTTGTCTCTTAGAAGGCCACCCACACACAATAATGCATCTTTAAGGACTGTCCACTTCCATGGTCATCCTCTTCATAGGCCAGTCACCTTAAAGTATTGCCAATTTTAAAGGTCCGTAAGCTTCCCAAGTCCACCTCTTAAAGGGCCAGTACACTTAAAATGCTGTTGTTTTGAGGGTTTGTACACAACCCTGGTCAACCTCTTAAAGGACATAATTCCCTAAATTTGTCACCTCTTCAAGGGTTTGTCCACTTCTAGGGTCTGCCTCTTAAAGGGCCAGTCCGCAAAACATGTCACATGTTCAAGTGGCTTTCCACTTCATAAGCCACATTGACATTTCCAAAGGTCTGTCCATTCCCAGGGTTGTCTCTTAGAAGGCCACCCACACACAATAATGCATCTTTAAGGACTGTCCACTTCCATGGTCATCCTCTTCATAGGCCAGTCACCTTAAAGTATTGCCAATTTTAAAGGTCTGTAAGCTTCCCAGGTCCACCTCTTAAAGGGCCAGTACACTTAAAATGCTGTTGTTTCAAGGGTTTGTACACAACCCTGGTCAACCTCTTAAAGGACATAATTCCCTAAATTTGTCACCTCTTCAAGGGTTTGTCCACTTCTAGGGTCTGCCTCTTAAAGGGCCAGTCATCAAAACATGTCACATGTTCAAGTGGCTTTCCACTTCATAAGCCACATTGACATTTCCAAAGGTCTGTCCATTCCCAGGGTTGTCTCTTAGAAGGCCACCCACACACAATAATGCATCTTTAAGGACTGTCCACTTCCATGGTCATCCTCTTCATAGGCCAGTCACCTTAAAGTATTGCCAATTTTAAAGGTCCGTAAGCTTCCCAGGTCCACCTCTTAAAGGGCCAGTACACTTAAAATGCTGTTGTTTTGAGGGTTTGTACACAACCCTGGTCAACCTCTTAAAGGACATAATTCCCTAAATTTGTCACCTCTTCAAGGGTTTGTCCACTTCTAGGGTCTGCCTCTTAAAGGGCCAGTCCGCAAAACATGTCACATGTTCAAGTGGCTTTCCACTTCATAAGCCACATTGACATTTCCAAAGGTCTGTCCATTCCCAGGGTTGTCTCTTAGAAGGCCACCCACACACAATAATGCATCTTTAAGGACTGTCCACTTCCATGGTCATCCTCTTCATAGGCCAGTCACCTTAAAGTATTGCCAATTTTAAAGGTTTGTAAGCTTCCCAGGTCCACCTCTTAAAGGGCCAGTACACTTAAAATGCTGTTGTTTCGAGGGTTTGTACACAACCCTGGTCAACCTCTTAAAGGACATAATTCCCTAAATTTGTCACCTCTTCAAGGGTTTGTCCACTTCTAGGGTCTGCCTCTTAAAGGGCCAGTCCGCAAAACATGTCACATGTTCAAGTGGCTTTCCACTTCATAAGCCACATTGACATTTCCAAAGGTCTGTCTATTCCCAGGGTTGTCTCTTAGAAGGCCACCCACACACAATAATGCATCTTTAAGGACTGTCCACTTCCATGGTCATCCTCTTCATAGGCCAGTCACCTTAAAGTATTGCCAATTTTAAAGGTCTGTAAGCTTCCCAGGTCCACCTCTTAAAGGGCCAGTACACTTAAAATGCTGTTGTTTCAAGGGTTTGTACACAACCCTGGTCAACCTCTTAAAGGACATAATTCCCTAAATTTGTCACCTCTTCAAGGGTTTGTCCACTTCTAGGGTCTGCCTCTTAAAGGGCCAGTCCGCAAAACATGTCACATGTTCAAGTGGCTTTCCACTTCATAAGCCACATTGACATTTCCAAAGGTCTGTCCATTCCCAGGGTTGTCTCTTAGAAGGCCACCCACACACAATAATGCATCTTTAAGGACTGTCCACTTCCATGGTCATCGTCTTCATAGGCCAGTCACCTTAAAGTATTGCCAATTTTAAAGGTCCGTAAGCTTCCCAGGTCCACCTCTTAAAGGGCCAGTACACTTAAAATGCTGTTGTTTTGAGGGTTTGTACACAACCCTGGTCAACCTCTTAAAGGACATAATTCCCTAAATTTGTCACCTCTTCAAGGGTTTGTCCACTTCTAGGGTCTGCCTCTTAAAGGGCCAGTCCGCAAAACATGTCACATGTTCAAGTGGCTTTCCACTTCATAAGCCACATTGACATTTCCAAAGGTCTGTCCATTCCCAGGGTTGTCTCTTAGAAGGCCACCCACACACAATAATGCATCTTTAAGGACTGTCCACTTCCATGGTCATCCTCTTCATAGGCCAGTCACCTTAAAGTATTGCCAATTTTAAAGGTCCGTAAGCTTCCCAGGTCCACCTCTTAAAGGGCCAGTACACTTAAAATGCTGTTGTTTTGAGGGTTTGTACACAACCCTGGTCAACCTCTTAAAGGACATAATTCCCTAAATTTGTCACCTCTTCAAGGGTTTGTCCACTTCTAGGGTCTGCCTCTTAAAGGGCCAGTCATCAAAACATGTCACATGTTCAAGTGGCTTTCCACTTCATAAGCCACATTGACATTTCCAAAGGTCTGTCCATTCCCAGGGTTGTCTCTTAGAAGGCCACCCACACACAATAATGCATCTTTAAGGACTGTCCACTTCCATGGTCATCCTCTTCATAGGCCAGTCACCTTAAAGTATTGCCAATTTTAAAGGTCTGTAAGCTTCCCAGGTCCACCTCTTAAAGGGCCAGTACACTTAAAATGCTGTTGTTTCGAGGGTTTGCACACAACCCTGGTCAACCTCTTAAAGGACATAATTCCCTAAATATGTCACCTCTTCAAGGGTTTGTCCACTTCTAGGGTCTGCCTCTTAAAGGGCCAGTCCGCAAAACATGTCACATGTTCAAGTGGCTTTCCACTTCATAAGCCACATTGACATTTCCAAAGGTCTGTCCATTCCCAGGGTTGTCTCTTAGAAGGCCACCCACACACAATAATGCATCTTTAAGGACTGTCCACTTCCATGGTCATCCTCTTCATAGGCCAGTCACCTTAAAGTATTGCCAATTTTAAAGGTCTGTAAGCTTCCCAGGTCCACCTCTTAAAGGGCCAGTACACTTAAAATGCTGTTGTTTCAAGGGTTTGTACACAACCCTGGTCAACCTCTTAAAGGACATAATTCCCTAAATTTGTCACCTCTTCAAGGGTTTGTCCACTTCTAGGGTCTGCCTCTTAAAGGGCCAGTCATCAAAACATGTCACATGTTCAAGTGGCTTTCCACTTCATAAGCCACTTTGACATTTCCAAAGGTCTGTCCATTCCCAGGGTTGTCTCTTAGAAGGCCACCCACACACAATAATGCATCTTTAAGGACTGTCCACTTCCATGGTCATCCTCTTCATAGGCCAGTCACCTTAAAGTATTGCCAATTTTAAAGGTCTGTAAGCTTCCCAGGTCCACCTCTTAAAGGGCCAGTACACTTAAAATGCTGTTGTTTCAAGGGTTTGTACACATCCCTGGTCAACCTCTTAAAGGACATAATTCCCTAAATCTGTCACCTCTTCAAGGGTTTGTCCACTTCTAGGGTCTGCCTCTTAAAGGGCCAGTCATCAAAACATGTCACATGTTCAAGTGGCTTTCCACTTCATAAGCCACATTGACATTTCCAAAGGTCTGTCCATTCCCAGGGTTGTCTCTTAGAAGGCCACCCACACACAATAATGCATCTTTAAGGACTGTCCACTTCCATGGTCATCCTCTTCATAGGCCAGTCACCTTAAAGAATTGCCAATTTTAAAGGTCCGTAAGCTTCCCAAGTCCACCTCTTAAAGGGCCAGTACACTTAAAATGCTGTTGTTTTGAGGGTTTGTACACAACCCTGGTCAACCTCTTAAAGGACATAATTCCCTAAATTTGTCACCTCTTCAAGGGTTTGTCCACTTCTAGGGTCTGCCTCTTAAAGGGCCAGTCCGCAAAACATGTCACATGTTCAAGTGGCTTTCCACTTCATAAGCCACATTGACATTTCCAAAGGTCTGTCCATTCCCAGGGTTGTCTCTTAGAAGGCCACCCACACACAATAATGCATCTTTAAGGACTGTCCACTTCCATGGTCATCCTCTTCATAGGCCAGTCACCTTAAAGTATTGCCAATTTTAAAGGTCTGTAAGCTTCCCAGGTCCACCTCTTAAAGGGCCAGTACACTTAAAATGCTGTTGTTTCAAGGGTTTGTACACAACCCTGGTCAACCTCTTAAAGGACATAATTCCCTAAATTTGTCACCTCTTCAAGGGTTTGTCCACTTCTAGGGTCTGCCTCTTAAAGGGCCAGTCATCAAAACATGTCACATGTTCAAGTGGCTTTCCACTTCATAAGCCACATTGACATTTCCAAAGGTCTGTCCATTCCCAGGGTTGTCTCATAGAAGGCCACCCACACACAATAATGCATCTTTAAGGACTGTCCACTTCCATGGTCATCCTCTTCATAGGCCAGTCACCTTAAAGTATTGCCAATTTTAAAGGTCCGTAAGCTTCCCAGGTCCACCTCTTAAAGGGCCAGTACACTTAAAATGCTGTTGTTTCGAGGGTTTGTACACAACCCTGGTCAACCTCTTAAAGGACATAATTTCCTAAATTTGTCACCTCTTCAAGGGTTTGTCCACTTCTAGGGTCTGCCTCTTAAAGGGCCAGTCCGCAAAACATGTCACATGTTCAAGTGGCTTTCCACTTCATAAGCCACATTGACATTTCCAAAGGTCTGTCCATTCCCAGGGTTGTCTCTTAGAAGGCCACCCACACACAATAATGCATCTTTAAGGACTGTCCACTTCCATGGTCATCGTCTTCATAGGCCAGTCACCTTAAAGTATTGCCAATTTTAAAGGTCCGTAAGCTTCCCAGGTCCACCTCTTAAAGGGCCAGTACACTTAAAATGCTGTTGTTTTGAGGGTTTGTACACAACCCTGGTCAACCTCTTAAAGGACATAATTCCCTAAATTTGTCACCTCTTCAAGGGTTTGTCCACTTCTAGGGTCTGCCTCTTAAAGGGCCAGTCCGCAAAACATGTCACATGTTCAAGTGGCTTTCCACTTCATAAGCCACATTGACATTTCCAAAGGTCTGTCCATTCCCAGGGTTGTCTCTTAGAAGGCCACCCACACACAATAATGCATCTTTAAGGACTGTCCACTTCCATGGTCATCCTCTTCATAGGCCAGTCACCTTAAAGTATTGCCAATTTTAAAGGTCCGTAAGCTTCCCAGGTCCACCTCTTAAAGGGCCAGTACACTTAAAATGCTGTTGTTTTGAGGGTTTGTACACAACCCTGGTCAACCTCTTAAAGGACATAATTCCCTAAATTTGTCACCTCTTCAAGGGTTTGTCCACTTCTAGGGTCTGCCTCTTAAAGGGCCAGTCATCAAAACATGTCACATGTTCAAGTGGCTTTCCACTTCATAAGCCACATTGACATTTCCAAAGGTCTGTCCATTCCCAGGGTTGTCTCTTAGAAGGCCACCCACACACAATAATGCATCTTTAAGGACTGTCCACTTCCATGGTCATCCTCTTCATAGGCCAGTCACCTTAAAGTATTGCCAATTTTAAAGGTCTGTAAGCTTCCCAGGTCCACCTCTTAAAGGGCCAGTACACTTAAAATGCTGTTGTTTCGAGGGTTTGCACACAACCCTGGTCAACCTCTTAAAGGACATAATTCCCTAAATATGTCACCTCTTCAAGGGTTTGTCCACTTCTAGGGTCTGCCTCTTAAAGGGCCAGTCCGCAAAACATGTCACATGTTCAAGTGGCTTTCCACTTCATAAGCCACATTGACATTTCCAAAGGTCTGTCCATTCCCAGGGTTGTCTCTTAGAAGGCCACCCACACACAATAATGCATCTTTAAGGACTGTCCACTTCCATGGTCATCCTCTTCATAGGCCAGTCACCTTAAAGTATTGCCAATTTTAAAGGTCTGTAAGCTTCCCAGGTCCACCTCTTAAAGGGCCAGTACACTTAAAATGCTGTTGTTTCAAGGGTTTGTACACAACCCTGGTCAACCTCTTAAAGGACATAATTCCCTAAATTTGTCACCTCTTCAAGGGTTTGTCCACTTCTAGGGTCTGCCTCTTAAAGGGCCAGTCATCAAAACATGTCACATGTTCAAGTGGCTTTCCACTTCATAAGCCACTTTGACATTTCCAAAGGTCTGTCCATTCCCAGGGTTGTCTCTTAGAAGGCCACCCACACACAATAATGCATCTTTAAGGACTGTCCACTTCCATGGTCATCCTCTTCATAGGCCAGTCACCTTAAAGTATTGCCAATTTTAAAGGTCTGTAAGCTTCCCAGGTCCACCTCTTAAAGGGCCAGTACACTTAAAATGCTGTTGTTTCAAGGGTTTGTACACATCCCTGGTCAACCTCTTAAAGGACATAATTCCCTAAATCTGTCACCTCTTCAAGGGTTTGTCCACTTCTAGGGTCTGCCTCTTAAAGGGCCAGTCATCAAAACATGTCACATGTTCAAGTGGCTTTCCACTTCATAAGCCACATTGACATTTCCAAAGGTCTGTCCATTCCCAGGGTTGTCTCTTAGAAGGCCACCCACACACAATAATGCATCTTTAAGGACTGTCCACTTCCATGGTCATCCTCTTCATAGGCCAGTCACCTTAAAGAATTGCCAATTTTAAAGGTCCGTAAGCTTCCCAAGTCCACCTCTTAAAGGTCCAGTACACTTAAAATGCTGTTGTTTTGAGGGTTTGTACACAACCCTGGTCAACCTCTTAAAGGACATAATTCCCTAAATTTGTCACCTCTTCAAGGGTTTGTCCACTTCTAGGGTCTGCCTCTTAAAGGGCCAGTCCGCAAAACATGTCACATGTTCAAGTGGCTTTCCACTTCATAAGCCACATTGACATTTCCAAAGGTCTGTCCATTCCCAGGGTTGTCTCTTAGAAGGCCACCCACACACAATAATGCATCTTTAAGGACTGTCCACTTCCATGGTCATCCTCTTCATAGGCCAGTCACCTTAAAGTATTGCCAATTTTAAAGGTCTGTAAGCTTCCCAGGTCCACCTCTTAAAGGGCCAGTACACTTAAAATGCTGTTGTTTCAAGGGTTTGTACACAACCCTGGTCAACCTCTTAAAGGACATAATTCCCTAAATTTGTCACCTCTTCAAGGGTTTGTCCACTTCTAGGGTCTGCCTCTTAAAGGGCCAGTCATCAAAACATGTCACATGTTCAAGTGGCTTTCCACTTCATAAGCCACATTGACATTTCCAAAGGTCTGTCCATTCCCAGGGTTGTCTCATAGAAGGCCACCCACACACAATAATGCATCTTTAAGGACTGTCCACTTCCATGGTCATCCTCTTCATAGGCCAGTCACCTTAAAGTATTGCCAATTTTAAAGGTCCGTAAGCTTCCCAGGTCCACCTCTTAAAGGGCCAGTACACTTAAAATGCTGTTGTTTCGAGGGTTTGTACACAACCCTGGTCAACCTCTTAAAGGACATAATTTCCTAAATTTGTCACCTCTTCAAGGGTTTGTCCACTTCTAGGGTCTGCCTCTTAAAGGGCCAGTCCGCAAAACATGTCACATGTTCAAGTGGCTTTCCACTTCATAAGCCACATTGACATTTCCAAAGGTCTGTCCATTCCCAGGGTTGTCTCTTAGAAGGCCACCCACACACAATAATGCATCTTTAAGGACTGTCCACTTCCATGGTCATCCTCTTCATAGGCCAGTCACCTTAAAGTATTGCCAATTTTAAAGGTCTGTAAGCTTCCCAGGTCCACCTCTTAAAGGGCCAGTACACTTAAAATGCTGTTGTTTCGAGGGTTTGTACACAACCCTGGTCAACCTCTTAAAGGACATAATTCCCTAAATTTGTCACCTCTTCAAGGGTTTGTCCACTTCTAGGGTCTGCCTCTTAAAGGGCCAGTCCGCAAAACATGTCACATGTTCAAGTGGCTTTCCACTTCATAAGCCACATTGACATTTCCAAAGGTCTGTCCATTCCCAGGGTTGTCTCTTAGAAGGCCACCCACACACAATAATGCATCTTTAAGGACTGTCCACTTCCATGGTCATCCTCTTCATAGGCCAGTCACCTTAAAGTATTGCCAATTTTAAAGGTCCGTAAGCTTCCCAGGTCCACCTCTTAAAGGGCCAGTACACTTAAAATGCTGTTGTTTTGAGGGTTTGTACACAACCCTGGTCAACCTCTTAAAGGACATAATTCCCTAAATTTGTCACCTCTTCAAGGGTTTGTCCACTTCTAGGGTCTGCCTCTTAAAGGGCCAGTCCGCAAAACATGTCACATGTTCAAGTGGCTTTCCACTTCATAAGCCACATTGACATTTCCAAAGGTCTGTCCATTCCCAGGGTTGTCTCTTAGAAGGCCACCCACACACAATAATGCATCTTTAAGGACTGTCCACTTCCATGGTCATCCTCTTCATAGGCCAGTCACCTTAAAGTATTGCCAATTTTAAAGGTCTGTAAGCTTCCCAGGTCCACCTCTTAAAGGGCCAGTACACTTAAAATGCTGTTGTTTCGAGGGTTTGTACACAACCCTGGTCAACCTCTTAAAGGACATAATTCCCTAAATTTGTCACCTCTTCAAGGGTTTGTCCACTTCTAGGGTCTGCCTCTTAAAGGGCCAGTCCGCAAAACATGTCACATGTTCAAGTGGCTTTCCACTTCATAAGCCACATTGACATTTCCAAAGGTCTGTCTATTCCCAGGGTTGTCTCTTAGAAGGCCACCCACACACAATAATGCATCTTTAAGGACTGTCCACTTCCATGGTCATCCTCTTCATAGGCCAGTCACCTTAAAGTATTGCCAATTTTAAAGGTCTGTAAGCTTCCCAGGTCCACCTCTTAAAGGGCCAGTACACTTAAAATGCTGTTGTTTCAAGGGTTTGTACACAACCCTGGTCAACCTCTTAAAGGACATAATTCCCTAAATTTGTCACCTCTTCAAGGGTTTGTCCACTTCTAGGGTCTGCCTCTTAAAGGGCCAGTCCGCAAAACATGTCACATGTTCAAGTGGCTTTCCACTTCATAAGCCACATTGACATTTCCAAAGGTCTGTCCATTCCCAGGGTTGTCTCTTAGAAGGCCACCCACACACAATAATGCATCTTTAAGGACTGTCCACTTCCATGGTCATCGTCTTCATAGGCCAGTCACCTTAAAGTATTGCCAATTTTAAAGGTCCGTAAGCTTCCCAGGTCCACCTCTTAAAGGGCCAGTACACTTAAAATGCTGTTGTTTTGAGGGTTTGTACACAACCCTGGTCAACCTCTTAAAGGACATAATTCCCTAAATTTGTCACCTCTTCAAGGGTTTGTCCACTTCTAGGGTCTGCCTCTTAAAGGGCCAGTCCGCAAAACATGTCACATGTTCAAGTGGCTTTCCACTTCATAAGCCACATTGACATTTCCAAAGGTCTGTCCATTCCCAGGGTTGTCTCTTAGAAGGCCACCCACACACAATAATGCATCTTTAAGGACTGTCCACTTCCATGGTCATCCTCTTCATAGGCCAGTCACCTTAAAGTATTGCCAATTTTAAAGGTCCGTAAGCTTCCCAGGTCCACCTCTTAAAGGGCCAGTACACTTAAAATGCTGTTGTTTTGAGGGTTTGTACACAACCCTGGTCAACCTCTTAAAGGACATAATTCCCTAAATTTGTCACCTCTTCAAGGGTTTGTCCACTTCTAGGGTCTGCCTCTTAAAGGGCCAGTCATCAAAACATGTCACATGTTCAAGTGGCTTTCCACTTCATAAGCCACATTGACATTTCCAAAGGTCTGTCCATTCCCAGGGTTGTCTCTTAGAAGGCCACCCACACACAATAATGCATCTTTAAGGACTGTCCACTTCCATGGTCATCCTCTTCATAGGCCAGTCACCTTAAAGTATTGCCAATTTTAAAGGTCTGTAAGCTTCCCAGGTCCACCTCTTAAAGGGCCAGTACACTTAAAATGCTGTTGTTTCGAGGGTTTGTACACAACCCTGGTCAACCTCTTAAAGGACATAATTCCCTAAATATGTCACCTCTTCAAGGGTTTGTCCACTTCTAGGGTCTGCCTCTTAAAGGGCCAGTCCGCAAAACATGTCACATGTTCAAGTGGCTTTCCACTTCATAAGCCACATTGACATTTCCAAAGGTCTGTCCATTCCCAGGGTTGTCTCTTAGAAGGCCACCCACACACAATAATGCATCTTTAAGGACTGTCCACTTCCATGGTCATCCTCTTCATAGGCCAGTCACCTTAAAGTATTGCCAATTTTAAAGGTCTGTAAGCTTCCCAGGTCCACCTCTTAAAGGGCCAGTACACTTAAAATGCTGTTGTTTCAAGGGTTTGTACACAACCCTGGTCAACCTCTTAAAGGACATAATTCCCTAAATTTGTCACCTCTTCAAGGGTTTGTCCACTTCTAGGGTCTGCCTCTTAAAGGGCCAGTCATCAAAACATGTCACATGTTCAAGTGGCTTTCCACTTCATAAGCCACATTGACATTTCCAAAGGTCTGTCCATTCCCAGGGTTGTCTCTTAGAAGGCCACCCACACACAATAATGCATCTTTAAGGACTGTCCACTTCCATGGTCATCCTCTTCATAGGCCAGTCACCTTAAAGTATTGCCAATTTTAAAGGTCTGTAAGCTTCCCAGGTCCACCTCTTAAAGGGCCAGTACACTTAAAATGCTGTTGTTTCAAGGGTTTGTACACATCCCTGGTCAACCTCTTAAAGGACATAATTCCCTAAATCTGTCACCTCTTCAAGGGTTTGTCCACTTCTAGGGTCTGCCTCTTAAAGGGCCAGTCATCAAAACATGTCACATGTTCAAGTGGCTTTCCACTTCATAAGCCACATTGACATTTCCAAAGGTCTGTCCATTCCCAGGGTTGTCTCTTAGAAGGCCACCCACACACAATAATGCATCTTTAAGGACTGTCCACTTCCATGGTCATCCTCTTCATAGGCCAGTCACCTTAAAGAATTGCCAATTTTAAAGGTCCGTAAGCTTCCCAAGTCCACCTCTTAAAGGGCCAGTACACTTAAAATGCTGTTGTTTTGAGGGTTTGTACACAACCCTGGTCAACCTCTTAAAGGACATAATTCCCTAAATTTGTCACCTCTTCAAGGGTTTGTCCACTTCTAGGGTCTGCCTCTTAAAGGGCCAGTCCGCAAAACATGTCACATGTTCAAGTGGCTTTCCACTTCATAAGCCACATTGACATTTCCAAAGGTCTGTCCATTCCCAGGGTTGTCTCTTAGAAGGCCACCCACACACAATAATGCATCTTTAAGGACTGTCCACTTCCATGGTCATCCTCTTCATAGGCCAGTCACCTTAAAGTATTGCCAATTTTAAAGGTCTGTAAGCTTCCCAGGTCCACCTCTTAAAGGGCCAGTACACTTAAAATGCTGTTGTTTCAAGGGTTTGTACACAACCCTGGTCAACCTCTTAAAGGACATAATTCCCTAAATTTGTCACCTCTTCAAGGGTTTGTCCACTTCTAGGGTCTGCCTCTTAAAGGGCCAGTCATCAAAACATGTCACATGTTCAAGTGGCTTTCCACTTCATAAGCCACATTGACATTTCCAAAGGTCTGTCCATTCCCAGGGTTGTCTCTTAGAAGGCCACCCACACACAATAATGCATCTTTAAGGACTGTCCACTTCCATGGTCATCCTCTTCATAGGCCAGTCACCTTAAAGTATTGCCAATTTTAAAGGTCCGTAAGCTTCCCAGGTCCACCTCTTAAAGGGCCAGTACACTTAAAATGCTGTTGTTTCGAGGGTTTGTACACAACCCTGGTCAACCTCTTAAAGGACATAATTCCCTAAATTTGTCACCTCTTCAAGGGTTTGTCCACTTCTAGGGTCTGCCTCTTAAAGGGCCAGTCCGCAAAACATGTCACATGTTCAAGTGGCTTTCCACTTCATAAGCCACATTGACATTTCCAAAGGTCTGTCCATTCCCAGGGTTGTCTCTTAGAAGGCCACCCACACACAATAATGCATCTTTAAGGACTGTCCACTTCCATGGTCATCCTCTTCATAGGCCAGTCACCTTAAAGTATTGCCAATTTTAAAGGTCTGTAAGCTTCCCAGGTCCACCTCTTAAAGGGCCAGTACACTTAAAATGCTGTTGTTTCGAGGGTTTGTACACAACCCTGGTCAACCTCTTAAAGGACATAATTCCCTAAATTTGTCACCTCTTCAAGGGTTTGTCCACTTCTAGGGTCTGCCTCTTAAAGGGCCAGTCCGCAAAACATGTCACATGTTCAAGTGGCTTTCCACTTCATAAGCCACATTGACATTTCCAAAGGTCTGTCCATTCCCAGGGTTGTCTCTTAGAAGGCCACCCACACACAATAATGCATCTTTAAGGACTGTCCACTTCCATGGTCATCCTCTTCAAAGGCCAGTCACCTTAAAGTATTGCCAATTTTAAAGGTCCGTAAGCTTCCCAGGTCCACCTCTTAAAGGGCCAGTACACTTAAAATGCTGTTGTTTTGAGGGTTTGTACACAACCCTGGTCAACCTCTTAAAGGACATAATTCCCTAAATTTGTCACCTCTTCAAGGGTTTGTCCACTTCTAGGGTCTGCCTCTTAAAGGGCCAGTCCGCAAAACATGTCACATGTTCAAGTGGCTTTCCACTTCATAAGCCACATTGACATTTCCAAAGGTCTGTCCATTCCCAGGGTTGTCTCTTAGAAGGCCACCCACACACAATAATGCATCTTTAAGGACTGTCCACTTCCATGGTCATCCTCTTCATAGGCCAGTCACCTTAAAGTATTGCCAATTTTAAAGGTCCGTAAGCTTCCCAGGTCCACCTCTTAAAGGGCCAGTACACTTAAAATGCTGTTGTTTTGAGGGTTTGTACACAACCCTGGTCAACCTCTTAAAGGACATAATTCCCTAAATTTGTCACCTCTTCAAGGGTTTGTCCACTTCTAGGGTCTGCCTCTTAAAGGGCCAGTCCGCAAAACATGTCACATGTTCAAGTGGCTTTCCACTTCATAAGCCACATTGACATTTCCAAAGGTCTGTCCATTCCCAGGGTTGTCTCTTAGAAGGCCACCCACACACAATAATGCATCTTTAAGGACTGTCCACTTCCATGGTCATCCTCTTCATAGGCCAGTCACCTTAAAGTATTGCCAATTTTAAAGGTCTGTAAGCTTCCCAGGTCCACCTCTTAAAGGGCCAGTACACTTAAAATGCTGTTGTTTCAAGGGTTTGTACACAACCCTGGTCAACCTCTTAAAGGACATAATTCCCTAAATTTGTCACCTCTTCAAGGGTTTGTCCACTTCTAGGGTCTGCCTCTTAAAGGGCCAGTCCGCAAAACATGTCACATGTTCAAGTGGCTTTCCACTTCATAAGCCACATTGACATTTCCAAAGGTCTGTCCATTCCCAGGGTTGTCTCTTAGAAGGCCACCCACACACAATAATGCATCTTTAAGGACTGTCCACTTCCATGGTCATCCTCTTCATAGGCCAGTCACCTTAAAGTATTGCCAATTTTAAAGGTCCGTAAGCTTCCCAGGTCCACCTCTTGAAGGGCCAGTACACTTAAAATGCTGTTGTTTTGAGGGTTTGTACACAACCCTGGTCAACCTCTTAAAGGACATAATTCCCTAAATTTGTCACCTCTTCAAGGGTTTGTCCACTTCTAGGGTCTGCCTCTTAAAGGGCCAGTCCGCAAAACATGTCACATGTTCAAGTGGCTTTCCACTTCATAAGCCACATTGACATTTCCAAAGGTCTGTCCATTCCCAGGGTTGTCTCTTAGAAGGCCACCCACACACAATAATGCATCTTTAAGGACTGTCCACTTCCATGGTCATCCTCTTCATAGGCCAGTCACCTTAAAGTATTGCCAATTTTAAAGGTCTGTAAGCTTCCCAGGTCCACCTCTTAAAGGGCCAGTACACTTAAAATGCTGTTGTTTCAAGGGTTTGTACACAACCCTGGTCAACCTCTTAAAGGACATAATTCCCTAAATTTGTCACCTCTTCAAGGGTTTGTCCACTTCTAGGGTCTGCCTCTTAAAGGGCCAGTCCGCAAAACATGTCACATGTTCAAGTGGCTTTCCACTTCATAAGCCACATTGACATTTCCAAAGGTCTGTCCATTCCCAAGGTTGTCTCTTAGAAGGCCACCCACACACAATAATGCATCTTTAAGGACTGTCCACTTCCATGGTCATCCTCTTCATAGGCCAGTCACCTTAAAGTATTGCCAATTTTAAAGGTCCGTAAGCTTCCCAGGTCCACCTCTTAAAGGGCCAGTACACTTAAAATGCTGTTGTTTTGAGGGTTTGTACACAACCCTGGTCAACCTCTTAAAGGACATAATTCCCTAAATTTGTCACCTCTTCAAGGGTTTGTCCACTTCTAGGGTCTGCCTCTTAAAGGGCCAGTCCGCAAAACATGTCACATGTTCAAGTGGCTTTCCACTTCATAAGCCACATTGACATTTCCAAAGGTCTGTCCATTCCCAGGGTTGTCTCTTAGAAGGCCACCCACACACAATAATGCATCTTTAAGGACTGTCCACTTCCATGGTCATCCTCTTCATAGGCCAGTCACCTTAAAGTATTGCCAATTTTAAAGGTCCGTAAGCTTCCCAGGTCCACCTCTTAAAGGGCCAGTACACTTAAAATGCTGTTGTTTTGAGGGTTTGTACACAACCCTGGTCAACCTCTTAAAGGACATAATTCCCTAAATTTGTCACCTCTTCAAGGGTTTGTCCACTTATAGGGTCTGCCTCTTAAAGGGCCAGTCATCAAAACATGTCACATGTTCAAGTGGCTTTCCACTTCATAAGCCACATTGACATTTCCAAAGGTCTGTCCATTCCCAGGGTTGTCTCTTAGAAGGCCACCCACACACAATAATGCATCTTTAAGGACTGTCCACTTCCATGGTCATCCTCTTCATAGGCCAGTCACCTTAAAGTATTGCCAATTTTAAAGGTCTGTAAGCTTCCCAGGTCCACCTCTTAAAGGGCCAGTACACTTAAAATGCTGTTGTTTCAAGGGTTTGTACTCAACCCTGGTCAACCTCTTAAAGGACATAATTCCCTAAATTTGTCACCTCTTCAAGGGTTTGTCCACTTCTAGGGTCTGCCTCTTAAAGGGCCAGTCCGCAAAACATGTCACATGTTCAAGTGGCTTTCCACTTCATAAGCCACATTGACATTTCCAAAGGTCTGTCCATTCCCAGGGTTGTCTCTTAGAAGGCCACCCACACACAATAATGCATCTTTAAGGACTGTCCACTTCCATGGTCATCCTCTTCATAGGCCAGTCACCTTAAAGTATTGCCAATTTTAAAGGTCCGTAAGCTTCCCAGGTCCACCTCTTAAAGGGCCAGTACACTTAAAATGCTGTTGTTTTGAGGGTTTGTACACAACCCTGGTCAACCTCTTAAAGGACATAATTCCCTAAATTTGTCACCTCTTCAAGGGTTTGTCCACTTCTAGGGTCTGCCTCTTAAAGGGCCAGTCCGCAAAACATGTCACATGTTCAAGTGGCTTTCCACTTCATAAGCCACATTGACATTTCCAAAGGTCTGTCCATTCCCAGGGTTGTCTCTTAGAAGGCCACCCACACACAATAATGCATCTTTAAGGACTGTCCACTTCCATGGTCATCCTATTCATAGGCCAGTCACCTTAAAGTATTGCCAATTTTAAAGGTCTGTAAGCTTCCCAGGTCCACCTCTTAAAGGGCCAGTACACTTAAAATGCTGTTGTTTCAAGGGTTTGTACACAACCCTGGTCAACCTCTTAAAGGACATAATTCCCTAAATTTGTCACCTCTTCAAGGGTTTGTCCACTTCTAGGGTCTGCCTCTTAAAGGGCCAGTCCGCAAAACATGTCACATGTTCAAGTGGCTTTCCACTTCATAAGCCACATTGACATTTCCAAAGGTCTGTCCATTCCCAGGGTTGTCTCTTAGAAGGCCACCCACACACAATAATGCATCTTTAAGGACTGTCCACTTCCATGGTCATCCTCTTCATAGGCCAGTCACCTTAAAGTATTGCCAATTTTAAAGGTCCGTAAGCTTCCCAGGTCCACCTCTTAAAGGGCCAGTACACTTAAAATGCTGTTGTTTTGAGGGTTTGTACACAACCCTGGTCAACCTCTTAAAGGACATAATTCCCTAAATTTGTCACCTCTTCAAGGGTTTGTCCACTTCTAGGGTCTGCCTCTTAAAGGGCCAGTCCGCAAAACATGTCACATGTTCAAGTGGCTTTCCACTTCATAAGCCACATTGACATTTCCAAAGGTCTGTCCATTCCCAGGGTTGTCTCTTAGAAGGCCACCCACACACAATAATGCATCTTTAAGGACTGTCCACTTCCATGGTCATCCTCTTCATAGGCCAGTCACCTTAAAGTATTGCCAATTTTAAAGGTCTGTAAGCTTCCCAGGTCCACCTCTTAAAGGGCCAGTACACTTAAAATGCTGTTGTTTCAAGGGTTTGTACACAACCCTGGTCAACCTCTTAAAGGACATAATTCCCTAAATTTGTCACCTCTTCAAGGGTTTGTCCACTTCTAGGGTCTGCCTCTTAAAGGGCCAGTCCGCAAAACATGTCACATGTTCAAGTGGCTTTCCACTTCATAAGCCACATTGACATTTCCAAAGGTCTGTCCATTCCCAAGGTTGTCTCTTAGAAGGCCACCCACACACAATAATGCATCTTTAAGGACTGTCCACTTCCATGGTCATCCTCTTCATAGGCCAGTCACCTTAAAGTATTGCCAATTTTAAAGGTCCGTAAGCTTCCCAGGTCCACCTCTTAAAGGGCCAGTACACTTAAAATGCTGTTGTTTTGAGGGTTTGTACACAACCCTGGTCAACCTCTTAAAGGACATAATTCCCTAAATTTGTCACCTCTTCAAGGGTTTGTCCACTTCTAGGGTCTGCCTCTTAAAGGGCCAGTCCGCAAAACATGTCACATGTTCAAGTGGCTTTCCACTTCATAAGCCACATTGACATTTCCAAAGGTCTGTCCATTCCCAGGGTTGTCTCTTAGAAGGCCACCCACACACAATAATGCATCTTTAAGGACTGTCCACTTCCATGGTCATCCTCTTCATAGGCCAGTCACCTTAAAGTATTGCCAATTTTAAAGGTCTGTAAGCTTCCCAGGTCCACCTCTTAAAGGGCCAGTACACTTAAAATGCTGTTGTTTCAAGGGTTTGTACACATCCCTGGTCAACCTCTTAAAGGACATAATTCCCTAAATTTGTCACCTCTTCAAGGGTTTGTCCACTTATAGGGTCTGCCTCTTAAAGGGCCAGTCCGCAAAACATGTCACATGTTCAAGTGGCTTTCCACTTCATAAGCCACATTGACATTTCCAAAGGTCTGTCCATTCCCAGGGTTGTCTCTTAGAAGGCCACCCACACACAATAATGCATCTTTAAGGACTGTCCACTTCCATGGTCATCCTCTTCATAGGCCAGTCACCTTAAAGTATTGCCAATTTTAAAGGTCCGTAAGCTTCCCAGGTCCACCTCTTAAAGGGCCAGTACACTTAAAATGCTGTTGTTTCGAGGGTTTGTACACAACCCTGGTCAACCTCTTAAAGGACATAATTCCCTAAATTTGTCACCTCTTCAAGGGTTTGTCCACTTCTAGGGTCTGCCTCTTAAAGGGCCAGTCCGCAAAACATGTCACATGTTCAAGTGGCTTTCCACTTCATAAGCCACATTGACATTTCCAAAGGTCTGTCCATTCCCAAGGTTGTCTCTTAGAAGGCCACCCACACACAATAATGCATCTTTAAGGACTGTCCACTTCCATGGTCATCCTCTTCATAGGCCAGTCACCTTAAAGTATTGCCAATTTTAAAGGTCCGTAAGCTTCCCAGGTCCACCTCTTAAAGGGCCAGTACACTTAAAATGCTGTTGTTTTGAGGGTTTGTACACAACCCTGGTCAACCTCTTAAAGGACATAATTCCCTAAATTTGTCACCTCTTCAAGGGTTTGTCCACTTCTAGGGTCTGCCTCTTAAAGGGCCAGTCCGCAAAACATGTCACATGTTCAAGTGGCTTTCCACTTCATAAGCCACATTGACATTTCCAAAGGTCTGTCCATTCCCAGGGTTGTCTCTTAGAAGGCCACCCACACACAATAATGCATCTTTAAGGACTGTCCACTTCCATGGTCATCCTCTTCATAGGCCAGTCACCTTAAAGTATTGCCAATTTTAAAGGTCTGTAAGCTTCCCAGGTCCACCTCTTAAAGGGCCAGTACACTTAAAATGCTGTTGTTTCAAGGGTTTGTACACAACCCTGGTCAACCTCTTAAAGGACATAATTCCCTAAATTTGTCACCTCTTCAAGGGTTTGTCCACTTCTAGGGTCTGCCTCTTAAAGGGCCAGTCCGCAAAACATGTCACATGTTCAAGTGGCTTTCCACTTCATAAGCCACATTGACATTTCCAAAGGTCTGTCCATTCCCAGGGTTGTCTCTTAGAAGGCCACCCACACACAATAATGCATCTTTAAGGACTGTCCACTTCCATGGTCATCCTCTTCATAGGCCAGTCACCTTAAAGTATTGCCAATTTTAAAGGTCCGTAAGCTTCCCAGGTCCACCTCTTAAAGGGCCAGTACACTTAAAATGCTGTTGTTTTGAGGGTTTGTACACAACCCTGGTCAACCTCTTAAAGGACATAATTCCCTAAATTTGTCACCTCTTCAAGGGTTTGTCCACTTATAGGGTCTGCCTCTTAAAGGGCCAGTCCGCAAAACATGTCACATGTTCAAGTGGCTTTCCACTTCATAAGCCACATTGACATTTCCAAAGGTCTGTCCATTCCCAGGGTTGTCTCTTAGAAGGCCACCCACACACAATAATGCATCTTTAAGGACTGTCCACTTCCATGGTCATCCTCTTCATAGGCCAGTCACCTTAAAGTATTGCCAATTTTAAAGGTCCGTAAGCTTCCCAGGTCCACCTCTTAAAGGGCCAGTACACTTGAAATGCTGTTGTTTTGAGGGTTTGTACACAACCCTGGTCAACCTCTTAAAGGACATAATTCCCTAAATGTGTCACCTCTTCAAGGGTTTGTCCACTTCTAGGGTCTGCCTCTTAAAGGGCCAGTCCGCAAAACATGTCACATGTTCAAGTGGCTTTCCACTTCATAAGCCACATTGACATTTCCAAAGGTCTGTCCATTCCCAAGGTTGTCTCTTAGAAGGCCACCCACACACAATAATGCATCTTTAAGGACTGTCCACTTCCATGGTCATCCTCTTCATAGGCCAGTCACCTTAAAGTATTGCCAATTTTAAAGGTCCGTAAGCTTCCCAGGTCCACCTCTTAAAGGGCCAGTACACTTAAAATGCTGTTGTTTTGAGGGTTTGTACACAACCCTGGTCAACCTCTTAAAGGACATAATTCCCTAAATTTGTCACCTCTTCAAGGGTTTGTCCACTTCTAGGGTCTGCCTCTTAAAGGGCCAGTCCGCAAAACATGTCACATGTTCAAGTGGCTTTCCACTTCATAAGCCACATTGACATTTCCAAAGGTCTGTCCATTCCCAGGGTTGTCTCTTAGAAGGCCACCCACACACAATAATGCATCTTTAAGGACTGTCCACTTCCATGGTCATCCTCTTCATAGGCCAGTCACCTTAAAGTATTGCCAATTTTAAAGGTCTGTAAGCTTCCCAGGTCCACCTCTTAAAGGGCCAGTACACTTAAAATGCTGTTGTTTCAAGGGTTTGTACACAACCCTGGTCAACCTCTTAAAGGACATAATTCCCTAAATTTGTCACCTCTTCAAGGGTTTGTCCACTTCTAGGGTCTGCCTCTTAAAGGGCCAGTCCGCAAAACATGTCACATGTTCAAGTGGCTTTCCACTTCATAAGCCACATTGACATTTCCAAAGGTCTGTCCATTCCCAGGGTTGTCTCTTAGAAGGCCACCCACACACAATAATGCATCTTTAAGGACTGTCCACTTCCATGGTCATCCTCTTTATAGGCCAGTCACCTTAAAGTATTGCCAATTTTAAAGGTCTGTAAGCTTCCCAGGTCCACCTCTTAAAGGGCCAGTACACTTAAAATGCTGTTGTTTCAAGGGTTTGTACACAACCCTGGTCAACCTCTTAAAGGACATAATTCCCTAAATTTGTCACCTCTTCAAGGGTTTGTCCACTTCTAGGGTCTGCCTCTTAAAGGGCCAGTCCGCAAAACATGTCACATGTTCAAGTGGCTTTCCACTTCATAAGCCACATTGACATTTCCAAAGGTCTGTCCATTCCCAGGGTTGTCTCTTAGAAGGCCACCCACACACAATAATGCATCTTTAAGGACTGTCCACTTCCATGGTCATCCTCTTCATAGGCCAGTCACCTTAAAGTATTGCCAATTTTAAAGGTCTGTAAGCTTCCCAGGTCCACCTCTTAAAGGGCCAGTACACTTAAAATGCTGTTGTTTCAAGGGTTTGTACACAACCCTGGTCAACCTCTTAAAGGACATAATTCCCTAAATTTGTCACCTCTTCAAGGGTTTGTCCACTTCTAGGGTCTGCCTCTTAAAGGGCCAGTCCGCAAAACATGTCACATGTTCAAGTGGCTTTCCACTTCATAAGCCACATTGACATTTCCAAAGGTCTGTCCATTCCCAAGGTTGTCTCTTAGAAGGCCACCCACACACAATAATGCATCTTTAAGGACTGTCCACTTCCATGGTCATCCTCTTCATAGGCCAGTCACCTTAAAGTATTGCCAATTTTAAAGGTCCGTAAGCTTCCCAGGTCCACCTCTTAAAGGGCCAGTACACTTAAAATGCTGTTGTTTTGAGGGTTTGTACACAACCCTGGTCAACCTCTTAAAGGACATAATTCCCTAAATTTGTCACCTCTTCAAGGGTTTGTCCACTTCTAGGGTCTGCCTCTTAAAGGGCCAGTCCGCAAAACATGTCACATGTTCAAGTGGCTTTCCACTTCATAAGCCACATTGACATTTCCAAAGGTCTGTCCATTCCCAGGGTTGTCTCTTAGAAGGCCACCCACACACAATAATGCATCTTTAAGGACTGTCCACTTCCATGGTCATCCTCTTCATAGGCCAGTCACCTTAAAGTATTGCCAATTTTAAAGGTCTGTAAGCTTCCCAGGTCCACCTCTTAAAGGGCCAGTACACTTAAAATGCTGTTGTTTCAAGGGTTTGTACACAACCCTGGTCAACCTCTTAAAGGACATAATTCCCTAAATTTGTCACCTCTTCAAGGGTTTGTCCACTTCTAGGGTCTGCCTCTTAAAGGGCCAGTCCGCAAAACATGTCACATGTTCAAGTGGCTTTCCACTTCATAAGCCACATTGACATTTCCAAAGGTCTGTCCATTCCCAGGGTTGTCTCTTAGAAGGCCACCCACACACAATAATGCATCTTTAAGGACTGTCCACTTCCATGGTCATCCTCTTTATAGGCCAGTCACCTTAAAGTATTGCCAATTTTAAAGGTCTGTAAGCTTCCCAGGTCCACCTCTTAAAGGGCCAGTACACTTAAAATGCTGTTGTTTCAAGGGTTTGTACACAACCCTGGTCAACCTCTTAAAGGACATAATTCCCTAAATTTGTCACCTCTTCAAGGGTTTGTCCACTTCTAGGGTCTGCCTCTTAAAGGGCCAGTCCGCAAAACATGTCACATGTTCAAGTGGCTTTCCACTTCATAAGCCACATTGACATTTCCAAAGGTCTGTCCATTCCCAGGGTTGTCTCTTAGAAGGCCACCCACACACAATAATGCATCTTTAAGGACTGTCCACTTCCATGGTCATCCTCTTCATAGGCCAGTCACCTTAAAGTATTGCCAATTTTAAAGGTCTGTAAGCTTCCCAGGTCCACCTCTTAAAGGGCCAGTACACTTAAAATGCTGTTGTTTCAAGGGTTTGTACACAACCCTGGTCAACCTCTTAAAGGACATAATTCCCTAAATTTGTCACCTCTTCAAGGGTTTGTCCACTTCTAGGGTCTGCCTCTTAAAGGGCCAGTCCGCAAAACATGTCACATGTTCAAGTGGCTTTCCACTTCATAAGCCACATTGACATTTCCAAAGGTCTGTCCATTCCCAAGGTTGTCTCTTAGAAGGCCACCCACACACAATAATGCATCTTTAAGGACTGTCCACTTCCATGGTCATCCTCTTCATAGGCCAGTCACCTTAAAGTATTGCCAATTTTAAAGGTCCGTAAGCTTCCCAGGTCCACCTCTTAAAGGGCCAGTACACTTAAAATGCTGTTGTTTTGAGGGTTTGTACACAACCCTGGTCAACCTCTTAAAGGACATAATTCCCTAAATGTGTCACCTCTTCAAGGGTTTGTCCACTTCTAGGGTCTGCCTCTTAAAGGGCCAGTCCGCAAAACATGTCACATGTTCAAGTGGCTTTCCACTTCATAAGCCACATTGACATTTCCAAAGGTCTGTCCATTCCCAGGGTTGTCTCTTAGAAGGCCACCCACACACAATAATGCATCTTTAAGGACTGTCCACTTCCATGGTCATCCTCTTCATAGGCCAGTCACCTTAAAGTATTGCCAATTTTAAAGGTCTGTAAGCTTCCCAGGTCCACCTCTTAAAGGGCCAGTACACTTAAAATGCTGTTGTTTCAAGGGTTTGTACACAACCCTGGTCAACCTCTTAAAGGACATAATTCCCTAAATTTGTCACCTCTTCAAGGGTTTGTCCACTTCTAGGGTCTGCCTCTTAAAGGGCCAGTCCGCAAAACATGTCACATGTTCAAGTGGCTTTCCACTTCATAAGCCACATTGACATTTCCAAAGGTCTGTCCATTCCCAGGGTTGTCTCTTAGAAGGCCACCCACACACAATAATGCATCTTTAAGGACTGTCCACTTCCATGGTCATCCTCTTCATAGGCCAGTCACCTTAAAGTATTGCCAATTTTAAAGGTCCGTAAGCTTCCCAGGTCCACCTCTTAAAGGGCCAGTACACTTAAAATGCTGTTGTTTTGAGGGTTTGTACACAACCCTGGTCAACCTCTTAAAGGACATAATTCCCTAAATTTGTCACCTCTTCAAGGGTTTGTCCACTTATAGGGTCTGCCTCTTAAAGGGCCAGTCCGCAAAACATGTCACATGTTCAAGTGGCTTTCCACTTCATAAGCCACATTGACATTTCCAAAGGTCTGTCCATTCCCAGGGTTGTCTCTTAGAAGGCCACCCACACACAATAATGCATCTTTAAGGACTGTCCACTTCCATGGTCATCCTCTTCATAGGCCAGTCACCTTAAAGTATTGCCAATTTTAAAGGTCCGTAAGCTTCCCAGGTCCACCTCTTAAAGGGCCAGTACACTTGAAATGCTGTTGTTTTGAGGGTTTGTACACAACCCTGGTCAACCTCTTAAAGGACATAATTCCCTAAATGTGTCACCTCTTCAAGGGTTTGTCCACTTCTAGGGTCTGCCTCTTAAAGGGCCAGTCCGCAAAACATGTCACATGTTCAAGTGGCTTTCCACTTCATAAGCCACATTGACATTTCCAAAGGTCTGTCCATTCCCAAGGTTGTCTCTTAGAAGGCCACCCACACACAATAATGCATCTTTAAGGACTGTCCACTTCCATGGTCATCCTCTTCATAGGCCAGTCACCTTAAAGTATTGCCATTTTAAAGGTCCGTAAGCTTCCAGGTCCACCTCTTAAAGGGCCAGTACACTTAAAATGCTGTTGTTTTGAGGGTTTGTACACAACCCTGGTCAACCTCTTAAAGGACATAATTCCCTAAATTTGTCACCTCTTCAAGGGTTTGTCCACTTCTAGGGTCTGCCTCTTAAAGGGCCAGTCCGCAAAACATGTCACATGTTCAAGTGGCTTTCCACTTCATAAGCCACATTGACATTTCCAAAGGTCTGTCCATTCCAGGGTTGTCTCTTAGAAGGCCACCCACACACAATAATGCATCTTTAAGGACTGTCCACTTCCATGGTCATCCTCTTCATAGGCCAGTCACCTTAAAGTATTGCCAATTTTAAAGGTCTGTAAGCTTCCCAGGTCCACCTCTTAAAGGGCCAGTACACTTAAAATGCTGTTGTTTCAAGGGTTTGTACACAACCCTGGTCAACCTCTTAAAGGACATAATTCCCTAAATTTGTCACCTCTTCAAGGGTTTGTCCACTTCTAGGGTCTGCCTCTTAAAGGGCCAGTCCGCAAAACATGTCACATGTTCAAGTGGCTTTCCACTTCATAAGCCACATTGACATTTCCAAAGGTCTGTCCATTCCCAGGGTTGTCTCTTAGAAGGCCACCCACACACAATAATGCATCTTTAAGGACTGTCCACTTCCATGGTCATCCTCTTCATAGGCCAGTCACCTTAAAGTATTGCCAATTTTAAAGGTCCGTAAGCTTCCCAGGTCCACCTCTTAAAGGGCCAGTACACTTAAAATGCTGTTGGTTTTGAGGGTTTGTACACAACCCTGGTCAACCTCTTAAAGGACATAATTCCCTAAATTTGTCACCTCTTCAAGGGTTTGTCCACTTCTAGGGTCTGCCTCTTAAAGGGCCAGTCCGCAAAACATGTCACATGTTCAAGTGGCTTTCCACTTCATAAGCCACATTGACATTTCCAAAGGTCTGTCCATTCCCAGGGTTGTCTCTTAGAAGGCCACCCACACACAATAATGCATCTTTAAGGACTGTCCACTTCCATGGTCATCCTATTCATAGGCCAGTCACCTTAAAGTATTGCCAATTTTAAAGGTCTGTAAGCTTCCCAGGTCCACCTCTTAAAGGGCCAGTACACTTAAAATGCTGTTGTTTCAAGGGTTTGTACACAACCCTGGTCAACCTCTTAAAGGACATAATTCCCTAAATTTGTCACCTCTTCAAGGGTTTGTCCACTTCTAGGGTCTGCCTCTTAAAGGGCCAGTCCGCAAAACATGTCACATGTTCAAGTGGCTTTCCACTTCATAAGCCACATTGACATTTCCAAAGGTCTGTCCATTCCCAGGGTTGTCTCTTAGAAGGCCACCCACACACAATAATGCATCTTTAAGGACTGTCCACTTCCATGGTCATCCTCTTCATAGGCCAGTCACCTTAAAGTATTGCCAATTTTAAAGGTCCGTAAGCTTCCCAGGTCCACCTCTTAAAGGGCCAGTACACTTAAAATGCTGTTGTTTTGAGGGTTTGTACACAACCCTGGTCAACCTCTTAAAGGACATAATTCCCTAAATTTGTCACCTCTTCAAGGGTTTGTCCACTTCTAGGGTCTGCCTCTTAAAGGGCCAGTCCGCAAAACATGTCACATGTTCAAGTGGCTTTCCACTTCATAAGCCACATTGACATTTCCAAAGGTCTGTCCATTCCCAGGGTTGTCTCTTAGAAGGCCACCCACACACAATAATGCATCTTTAAGGACTGTCCACTTCCATGGTCATCCTCTTCATAGGCCAGTCACCTTAAAGTATTGCCAATTTTAAAGGTCTGTAAGCTTCCCAGGTCCACCTCTTAAAGGGCCAGTACACTTAAAATGCTGTTGTTTCAAGGGTTTGTACACAACCCTGGTCAACCTCTTAAAGGACATAATTCCCTAAATTTGTCACCTCTTCAAGGGTTTGTCCACTTCTAGGGTCTGCCTCTTAAAGGGCCAGTCCGCAAAACATGTCACATGTTCAAGTGGCTTTCCACTTCATAAGCCACATTGACATTTCCAAAGGTCTGTCCATTCCCAAGGTTGTCTCTTAGAAGGCCACCCACACACAATAATGCATCTTAAGGACTGTCCACTTCCATGGTCATCCTCTTCATAGGCCAGTCACCTTAAAGTATTGCCAATTTTAAAGGTCCGTAAGCTTCCCAGGTCCACCTCTTAAAGGGCCAGTACACTTAAAATGCTGTTGTTTGAGGGTTTGTACACAACCCTGGTCAACCTCTTAAAGGACATAATTCCCTAAATTTGTCACCTCTTCAAGGGTTTGTCCACTTCTAGGGTCTGCCTCTTAAAGGGCCAGTCCGCAAAACATGTCACATGTTCAAGTGGCTTTCCACTTCATAAGCCACATTGACATTTCCAAAGGTCTGTCCATTCCCAGGGTTGTCTCTTAGAAGGCCACCCACACACAATAATGCATCTTTAAGGACTGTCCACTTCCATGGTCATCCTCTTCATAGGCCAGTCACCTTAAAGTATTGCCAATTTTAAAGGTCTGTAAGCTTCCCAGGTCCACCTCTTAAAGGGCCAGTACACTTAAAATGCTGTTGTTTCAAGGGTTTGTACACATCCCTGGTCAACCTCTTAAAGGACATAATTCCCTAAATTTGTCACCTCTTCAAGGGTTTGTCCACTTATAGGGTCTGCCTCTTAAAGGGCCAGTCCGCAAAACATGTCACATGTTCAAGTGGCTTTCCACTTCATAAGCCACATTGACATTTCCAAAGGTCTGTCCATTCCCAGGGTTGTCTCTTAGAAGGCCACCCACACACAATAATGCATCTTTAAGGACTGTCCACTTCCATGGTCATCCTCTTCATAGGCCAGTCACCTTAAAGTATTGCCAATTTTAAAGGTCCGTAAGCTTCCCAGGTCCACCTCTTAAAGGGCCAGTACACTTAAAATGCTGTTGTTTTTGAGGGTTTGTACACAACCCTGGTCAACCTCTTAAAGGACATAATTCCCTAAATTTGTCACCTCTTCAAGGGTTTGTCCACTTCTAGGGTCTGCCTCTTAAAGGGCCAGTCCGCAAAACATGTCACATGTTCAAGTGGCTTTCCACTTCATAAGCCACATTGACATTTCCAAAGGTCTGTCCATTCCCAGGGTTGTCTCTTAGAAGGCCACCCACACACAATAATGCATCTTTAAGGACTGTCCACTTCCATGGTCATCCTCTTCATAGGCCAGTCACCTTAAAGTATTGCCAATTTTAAAGGTCCGTAAGCTTCCCAGGTCCACCTCTTAAAGGGCCAGTACACTTAAAATGCTGTTGTTTTGAGGGTTTGTACACAACCCTGGTCAACCTCTTAAAGGACATAATTCCCTAAATTTGTCACCTCTTCAAGGGTTTGTCCACTTCTAGGGTCTGCCTCTTAAAGGGCCAGTCCGCAAAACATGTCACATGTTCAAGTGGCTTTCCACTTCATAAGCCACATTGACATTTCCAAAGGTCTGTCCATTCCCAGGGTTGTCTCTTAGAAGGCCACCCACACACAATAATGCATCTTTAAGGACTGTCCACTTCCATGGTCATCCTCTTCATAGGCCAGTCACCTTAAAGTATTGCCAATTTTAAAGGTCCGTAAGCTTCCCAGGTCCACCTCTTAAAGGCCAGTACACTTAAAATGCTGTTGTTTTGAGGGTTTGTACACAACCCTGGTCAACCTCTTAAAGGACATAATTCCCTAAATTTGTCACCTCTTCAAGGGTTTGTCCACTTCTAGGGTCTGCCTCTTAAAGGGCCAGTCCGCAAAACATGTCACATGTTCAAGTGGCTTTCCACTTCATAAGCCACATTGACATTTCCAAAGGTCTGTCCATTCCCAGGGTTGTCTCTTAGAAGGCCACCCACACACAATAATGCATCTTTAAGGACTGTCCACTTCCATGGTCATCCTATTCATAGGCCAGTCACCTTAAAGTATTGCCAATTTTAAAGGTCTGTAAGCTTCCCAGGTCCACCTCTTAAAGGGCCAGTACACTTAAAATGCTGTTGTTTCAAGGGTTTGTACACAACCCTGGTCAACCTCTTAAAGGACATAATTCCCTAAATTTGTCACCTCTTCAAGGGTTTGTCCACTTCTAGGGTCTGCCTCTTAAAGGGCCAGTCCGCAAAACATGTCACATGTTCAAGTGGCTTTCCACTTCATAAGCCACATTGACATTTCCAAAGGTCTGTCCATTCCCAGGGTTGTCTCTTAGAAGGCCACCCACACACAATAATGCATCTTTAAGGACTGTCCACTTCCATGGTCATCCTCTTTATAGGCCAGTCACCTTAAAGTATTGCCAATTTTAAAGGTCTGTAAGCTTCCCAGGTCCACCTCTTAAAGGGCCAGTACACTTAAAATGCTGTTGTTTCAAGGGTTTGTACACAACCCTGGTCAACCTCTTAAAGGACATAATTCCCTAAATTTGTCACCTCTTCAAGGGTTTGTCCACTTCTAGGGTCTGCCTCTTAAAGGGGCCAGTCCGCAAAACATGTCACATGTTCAAGTGGCTTTCCACTTCATAAGCCACATTGACATTTCCAAAGGTCTGTCCATTCCCAGGGTTGTCTCTTAGAAGGCCACCCACACACAATAATGCATCTTTAAGGACTGTCCACTTCCATGGTCATCCTCTTCATAGGCCAGTCACCTTAAAGTATTGCCAATTTTAAAGGTCTGTAAGCTTCCCAGGTCCACCTCTTAAAGGGCCAGTACACTTAAAATGCTGTTGTTTCAAGGGTTTGTACACAACCCTGGTCAACCTCTTAAAGGACATAATTCCCTAAATTTGTCACCTCTTCAAGGGTGTGTCCACTTCTAGGGTCTGCCTCTTAAAGGGCCAGTCCGCAAAACATGTCACATGTTCAAGTGGCTTTCCACTTCATAAGCCACATTGACATTTCCAAAGGTCTGTCCATTCCCAGGGTTGTCTCTTAGTAGGCCACCCACACACAATAATGCATCTTTAAGGACTGTCCACTTCCATGGTCATCCTCTTCATAGGCCAGTCACCTTAAAGTATTGCCAATTTTAAAGGTCCGTAAGCTTCCCAGGTCCACCTCTTAAAGGGCCAGTACACTTAAAATGCTGTTGTTTTGAGGGTTTGTACACAACCCTGGTCAACCTCTTAAAGGACATAATTCCCTAAATTTGTCACCTCTTCAAGGGTTTGTCCACTTCTAGGGTCTGCCTCTTAAAGGGCCAGTCCACAAAACATGTCACATGTTCAAGTGGCTTTCCACTTCATAAGCCACATTGACATTTCCAAAGGTCTGTCCATTCCCAGGGTTGTCTCTTAGAAGGCCACCCACACACAATAATGCATCTTTAAGGACTGTCCACTTCCATGGTCATCCTCTTCATAGGCCAGTCACCTTAAAGTATTGCCAATTTTAAAGGTCTGTAAGCTTCCCAGGTCCACCTCTTAAAGGGCCAGTACACTTAAAATGCTGTTGTTTCAAGGGTTTGTACACAACCCTGGTCAACCTCTTAAAGGACATAATTCCCTAAATTTGTCACCTCTTCAAGGGTTTGTCCACTTCTAGGGTCTGCCTCTTAAAGGGCCAGTCCGCAAAACATGTCACATGTTCAAGTGGCTTTCCACTTCATAAGCCACATTGACATTTCCAAAGGTCTGTCCATTCCCAGGGTTGTCTCTTAGAAGGCCACCCACACACAATAATGCATCTTTAAGGACTGTCCACTTCCATGGTCATCCTCTTTATAGGCCAGTCACCTTAAAGTATTGCCAATTTTAAAGGTCTGTAAGCTTCCCAGGTCCACCTCTTAAAGGGCCAGTACACTTAAAATGCTGTTGTTTCAAGGGTTTGTACACAACCCTGGTCAACCTCTTAAAGGACATAATTCCCTAAATTTGTCACCTCTTCAAGGGTTTGTCCACTTCTAGGGTCTGCCTCTTAAAGGGCCAGTCCGCAAAACATGTCACATGTTCAAGTGGCTTTCCACTTCATAAGCCACATTGACATTTCCAAAGGTCTGTCCATTCCCAGGGTTGTCTCTTAGAAGGCCACCCACACACAATAATGCATCTTTAAGGACTGTCCACTTCCATGGTCATCCTCTTCATAGGCCAGTCACCTTAAAGTATTGCCAATTTTAAAGGTCCGTAAGCTTCCCAGGTCCACCTCTTAAAGGGCCAGTACACTTAAAATGCTGTTGTTTTGAGGGTTTGTACACAACCCTGGTCAACCTCTTAAAGGACATAATTCCCTAAATTTGTCACCTCTTCAAGGGTTTGTCCACTTCTAGGGTCTGCCTCTTAAAGGGCCAGTCCGCAAAACATGTCACATGTTCAAGTGGCTTTCCACTTCATAAGCCACATTGACATTTCCAAAGGTCTGTCCATTTCCAGGGTTGTCTCTTAGAAGGCCACACACACACAATAATGCATCTTTAAGGACTGTCCACTTCCATGGTCATCCTCTTCATAGGCCAGTCACCTTAAAGTATTGCCAATTTTAAAGGTCCGTAAGCTTCCCAGGTCCACCTCTTAAAGGGCCAGTACACTTAAAATGCTGTTGTTTTGAGGGTTTGTACACAACCCTGGTCAACCTCTTAAAGGACATAATTCCCTAAATTTGTCACCTCTTCAAGGGTTTGTCCACTTCTAGGGTCTGCCTCTTAAAGGGCCAGTCCGCAAAACATGTCACATGTTCAAGTGGCTTTCCACTTCATAAGCCACATTGACATTTCCAAAGGTCTGTCCATTCCCAGGGTTGTCTCTTAGAAGGCCACCCACACACAATAATGCATCTTTAAGGACTGTCCACTTCCATGGTCATCCTCTTCATAGGCCAGTCACCTTAAAGTATTGCCAATTTTAAAGGTCTGTAAGCTTCCCAGGTCCACCTCTTAAAGGGCCAGTACACTTAAAATGCTGTTGTTTCAAGGGTTTGTACACAACCCTGGTCAACCTCTTAAAGGACATAATTCCCTAAATTTGTCACCTCTTCAAGGGTTTGTCCACTTCTAGGGTCTGCCTCTTAAAGGGCCAGTCCGCAAAACATGTCACATGTTCAAGTGGCTTTCCACTTCATAAGCCACATTGACATTTCCAAAGGTCTGTCCATTCCCAGGGTTGTCTATTAGAAGGCCACCCACACACAATAATGCATCTTTAAGGACTGTCCACTTCCATGGTCATCCTCTTCATAGGCCAGTCACCTTAAAGTATTGCCAATTTTAAAGGTCCGTAAGCTTCCCAGGTCCACCTCTTAAAGGGCCAGTACACTTAAAATGCTGTTGTTTTGAGGGTTTGTACACAACCCTGGTCAACCTCTTAAAGGACATAATTCCCTAAATTTGTCACCTCTTCAAGGGTTTGTCCACTTCTAGGGTCTGCCTCTTAAAGGGCCAGTCCGCAAAACATGTCACATGTTCAAGTGGCTTTCCACTTCATAAGCCACATTGACATTTCCAAAGGTCTGTCCATTTCCAGGGTTGTCTCTTAGAAGGCCACACACACACAATAATGCATCTTTAAGGACTGTCCACTTCCATGGTCATCCTCTTCATAGGCCAGTCACCTTAAAGTATTGCCAATTTTAAAGGTCCGTAAGCTTCCCAGGTCCACCTCTTAAAGGGCCAGTACACTTAAAATACTGTTGTTTCAAGGGTTTGTACACAACCCTGGTCAACCTCTTAAAGGACATAATTCCCTAAATTTGTCACCTCTTCAAGGGTTTGTCCATATCTAGGGTCTGCCTCTTAAAGGGCCAGTCATCAAAACATGTCACATGTTCAAGTGGCTTTCCACTTCATAAGCCACATTGACATTTCCAAAGGTCTGTCCATTCCCAGGGTTGTCTCTTAGAAGGCCACCCACACACAATAATGCATCTTTAAGGACTGTCCACTTCCATGGTCATCCTCTTCATAGGCCAGTCACCTTAAAGTATTGCCAATTTTAAAGGTCCGTAAGCTTCCCAGGTCCACCTCTTAAAGGGCCAGTACACTTAAAATGCTGTTGTTTTGAGGGTTTGTACACAACCCTGGTCAACCTCTTAAAGGACATAATTCCCTAAATTTGTCACCTCTTCAAGGGTTTGTCCACTTCTAGGGTCTACCTCTTAAAGGGCCAGTCCGCAAAACATGTCACATGTTCAAGTGGCTTTCCACTTCATAAGCCACATTGACATTTCCAAAGGTCTGTCCATTCCCAGGGTTGTCTCTTAGAAGGCCACCCACACACAATAATGCATCTTTAAGGACTGTCCACTTCCATGGTCATCCTCTTCATAGGCCAGTCACCTTAAAGTATTGCCAATTTTAAAGGTCCGTAAGCTTCCCAGGTCCACCTCTTAAAGGGCCAGTACACTTAAAATGCTGTTGTTTCGAGGGTTTGTACACAACCCTGGTCAACCTCTTAAAGGACATAATTCCCTAAATTTGTCACCTCTTCAAGGGTTTGTCCACTTCTAGGGTCTGCCTCTTAAAGGGCCAGTCCGCAAAACATGTCACATGTTCAAGTGGCTTTCCACTTCATAAGCCACATTGACATTTCCAAAGGTCTGTCCATTCCCAGGGTTGTCTCTTAGAAGGCCACCCACACACAATAATGCATCTTTAAGGACTGTCCACTTCCATGGTCATCCTCTTCATAGGCCAGTCACCTTAAAGTATTGCCAATTTTAAAGGTCTGTAAGCTTCCCAGGTCCACCTCTTAAAGGGCCAGTACACTTAAAATACTGTTGTTTCAAGGGTTTGTACACAACCCTGGTCGACCTCTTAAAGGACATAATTCCCTAAATTTGTCACCTCTTCAAGGGTTTGTCCATATCTAGGGTCTGCCTCTTAAAGGGCCAGTCATCAAAACATGTCACATGTTCAAGTGGATTTCCACTTCATAAGCCACATTGACATTTCCAAAGGTCTGTCCATTCCCAGGGTTGTCTCTTAGAAGGCCACCCACACACAATAATGCATCTTTAAGGACTGTCCACTTCCATGGTCATCCTCTTCATAGGCCAGTCACCTTAAAGTATTGCCAATTTTAAAGGTCCGTAAGCTTCCCAGGTCCACCTCTTAAAGGGCCAGTACACTTAAAATGCTGTTGTTTCGAGGGTTTGTACACAAGCCTGGTCAACCTCTTAAAGGACGTAATTCCCTAAATTTGTCACCTCTTCAAGGGTTTGTCCACTTCTAGGGTCTGCCTCTTAAAGGGCCAGTCCGCAAAACATGTCACATGTTCAAGTGGCTTTCCACTTCATAAGCCACATTGACATTTCCAAAGGTCTGTCCATTCCCAGGGTTGTCTCTTAGAAGGCCACCCACACACAATAATGCATCTTTAAGGACTGTCCACTTCCATGGTCATCCTCTTCATAGGCAAGTCACCTTAAAGTATTGCCAATTTTAAAGGTCCGTAAGCTTCCCAGGTCCACCTCTTAAAGGGCCAGTACACTTAAAATGCTGTTGTTTTGAGGGTTTGTACACAACCCTGGTCAACCTCTTAAAGGACATAATTCCCTAAATTTGTCACCTCTTCAAGGGTTTGTCCACTTCTAGGGTCTGCCTCTTAAAGGGCCAGTCCGCAAAACATGTCACATGTTCAAGTGGCTTTCCACTTCATAAGCCACATTGACATTTCCAAAGGTCTGTCCATTCCCAGGGTTGTCTCTTAGAAGGCCACCCACACACAATAATGCATCTTTAAGGACTGTCCACTTCCATGGTCATCCTCTTCATAGGCCAGTCACCTTAAAGTATTGCCAATTTTAAAGGTCTGTAAGCTTCCCAGGTCCACCTCTTAAAGGGCCAGTACACTTAAAATGCTGTTGTTTCAAGGGTTTGTACACAACCCTGGTCAACCTCTTAAAGGACATAATTCCCTAAATTTGTCACCTCTTCAAGGGTGTGTCCACTTCTAGGGTCTGCCTCTTAAAGGGCCAGTCCGCAAAACATGTCACATGTTCAAGTGGCTTTCCACTTCATAAGCCACATTGACATTTCCAAAGGTCTGTCCATTCCCAGGGTTGTCTCTTAGTAGGCCACCCACACACAATAATGCATCTTTAAGGACTGTCCACTTCCATGGTCATCCTCTTCATAGGCCAGTCACCTTAAAGTATTGCCAATTTTAAAGGTCCGTAAGCTTCCCAGGTCCACCTCTTAAAGGGCCAGTACACTTAAAATGCTGTTGTTTTGAGGGTTTGTACACAACCCTGGTCAACCTCTTAAAGGACATAATTCCCTAAATTTGTCACCTCTTCAAGGGTTTGTCCACTTCTAGGGTCTGCCTCTTAAAGGGCCAGTCCGCAAAACATGTCACATGTTCAAGTGGCTTTCCACTTCATAAGCCACATTGACATTTCCAAAGGTCTGTCCATTCCCAGGGTTGTCTCTTAGAAGGCCACCCACACACAATAATGCATCTTTAAGGACTGTCCACTTCCATGGTCATCCTCTTCATAGGCCAGTCACCTTAAAGTATTGCCAATTTTAAAGGTCTGTAAGCTTCCCAGGTCCACCTCTTAAAGGGCCAGTACACTTAAAATGCTGTTGTTTCAAGGGTTTGTACACAACCCTGGTCAACCTCTTAAAGGACATAATTCCCTAAATTTGTCACCTCTTCAAGGGTTTGTCCACTTCTAGGGTCTGCCTCTTAAAGGGCCAGTCCGCAAAACATGTCACATGTTCAAGTGGCTTTCCACTTCATAAGCCACATTGACATTTCCAAAGGTCTGTCCATTCCCAGGGTTGTCTCTTAGAAGGCCACCCACACACAATAATGCATCTTTAAGGACTGTCCACTTCCATGGTCATCCTCTTCATAGGCCAGTTACCTTAAAGTATTGCCAATTTTAAAGGTCCGTAAGCTTCCCAGGTCCACCTCTTAAAGGGCCAGTACACTTAAAATGCTGTTGTTTTGAGGGTTTGTACACAACCCTGGTCAACCTCTTAAAGGACATAATTCCCTAAATTTGTCACCTCTTCAAGGGTTTGTCCACTTCTAGGGTCTGCCTCTTAAAGGGCCTGTCCGCAAAACATGTCACATGTTCAAGTGGCTTTCCACTTCATAAGCCACATTGACATTTCCAAAGGTCTGTCCATTTCCAGGGTTGTCTCTTAGAAGGCCACACACACACAATAATGCATCTTTAAGGACTGTCCACTTCCATGGTCATCCTCTTCATAGGCCAGTCACCTTAAAGTATTGCCAATTTTAAAGGTCCGTAAGCTTCCCAGGTCCACCTCTTAAAGGGCCAGTACACTTAAAATACTGTTGTTTCAAGGGTTTGTACACAACCCTGGTCAACCTCTTAAAGGACATAATTCCCTAAATTTGTCACCTCTTCAAGGGTTTGTCCATATCTAGGGTCTGCCTCTTAAAGGGCCAGTCATCAAAACATGTCACATGTTCAAGTGGCTTTCCACTTCATAAGCCACATTGACATTTCCAAAGGTCTGTCCATTCCCAGGGTTGTCTCTTAGAAGGCCACCCACACACAATAATGCATCTTTAAGGACTGTCCACTTCCATGGTCATCCTCTTCATAGGCCAGTCACCTTAAAGTATTGCCAATTTTAAAGGTCCGTAAGCTTCCCAGGTCCACCTCTTAAAGGGCCAGTACACTTAAAATGCTGTTGTTTTGAGGGTTTGTACACAACCCTGGTCAACCTCTTAAAGGACATAATTCCCTAAATTTGTCACCTCTTCAAGGGTTTGTCCACTTCTAGGGTCTACCTCTTAAAGGGCCAGTCCGCAAAACATGTCACATGTTCAAGTGGCTTTCCACTTCATAAGCCACATTGACATTTCCAAAGGTCTGTCCATTCCCAGGGTTGTCTCTTAGAAGGCCACCCACACACAATAATGCATCTTTAAGGACTGTCCACTTCCATGGTCATCCTCTTCATAGGCCAGTCACCTTAAAGTATTGCCAATTTTAAAGGTCCGTAAGCTTCCCAGGTCCACCTCTTAAAGGGCCAGTACACTTAAAATGCTGTTGTTTCGAGGGTTTGTACACAACCCTGGTCAACCTCTTAAAGGACATAATTCCCTAAATTTGTCACCTCTTCAAGGGTTTGTCCACTTCTAGGGTCTGCCTCTTAAAGGGCCAGTCCGCAAAACATGTCACATGTTCAAGTGGCTTTCCACTTCATAAGCCACATTGACATTTCCAAAGGTCTGTCCATTCCCAGGGTTGTCTCTTAGAAGGTCACCCACACACAATAATGCATCTTTAAGGACTGTCCACTTCCATGGTCATCCTCTTCATAGGCCAGTCACCTTAAAGTATTGCCAATTTTAAAGGTCTGTAAGCTTCCCAGGTCCACCTCTTAAAGGGCCAGTACACTTAAAATACTGTTGTTTCAAGGGTTTGTACACAACCCTGGTCGACCTCTTAAAGGACATAATTCCCTAAATTTGTCACCTCTTCAAGGGTTTGTCCATATCTAGGGTCTGCCTCTTAAAGGGCCAGTCATCAAAACATGTCACATGTTCAAGTGGATTTCCACTTCATAAGCCACATTGACATTTCCAAAGGTCTGTCCATTCCCAGGGTTGTCTCTTAGAAGGCCACCCACACACAATAATGCATCTTTAAGGACTGTCCACTTCCATGGTCATCCTCTTCATAGGCCAGTCACCTTAAAGTATTGCCAATTTTAAAGGTCCGTAAGCTTCCCAGGTCCACCTCTTAAAGGGCCAGTACACTTAAAATGCTGTTGTTTCGAGGGTTTGTACACAACCCTGGTCAACCTCTTAAAGGACGTAATTCCCTAAATTTGTCACCTCTTCAAGGGTTTGTCCACTTCTAGGGTCTGCCTCTTAAAGGGCCAGTCCGCAAAACATGTCACATGTTCAAGTGGCTTTCCACTTCATAAGCCACATTGACATTTCCAAAGGTCTGTCCATTCCCAGGGTTGTCTCTTAGAAGGCCACCCACACACAATAATGCATCTTTAAGGACTGTCCACTTCCATGGTCATCCTCTTCATAGGCCAGTCACCTTAAAGTATTGCCAATTTTAAAGGTCCGTAAGCTTCCCAGGTCCACCTCTTAAAGGGCCAGTACACTTAAAATGCTGTTGTTTTGAGGGTTTGTACACAACCCTGGTCAACCTCTTAAAGGACATAATTCCCTAAATTTGTCACCTCTTCAAGGGTTTGTCCACTTCTAGGGTCTGCCTCTTAAAGGGCCAGTCCGCAAAACATGTCACATGTTCAAGTGGCTTTCCACTTCATAAGCCACATTGACATTTCCAAAGGTCTGTCCATTCCCAGGGTTGTCTCTTAGAAGGCCACCCACACACAATAATGCATCTTTAAGGACTGTCCACTTCCATGGTCATCCTCTTCATAGGCCAGTCACCTTAAAGTATTGCCAATTTTAAAGGTCTGTAAGCTTCCCAGGTCCACCTCTTAAAGGGCCAGTACACTTAAAATGCTGTTGTTTCAAGGGTTTGTACACAACCCTGGTCAACCTCTTAAAGGACATAATTCCCTAAATTTGTCACCTCTTCAAGGGTGTGTCCACTTCTAGGGTCTGCCTCTTAAAGGGCCAGTCCGCAAAACATGTCACATGTTCAAGTGGCTTTCCACTTCATAAGCCACATTGACATTTCCAAAGGTCTGTCCATTCCCAGGGTTGTCTCTTAGAAGGCCACCCACACACAATAATGCATCTTTAAGGACTGTCCACTTCCATGGTCATCCTCTTCATAGGCCAGTCACCTTAAAGTATTGCCAATTTTAAAGGTCCGTAAGCTTCCCAGGTCCACCTCTTAAAGGGCCAGTACACTTAAAATGCTGTTGTTTTGAGGGTTTGTACACAACCCTGGTCAACCTCTTAAAGGACATAATTCCCTAAATTTGTCACCTCTTCAAGGGTTTGTCCACTTCTAGGGTCTGCCTCTTAAAGGGCCAGTCCGCAAAACATGTCACATGTTCAAGTGGCTTTCCACTTCATAAGCCACATTGACATTTCCAAAGGTCTGTCCATTCCCAGGGTTGTCTCTTAGAAGGCCACACACACACAATAATGCATCTTTAAGGACTGTCCACTTCCATGGTCATCCTCTTCATAGGCCAGTCACCTTAAAGTATTGCCAATTTTAAAGGTCCGTAAGCTTCCCAGGTCCACCTCCTAAAGGGCCAGTACACTTAAAATGCTGTTGTTTTGAGGGTTTGTACACAACCCTGGTCAACCTCTTAAAGGACATAATTCCCTAAATTTGTCACCTCTTCAAGGGTTTGTCCACTTCTAGGGTCTGCCTCTTAAAGGGCCAGTCCGCAAAACATGTCACATGTTCAAGTGGCTTTCCACTTCATAAGCCACATTGACATTTCCAAAGGTCTGTCCATTCCCAGGGTTGTCTCTTAGAAGGCCACCCACACACAATAATGCATCTTTAAGGACTGTCCACTTCCATGGTCATCCTCTTCATAGGCCAGTCACCTTAAAGTATTGCCAATTTTAAAGGTCCGTAAGCTTCCCAGGTCCACCTCTTAAAGGGCCAGTACACTTAAAATGCTGTTGTTTTGAGGGTTTGTACACAACCCTGGTCAACCTCTTAAAGGACATAATTCCCTAAATTTGTCACCTCTTCAAGGGTTTGTCCACTTCTAGGGTCTGCCTCTTAAAGGGCCAGTCCGCAAAACATGTCACATGTTCAAGTGGCTTTCCACTTCATAAGCCACATTGACATTTCCAAAGGTCTGTCCATTCCCAGGGTTGTCTCTTAGAAGGCCACCCACACACAATAATGCATCTTTAAGGACTGTCCACTTCCATGGTCATCCTCTTCATAGGCCAGTCACCTTAAAGTATTGCCAATTTTAAAGGTCCGTAAGCTTCCCAGGTCCACCTCTTAAAGGGCCAGTACACTTAAAATGCTGTTGTTTCGAGGGTTTGTACACAACCCTGGTCAACCTCTTAAAGGACATAATTCCCTAAATTTGTCACCTCTTCAAGGGTTTGTCCACTTCCAGGGTCTGCCTCTTAAAGGGCCAGTCCGCAAAACATGTCACATGTTCAAGTGGCTTTCCACTTCATAAGCCACATTGACATTTCCAAAGGTCTGTCCATTCCCAGGGTTGTCTCTTAGAAGGCCACCCACACACAATAATGCATCTTAAGGACTGTCCACTTCCATGGTCATCCTCTTCATAGGCCAGTCACCTTAAAGTATTGCCAATTTTAAAGGTCCGTAAGCTTCCCAGGTCCACCTCTTAAAGGGCCAGTACACTTAAAATGCTGTTGTTTCAAGGGTTTGTACACAACCCTGGTCAACCTCTTAAAGGACATAATTCCCTAAATTTGTCACCTCTTCAAGGGTTTGTCCACTTCTAGGGTCTGCCTCTTAAAGGGCCAGTCCGCAAAACATGTCACATGTTCAAGTGGCTTTCCACTTCATAAGCCACATTGACATTTCCAAAGGTCTGTCCATTCCCAGGGTTGTCTCTTAGAAGGCCACCCACACACAATAATGCATCTTTAAGGACTGTCCACTTCCATGGTCATCCTCTTCATAGGCCAGTCACCTTAAAGTATTGCCAATTTTAAAGGTCCGTAAGCTTCCCAGGTCCACCTCTTAAAGGGCCAGTACACTTAAAATGCTGTTGTTTTGAGGGTTTGTACACAACCCTGGTCAACCTCTTAAAGGACATAATTCCCTAAATTTGTCACCTCTTCAAGGGTTTGTCCACTTCTAGGGTCTGCCTCTTAAAGGGCCAGTCCGCAAAACATGTCACATGTTCAAGTGGCTTTCCACTTCATAAGCCACATTGACATTTCCAAAGGTCTGTCCATTCCCAGGGTTGTCTCTTAGAAGGCCACCCACACACAATAATGCATCTTTAAGGACTGTCCACTTCCATGGTCATCCTCTTCATAGGCCAGTCACCTTAAAGTATTGCCAATTTTAAAGGTCTGTAAGCTTCCCAGGTCCACCTCTTAAAGGGCCAGTACACTTAAAATGCTGTTGTTTCAAGGGTTTGTACACAACCCTGGTCAACCTCTTAAAGGACATAATTCCCTAAATTTGTCACCTCTTCAAGGGTTTGTCCACTTCTAGGGTCTGCCTCTTAAAGGGCCAGTCCGCAAAACATGTCACATGTTCAAGTGGCTTTCCACTTCATAAGCCACATTGACATTTCCAAAGGTCTGTCCATTCCCAGGGTTGTCTCTTAGAAGGCCACCCACACACAATAATGCATCTTTAAGGACTGTCCACTTCCATGGTCATCCTCTTCATAGGCCAGTCACCTTAAAGTATTGCCAATTTTAAAGGTCCGTAAGCTTCCCAGGTCCACCTCTTAAAGGGCCAGTACACTTAAAATGCTGTTGTTTTGAGGGTTTGTACACAACCCTGGTCAACCTCTTAAAGGACATAATTCCCTAAATTTGTCACCTCTTCAAGGGTTTGTCCACTTCTAGGGTCTGCCTCTTAAAGGGCCAGTCCGCAAAACATGTCACATGTTCAAGTGGCTTTCCACTTCATAAGCCACATTGACATTTCCAAAGGTCTGTCCATTTCCAGGGTTGTCTCTTAGAAGGCCACACACACACAATAATGCATCTTTAAGGACTGTCCACTTCCATGGTCATCCTCTTCATAGGCCAGTCACCTTAAAGTATTGCCAATTTTAAAGGTCCGTAAGCTTCCCAGGTCCACCTCTTAAAGGGCCAGTACACTTAAAATACTGTTGTTTCAAGGGTTTGTACACAACCCTGGTCAACCTCTTAAAGGACATAATTCCCTAAATTTGTCACCTCTTCAAGGGTTTGTCCATATCTAGGGTCTGCCTCTTAAAGGGCCAGTCATCAAAACATGTCACATGTTCAAGTGGCTTTCCACTTCATAAGCCACATTGACATTTCCAAAGGTCTGTCCATTCCCAGGGTTGTCTCTTAGAAGGCCACCCACACACAATAATGCATCTTTAAGGACTGTCCACTTCCATGGTCATCCTCTTCATAGGCCAGTCACCTTAAAGTATTGCCAATTTTAAAGGTCCGTAAGCTTCCCAGGTCCACCTCTTAAAGGGCCAGTACACTTAAAATGCTGTTGTTTTGAGGGTTTGTACACAACCCTGGTCAACCTCTTAAAGGACATAATTCCCTAAATTTGTCACCTCTTCAAGGGTTTGTCCACTTCTAGGGTCTGCCTCTTAAAGGGCCAGTCCGCAAAACATGTCACATGTTCAAGTGGCTTTCCACTTCATAAGCCACATTGACATTTCCAAAGGTCTGTCCATTCCCAGGGTTGTCTCTTAGAAGGCCACCCACACACAATAATGCATCTTTAAGGACTGTCCACTTCCATGGTCATCCTCTTCATAGGCCAGTCACCTTAAAGTATTGCCAATTTTAAAGGTCCGTAAGCTTCCCAGGTCCACCTCTTAAAGGGCCAGTACACTTAAAATGCTGTTGTTTTGAGGGTTTGTACACAACCCTGGTCAACCTCTTAAAGGACATAATTCTCTAAATTTGTCACCTCTTCAAGGGTTTGTCCACTTCTAGGGTCTGCCTCTTAAAGGGCCAGTCCGCAAAACATGTCACATGTTCAAGTGGCTTTCCACTTCATAAGCCACATTGACATTTCCAAAGGTCTGTCCATTCCCAGGGTTGTCTCTTAGAAGGCCACCCACACACAATAATGCATCTTTAAGGACTGTCCACTTCCATGGTCATCCTCTTCATAGGCCAGTCACCTTAAAGTATTGCCAATTTTAAAGGTCCGTAAGCTTCCCAGGTCCACCTCTTAAAGGGCCAGTATACTTAAAATGCTGTTGTTTTGAGGGTTTGTACACAACCCTGGTCAACCTCTTAAAGGACATAATTCCCTAAATTTGTCCCCTCTTCAAGGGTTTGTCCACTTCTAGGGTCTGCCTCTTAAAGGGCCAGTCCGCAAAACATGTCACATGTTCAAGTGGCTTTCCACTTCATAAGCCACATTGACATTTCCAAAGGTCTGTCCATTCCCAGGGTTGTCTCTTAGAAGGCCACCCACACACAATAATGCATCTTTAAGGACTGTCCACTTCCATGGTCATCCTCTTCATAGGCCAGTCACCTTAAAGTATTGCCAATTTTAAAGGTCCGTAAGCTTCCCAGGTCCACCTCTTAAAGGGCCAGTACACTTAAAATGCTGTTGTTTCGAGGGTTTGTACACAACCCTGGTCAACCTCTTAAAGGACATAATTCCCTAAATTTGTCACCTCTTCAAGGGTTTGTCCACTTCTAGGGTCTGCCTCTTAAAGGGCCAGTCCGCAAAACATGTCACATGTTCAAGTGGCTTTCCACTTCATAAGCCACATTGACATTTCCAAAGGTCTGTCCATTCCCAGGGTTGTCTCTTAGAAGGTCACCCACACACAATAATGCATCTTTAAGGACTGTCCACTTCCATGGTCATCCTCTTCATAGGCCAGTCACCTTAAAGTATTGCCAATTTTAAAGGTCCGTAAGCTTCCCAGGTCCACCTCTTAAAGGGCCAGTACACTTAAAATGCTGTTGTTTCAAGGGTTTGTACACAACCCTGGTCGACCTCTTAAAGGACATAATTCCCTAAATTTGTCACCTCTTCAAGGGTTTGTCCACTTCTAGGGTCTGCCTCTTAAAGGGCCAGTCCGCAAAACATGTCACATGTTCAAGTGGCTTTCCACTTCATAAGCCACATTGACATTTCCAAAGGTCTGTCCATTCCCAGGGTTGTCTCTTAGAAGGCCACCCACACACAATAATGCATCTTTAAGGACTGTCCACTTCCATGGTCATCCTCTTCATAGGCCAGTCACCTTAAAGTATTGCCAATTTTAAAGGTCTGTAAGCTTCCCAGGTCCACCTCTTAAAGGGCCAGTACACTTAAAATGCTGTTGTTTCAAGGGTTTGTACACAACCCTGGTCAACCTCTTAAAGGACATAATTCCCTAAATTTGTCACCTCTTCAAGGGTGTGTCCACTTCTAGGGTCTGCCTCTTAAAGGGCCAGTCCGCAAAACATGTCACATGTTCAAGTGGCTTTCCACTTCATAAGCCACATTGACATTTCCAAAGGTCTGTCCATTCCCAGGGTTGTCTCTTAGAAGGCCACCCACACACAATAATGCATCTTTAAGGACTGTCCACTTCCATGGTCATCCTCTTCATAGGCCAGTCACCTTAAAGTATTGCCAATTTTAAAGGTCCGTAAGCTTCCCAGGTCCACCTCTTAAAGGGCCAGTACACTTAAAATGCTGTTGTTTTGAGGGTTTGTACACAACCCTGGTCAACCTCTTAAAGGACATAATTCCCTAAATTTGTCACCTCTTCAAGGGTTTGTCCACTTCTAGGGTCTGCCTCTTAAAGGGCCAGTCCGCAAAACATGTCACATGTTCAAGTGGCTTTCCACTTCATAAGCCACATTGACATTTCCAAAGGTCTGTCCATTCCCAGGGTTGTCTCTTAGAAGGCCACACACACACAATAATGCATCTTTAAGGACTGTCCACTTCCATGGTCATCCTCTTCATAGGCCAGTCACCTTAAAGTATTGCCAATTTTAAAGGTCCGTAAGCTTCCCAGGTCCACCTCCTAAAGGGCCAGTACACTTAAAATGCTGTTGTTTTGAGGGTTTGTACACAACCCTGGTCAACCTCTTAAAGGACATAATTCCCTAAATTTGTCACCTCTTCAAGGGTTTGTCCACTTCTAGGGTCTGCCTCTTAAAGGGCCAGTCCGCAAAACATGTCACATGTTCAAGTGGCTTTCCACTTCATAAGCCACATTGACATTTCCAAAGGTCTGTCCATTCCCAGGGTTGTCTCTTAGAAGGCCACCCACACACAATAATGCATCTTTAAGGACTGTCCACTTCCATGGTCATCCTCTTCATAGGCCAGTCACCTTAAAGTATTGCCAATTTTAAAGGTCCGTAAGCTTCCCAGGTCCACCTCTTAAAGGGCCAGTACACTTAAAATGCTGTTGTTTTGAGGGTTTGTACACAACCCTGGTCAACCTCTTAAAGGACATAATTCCCTAAATTTGTCACCTCTTCAAGGGTTTGTCCACTTCTAGGGTCTGCCTCTTAAAGGGCCAGTCCGCAAAACATGTCACATGTTCAAGTGGCTTTCCACTTCATAAGCCACATTGACATTTCCAAAGGTCTGTCCATTCCCAGGGTTGTCTCTTAGAAGGCCACCCACACACAATAATGCATCTTTAAGGACTGTCCACTTCCATGGTCATCCTCTTCATAGGCCAGTCACCTTAAAGTATTGCCAATTTTAAAGGTCCGTAAGCTTCCCAGGTCCACCTCTTAAAGGGCCAGTACACTTAAAATGCTGTTGTTTCGAGGGTTTGTACACAACCCTGGTCAACCTCTTAAAGGACATAATTCCCTAAATTTGTCACCTCTTCAAGGGTTTGTCCACTTCTAGGGTCTGCCTCTTAAAGGGCCAGTCCGCAAAACATGTCACATGTTCAAGTGGCTTTCCACTTCATAAGCCACATTGACATTTCCAAAGGTCTGTCCATTCCCAGGGTTGTCTCTTAGAAGGCCACCCACACACAATAATGCATCTTAAGGACTGTCCACTTCCATGGTCATCCTCTTCATAGGCCAGTCACCTTAAAGTATTGCCAATTTTAAAGGTCCGTAAGCTTCCCAGGTCCACCTCTTAAAGGGCCAGTACACTTAAAATGCTGTTGTTTCAAGGGTTTGTACACAACCCTGGTCAACCTCTTAAAGGACATAATTCCCTAAATTTGTCACCTCTTCAAGGGTTTGTCCACTTCTAGGGTCTGCCTCTTAAAGGGCCAGTCCGCAAAACATGTCACATGTTCAAGTGGCTTTCCACTTCATAAGCCACATTGACATTTCCAAAGGTCTGTCCATTCCCAGGGTTGTCTCTTAGAAGGCCACCCACACACAATAATGCATCTTTAAGGACTGTCCACTTCCATGGTCATCCTCTTCATAGGCCAGTCACCTTAAAGTATTGCCAATTTTAAAGGTCCGTAAGCTTCCCAGGTCCACCTCTTAAAGGGCCAGTACACTTAAAATGCTGTTGTTTTGAGGGTTTGTACACAACCCTGGTCAACCTCTTAAAGGACATAATTCCCTAAATTTGTCACCTCTTCAAGGGTTTGTCCACTTCTAGGGTCTGCCTCTTAAAGGGCCAGTCCGCAAAACATGTCACATGTTCAAGTGGCTTTCCACTTCATAAGCCACATTGACATTTCCAAAGGTCTGTCCATTCCCAGGGTTGTCTCTTAGAAGGCCACCCACACACAATAATGCATCTTTAAGGACTGTCCACTTCCATGGTCATCCTCTTCATAGGCCAGTCACCTTAAAGTATTGCCAATTTTAAAGGTCTGTAAGCTTCCCAGGTCCACCTCTTAAAGGGCCAGTACACTTAAAATGCTGTTGTTTCAAGGGTTTGTACACAACCCTGGTCAACCTCTTAAAGGACATAATTCCCTAAATTTGTCACCTCTTCAAGGGTTTGTCCACTTCTAGGGTCTGCCTCTTAAAGGGCCAGTCCGCAAAACATGTCACATGTTCAAGTGGCTTTCCACTTCATAAGCCACATTGACATTTCCAAAGGTCTGTCCATTCCCAGGGTTGTCTCTTAGAAGGCCACCCACACACAATAATGCATCTTTAAGGACTGTCCACTTCCATGGTCATCCTCTTCATAGGCCAGTCACCTTAAAGTATTGCCAATTTTAAAGGTCCGTAAGCTTCCCAGGTCCACCTCTTAAAGGGCCAGTACACTTAAAATGCTGTTGTTTTGAGGGTTTGTACACAACCCTGGTCAACCTCTTAAAGGACATAATTCCCTAAATTTGTCACCTCTTCAAGGGTTTGTCCACTTCTAGGGTCTGCCTCTTAAAGGGCCAGTCCGCAAAACATGTCACATGTTCAAGTGGCTTTCCACTTCATAAGCCACATTGACATTTCCAAAGGTCTGTCCATTCCCAGGGTTGTCTCTTAGAAGGCCACCCACACACAATAATGCATCTTTAAGGACTGTCCACTTCCATGGTCATCCTCTTCATAGGCCAGTCACCTTAAAGTATTGCCAATTTTAAAGGTCTGTAAGCTTCCCAGGTCCACCTCTTAAAGGGCCAGTACACTTAAAATGCTGTTGTTTCAAGGGTTTGTACACAACCCTGGTCAACCTCTTAAAGGACATAATTCCCTAAATTTGTCACCTCTTCAAGGGTTTGTCCACTTCTAGGGTCTGCCTCTTAAAGGGCCAGTCCGCAAAACATGTCACATGTTCAAGTGGCTTTCCACTTCATAAGCCACATTGACATTTCCAAAGGTCTGTCCATTCCCAGGGTTGTCTCTTAGAAGGCCACCCACACACAATAATGCATCTTTAAGGACTGTCCACTTCCATGGTCATCCTCTTCATAGGCCAGTCACCTTAAAGTATTGCCAATTTTAAAGGTCCGTAAGCTTCCCAGGTCCACCTCTTAAAGGGCCAGTACACTTAAAATGCTGTTGTTTTGAGGGTTTGTACACAACCCTGGTCAACCTCTTAAAGGACATAATTCCCTAAATTTGTCACCTCTTCAAGGGTTTGTCCACTTCTAGGGTCTGCCTCTTAAAGGGCCAGTCCGCAAAACATGTCACATGTTCAAGTGGCTTTCCACTTCATAAGCCACATTGACATTTCCAAAGGTCTGTCCATTTCCAGGGTTGTCTCTTAGAAGGCCACACACACACAATAATGCATCTTTAAGGACTGTCCACTTCCATGGTCATCCTCTTCATAGGCCAGTCACCTTAAAGTATTGCCAATTTTAAAGGTCCGTAAGCTTCCCAGGTCCACCTCTTAAAGGGCCAGTACACTTAAAATACTGTTGTTTCAAGGGTTTGTACACAACCCTGGTCAACCTCTTAAAGGACATAATTCCCTAAATTTGTCACCTCTTCAAGGGTTTGTCCATATCTAGGGTCTGCCTCTTAAAGGGCCAGTCATCAAAACATGTCACATGTTCAAGTGGCTTTCCACTTCATAAGCCACATTGACATTTCCAAAGGTCTGTCCATTCCCAGGGTTGTCTCTTAGAAGGCCACCCACACACAATAATGCATCTTTAAGGACTGTCCACTTCCATGGTCATCCTCTTCATAGGCCAGTCACCTTAAAGTATTGCCAATTTTAAAGGTCCGTAAGCTTCCCAGGTCCACCTCTTAAAGGGCCAGTACACTTAAAATGCTGTTGTTTTGAGGGTTTGTACACAACCCTGGTCAACCTCTTAAAGGACATAATTCCCTAAATTTGTCACCTCTTCAAGGGTTTGTCCACTTCTAGGGTCTGCCTCTTAAAGGGCCAGTCCGCAAAACATGTCACATGTTCAAGTGGCTTTCCACTTCATAAGCCACATTGACATTTCCAAAGGTCTGTCCATTCCCAGGGTTGTCTCTTAGAAGGCCACCCACACACAATAATGCATCTTTAAGGACTGTCCACTTCCATGGTCATCCTCTTCATAGGCCAGTCACCTTAAAGTATTGCCAATTTTAAAGGTCCGTAAGCTTCCCAGGTCCACCTCTTAAAGGGCCAGTACACTTAAAATGCTGTTGTTTTGAGGGTTTGTACACAACCCTGGTCAACCTCTTAAAGGACATAATTCTCTAAATTTGTCACCTCTTCAAGGGTTTGTCCACTTCTAGGGTCTGCCTCTTAAAGGGCCAGTCCGCAAAACATGTCACATGTTCAAGTGGCTTTCCACTTCATAAGCCACATTGACATTTCCAAAGGTCTGTCCATTCCCAGGGTTGTCTCTTAGAAGGCCACCCACACACAATAATGCATCTTTAAGGACTGTCCACTTCCATGGTCATCCTCTTCATAGGCCAGTCACCTTAAAGTATTGCCAATTTTAAAGGTCCGTAAGCTTCCCAGGTCCACCTCTTAAAGGGCCAGTATACTTAAAATGCTGTTGTTTTGAGGGTTTGTACACAACCCTGGTCAACCTCTTAAAGGACATAATTCCCTAAATTTGTCCCCTCTTCAAGGGTTTGTCCACTTCTAGGGTCTGCCTCTTAAAGGGCCAGTCCGCAAAACATGTCACATGTTCAAGTGGCTTTCCACTTCATAAGCCACATTGACATTTCCAAAGGTCTGTCCATTCCCAGGGTTGTCTCTTAGAAGGCCACCCACACACAATAATGCATCTTTAAGGACTGTCCACTTCCATGGTCATCCTCTTCATAGGCCAGTCACCTTAAAGTATTGCCAATTTTAAAGGTCCGTAAGCTTCCCAGGTCCACCTCTTAAAGGGCCAGTACACTTAAAATGCTGTTGTTTCGAGGGTTTGTACACAACCCTGGTCAACCTCTTAAAGGACATAATTCCCTAAATTTGTCACCTCTTCAAGGGTTTGTCCACTTCTAGGGTCTGCCTCTTAAAGGGCCAGTCCGCAAAACATGTCACATGTTCAAGTGGCTTTCCACTTCATAAGCCACATTGACATTTCCAAAGGTCTGTCCATTCCCAGGGTTGTCTCTTAGAAGGCCACCCACACACAATAATGCATCTTTAAGGACTGTCCACTTCCATGGTCCTCCTCTTCATAGGCCAGTCACCTTAAAGTATTGCCAATTTTAAAGGTCCGTTAGCTTCCCAGGTCCACCTCTTAAAGGGCCAGTACACTTAAAATGCTGTTGTTTCAAGGGTTTGTACACAACCCTGGTCAACCTCTTAAAGGACATAATTCCCTAAATTTGTCACCTCTTCAAGGGTTTGTCCACTTCTAGGGTCTGCCTCTTAAAGGGCCAGTCCGCAAAACATGTCACATGTTCAAGTGGCTTTCCACTTCATAAGCCACATTGACATTTCCAAAGGTCTGTCCATTCCCAGGGTTGTCTCTTAGAAGGCCACCCACACACAATAATGCATCTTTAAGGACTGTCCACTTCCATGGTCATCCTCTTCATAGGCCAGTCACCTTAAAGTATTGCCAATTTTAAAGGTCCGTAAGCTTCCCAGGTCCACCTCTTAAAGGGCCAGTACACTTAAAATGCTGTTGTTTCGAGGGTTTGTACACAACCCTGGTCAACCTCTTAAAGGACATAATTCCCTAAATTTGTCACCTCTTCAAGGGTTTGTCCACTTCTAGGGTCTACCTCTTAAAGGGCCAGTCCGCAAAACATGTCACATGTTCAAGTGGCTTTCCACTTCATAAGCCACATTGACATTTCCAAAGGTCTGTCCATTCCCAGGGTTGTCTCTTAGAAGGCCACCCACACACAATAATGCATCTTTAAGGACTGTCCACTTCCATGGTCATCCTCTTCATAGGCCAGTCACCTTAAAGTATTGCCAATTTTAAAGGTCCGTAAGCTTCCCAGGTCCACCTCTTAAAGGGCCAGTACACTTAAAATGCTGTTGTTTCGAGGGTTTGTACACAACCCTGGTCAACCTCTTAAAGGACATAATTCCCTAAATTTGTCACCTCTTCAAGGGTTTGTCCACTTCTAGGGTCTGCCTCTTAAAGGGCCAGTCCTCAAAACATGTCACATGTTCAAGTGGCTTTCCACTTCATAAGCCACATTGACATTTCCAAAGGTCTGTCCATTCCCAGGGTTGTCTCTTAGAAGGCCACCCACACACAATAATGCATCTTTAAGGACTGTCCACTTCCATGGTCATCCTCTTCATAGGCCAGTCACCTTAAAGTATTGCCAATTTTAAAGGTCCGTAAGCTTCCCAGGTCCACCTCTTAAAGGGCCAGTACACTTAAAATGCTGTTGTTTTGAGGGTTTGTACACAACCCTGGTCAACCTCTTAAAGGACATAATTCCCTAAATTTGTCACCTCTTCAAGGGTTTGTCCACTTCTAGGGTCTGCCTCTTAAAGGGCCAGTCCGCAAAACATGTCACATGTTCAAGTGGCTTTCCACTTCATAAGCCACATTGACATTTCCAAAGGTCTGTCCATTCCCAGGGTTGTCTCTTAGAAGGCCACACACACACAATAATGCATCTTTAAGGACTGTCCACTTCCATGGTCATCCTCTTCATAGGCCAGTCACCTTAAAGTATTGCCAATTTTAAAGGTCCGTAAGCTTCCCAGGTCCACCTCCTAAAGGGCCAGTACACTTAAAATGCTGTTGTTTTGAGGGTTTGTACACAACCCTGGTCAACCTCTTAAAGGACATAATTCCCTAAATTTGTCACCTCTTCAAGGGTTTGTCCACTTCTAGGGTCTGCCTCTTAAAGGGCCAGTCCGCAAAACATGTCACATGTTCAAGTGGCTTTCCACTTCATAAGCCACATTGACATTTCCAAAGGTCTGTCCATTCCCAGGGTTGTCTCTTAGAAGGCCACCCACACACAATAATGCATCTTTAAGGACTGTCCACTTCCATGGTCATCCTCTTCATAGGCCAGTCACCTTAAAGTATTGCCAATTTTAAAGGTCCGTAAGCTTCCCAGGTCCACCTCTTAAAGGGCCAGTACACTTAAAATGCTGTTGTTTTGAGGGTTTGTACACAACCCTGGTCAACCTCTTAAAGGACATAATTCCCTAAATTTGTCACCTCTTCAAGGGTTTGTCCACTTCTAGGGTCTGCCTCTTAAAGGGCCAGTCCGCAAAACATGTCACATGTTCAAGTGGCTTTCCACTTCATAAGCCACATTGACATTTCCAAAGGTCTGTCCATTCCCAGGGTTGTCTCTTAGAAGGCCACCCACACACAATAATGCATCTTTAAGGACTGTCCACTTCCATGGTCATCCTCTTCATAGGCCAGTCACCTTAAAGTATTGCCAATTTTAAAGGTCCGTAAGCTTCCCAGGTCCACCTCTTAAAGGGCCAGTACACTTAAAATGCTGTTGTTTCGAGGGTTTGTACACAACCCTGGTCAACCTCTTAAAGGACATAATTCCCTAAATTTGTCACCTCTTCAAGGGTTTGTCCACTTCTAGGGTCTGCCTCTTAAAGGGCCAGTCCGCAAAACATGTCACATGTTCAAGTGGCTTTCCACTTCATAAGCCACATTGACATTTCCAAAGGTCTGTCCATTCCCAGGGTTGTCTCTTAGAAGGCCACCCACACACAATAATGCATCTTAAGGACTGTCCACTTCCATGGTCATCCTCTTCATAGGCCAGTCACCTTAAAGTATTGCCAATTTTAAAGGTCCGTAAGCTTCCCAGGTCCACCTCTTAAAGGGCCAGTACACTTAAAATGCTGTTGTTTCAAGGGTTTGTACACAACCCTGGTCAACCTCTTAAAGGACATAATTCCCTAAATTTGTCACCTCTTCAAGGGTTTGTCCACTTCTAGGGTCTGCCTCTTAAAGGGCCAGTCCGCAAAACATGTCACATGTTCAAGTGGCTTTCCACTTCATAAGCCACATTGACATTTCCAAAGGTCTGTCCATTCCCAGGGTTGTCTCTTAGAAGGCCACCCACACACAATAATGCATCTTTAAGGACTGTCCACTTCCATGGTCATCCTCTTCATAGGCCAGTCACCTTAAAGTATTGCCAATTTTAAAGGTCCGTAAGCTTCCCAGGTCCACCTCTTAAAGGGCCAGTACACTTAAAATGCTGTTGTTTTGAGGGTTTGTACACAACCCTGGTCAACCTCTTAAAGGACATAATTCCCTAAATTTGTCACCTCTTCAAGGGTTTGTCCACTTCTAGGGTCTGCCTCTTAAAGGGCCAGTCCGCAAAACATGTCACATGTTCAAGTGGCTTTCCACTTCATAAGCCACATTGACATTTCCAAAGGTCTGTCCATTCCCAGGGTTGTCTCTTAGAAGGCCACCCACACACAATAATGCATCTTTAAGGACTGTCCACTTCCATGGTCATCCTCTTCATAGGCCAGTCACCTTAAAGTATTGCCAATTTTAAAGGTCTGTAAGCTTCCCAGGTCCACCTCTTAAAGGGCCAGTACACTTAAAATGCTGTTGTTTCAAGGGTTTGTACACAACCCTGGTCAACCTCTTAAAGGACATAATTCCCTAAATTTGTCACCTCTTCAAGGGTTTGTCCACTTCTAGGGTCTGCCTCTTAAAGGGCCAGTCCGCAAAACATGTCACATGTTCAAGTGGCTTTCCACTTCATAAGCCACATTGACATTTCCAAAGGTCTGTCCATTCCCAGGGTTGTCTCTTAGAAGGCCACCCACACACAATAATGCATCTTTAAGGACTGTCCACTTCCATGGTCATCCTCTTCATAGGCCAGTCACCTTAAAGTATTGCCAATTTTAAAGGTCCGTAAGCTTCCCAGGTCCACCTCTTAAAGGGCCAGTACACTTAAAATGCTGTTGTTTTGAGGGTTTGTACACAACCCTGGTCAACCTCTTAAAGGACATAATTCCCTAAATTTGTCACCTCTTCAAGGGTTTGTCCACTTCTAGGGTCTGCCTCTTAAAGGGCCAGTCCGCAAAACATGTCACATGTTCAAGTGGCTTTCCACTTCATAAGCCACATTGACATTTCCAAAGGTCTGTCCATTTCCAGGGTTGTCTCTTAGAAGGCCACACACACACAATAATGCATCTTTAAGGACTGTCCACTTCCATGGTCATCCTCTTCATAGGCCAGTCACCTTAAAGTATTGCCAATTTTAAAGGTCCGTAAGCTTCCCAGGTCCACCTCTTAAAGGGCCAGTACACTTAAAATACTGTTGTTTCAAGGGTTTGTACACAACCCTGGTCAACCTCTTAAAGGACATAATTCCCTAAATTTGTCACCTCTTCAAGGGTTTGTCCATATCTAGGGTCTGCCTCTTAAAGGGCCAGTCATCAAAACATGTCACATGTTCAAGTGGCTTTCCACTTCATAAGCCACATTGACATTTCCAAAGGTCTGTCCATTCCCAGGGTTGTCTCTTAGAAGGCCACCCACACACAATAATGCATCTTTAAGGACTGTCCACTTCCATGGTCATCCTCTTCATAGGCCAGTCACCTTAAAGTATTGCCAATTTTAAAGGTCCGTAAGCTTCCCAGGTCCACCTCTTAAAGGGCCAGTACACTTAAAATGCTGTTGTTTTGAGGGTTTGTACACAACCCTGGTCAACCTCTTAAAGGACATAATTCCCTAAATTTGTCACCTCTTCAAGGGTTTGTCCACTTCTAGGGTCTGCCTCTTAAAGGGCCAGTCCGCAAAACATGTCACATGTTCAAGTGGCTTTCCACTTCATAAGCCACATTGACATTTCCAAAGGTCTGTCCATTCCCAGGGTTGTCTCTTAGAAGGCCACCCACACACAATAATGCATCTTTAAGGACTGTCCACTTCCATGGTCATCCTCTTCATAGGCCAGTCACCTTAAAGTATTGCCAATTTTAAAGGTCCGTAAGCTTCCCAGGTCCACCTCTTAAAGGGCCAGTACACTTAAAATGCTGTTGTTTTGAGGGTTTGTACACAACCCTGGTCAACCTCTTAAAGGACATAATTCTCTAAATTTGTCACCTCTTCAAGGGTTTGTCCACTTCTAGGGTCTGCCTCTTAAAGGGCCAGTCCGCAAAACATGTCACATGTTCAAGTGGCTTTCCACTTCATAAGCCACATTGACATTTCCAAAGGTCTGTCCATTCCCAGGGTTGTCTCTTAGAAGGCCACCCACACACAATAATGCATCTTTAAGGACTGTCCACTTCCATGGTCATCCTCTTCATAGGCCAGTCACCTTAAAGTATTGCCAATTTTAAAGGTCCGTAAGCTTCCCAGGTCCACCTCTTAAAGGGCCAGTATACTTAAAATGCTGTTGTTTTGAGGGTTTGTACACAACCCTGGTCAACCTCTTAAAGGACATAATTCCCTAAATTTGTCCCCTCTTCAAGGGTTTGTCCACTTCTAGGGTCTGCCTCTTAAAGGGCCAGTCCGCAAAACATGTCACATGTTCAAGTGGCTTTCCACTTCATAAGCCACATTGACATTTCCAAAGGTCTGTCCATTCCCAGGGTTGTCTCTTAGAAGGCCACCCACACACAATAATGCATCTTTAAGGACTGTCCACTTCCATGGTCATCCTCTTCATAGGCCAGTCACCTTAAAGTATTGCCAATTTTAAAGGTCCGTAAGCTTCCCAGGTCCACCTCTTAAAGGGCCAGTACACTTAAAATGCTGTTGTTTCGAGGGTTTGTACACAACCCTGGTCAACCTCTTAAAGGACATAATTCCCTAAATTTGTCACCTCTTCAAGGGTTTGTCCACTTCTAGGGTCTGCCTCTTAAAGGGCCAGTCCGCAAAACATGTCACATGTTCAAGTGGCTTTCCACTTCATAAGCCACATTGACATTTCCAAAGGTCTGTCCATTCCCAGGGTTGTCTCTTAGAAGGCCACCCACACACAATAATGCATCTTTAAGGACTGTCCACTTCCATGGTCCTCCTCTTCATAGGCCAGTCACCTTAAAGTATTGCCAATTTTAAAGGTCCGTTAGCTTCCCAGGTCCACCTCTTAAAGGGCCAGTACACTTAAAATGCTGTTGTTTCAAGGGTTTGTACACAACCCTGGTCAACCTCTTAAAGGACATAATTCCCTAAATTTGTCACCTCTTCAAGGGTTTGTCCACTTCTAGGGTCTGCCTCTTAAAGGGCCAGTCCGCAAAACATGTCACATGTTCAAGTGGCTTTCCACTTCATAAGCCACATTGACATTTCCAAAGGTCTGTCCATTCCCAGGGTTGTCTCTTAGAAGGCCACCCACACACAATAATGCATCTTTAAGGACTGTCCACTTCCATGGTCATCCTCTTCATAGGCCAGTCACCTTAAAGTATTGCCAATTTTAAAGGTCCGTAAGCTTCCCAGGTCCACCTCTTAAAGGGCCAGTACACTTAAAATGCTGTTGTTTCGAGGGTTTGTACACAACCCTGGTCAACCTCTTAAAGGACATAATTCCCTAAATTTGTCACCTCTTCAAGGGTTTGTCCACTTCTAGGGTCTACCTCTTAAAGGGCCAGTCCGCAAAACATGTCACATGTTCAAGTGGCTTTCCACTTCATAAGCCACATTGACATTTCCAAAGGTCTGTCCATTCCCAGGGTTGTCTCTTAGAAGGCCACCCACACACAATAATGCATCTTTAAGGACTGTCCACTTCCATGGTCATCCTCTTCATAGGCCAGTCACCTTAAAGTATTGCCAATTTTAAAGGTCCGTAAGCTTCCCAGGTCCACCTCTTAAAGGGCCAGTACACTTAAAATGCTGTTGTTTCGAGGGTTTGTACACAACCCTGGTCGACCTCTTAAAGGACATAATTCCCTAAATTTGTCACCTCTTCAAGGGTTTGTCCATATCTAGGGTCTGCCTCTTAAAGGGCCAGTCATCAAAACATGTCACATGTTCAAGTGGATTTCCACTTCATAAGCCACATTGACATTTCCAAAGGTCTGTCCATTCCCAGGGTTGTCTCTTAGAAGGCCACCCACACACAATAATGCATCTTTAAGGACTGTCCACTTCCATGGTCATCCTCTTCATAGGCCAGTCACCTTAAAGTATTGCCAATTTTAAAGGTCCGTAAGCTTCCCAGGTCCACCTCTTAAAGGGCCAGTACACTTAAAATGCTGTTGTTTCGAGGGTTTGTACACAACCCTGGTCAACCTCTTAAAGGACGTAATTCCCTAAATTTGTCACCTCTTCAAGGGTTTGTCCACTTCTAGGGTCTGCCTCTTAAAGGGCCAGTCCGCAAAACATGTCACATGTTCAAGTGGCTTTCCACTTCATAAGCCACATTGACATTTCCAAAGGTCTGTCCATTCCCAGGGTTGTCTCTTAGAAGGCCACCCACACACAATAATGCATCTTTAAGGACTGTCCACTTCCATGGTCATCCTCTTCATAGGCCAGTCACCTTAAAGTATTGCCAATTTTAAAGGTCCGTAAGCTTCCCAGGTCCACCTCTTAAAGGGCCAGTACACTTAAAATGCTGTTGTTTTGAGGGTTTGTACACAACCCTGGTCAACCTCTTAAAGGACATAATTCCCTAAATTTGTCACCTCTTCAAGGGTTTGTCCACTTCTAGGGTCTGCCTCTTAAAGGGCCAGTCCGCAAAACATGTCACATGTTCAAGTGGCTTTCCACTTCATAAGCCACATTGACATTTCCAAAGGTCTGTCCATTCCCAGGGTTGTCTCTTAGAAGGCCACCCACACACAATAATGCATCTTTAAGGACTGTCCACTTCCATGGTCATCCTCTTCATAGGCCAGTCACCTTAAAGTATTGCCAATTTTAAAGGTCTGTAAGCTTCCCAGGTCCACCTCTTAAAGGGCCAGTACACTTAAAATGCTGTTGTTTCAAGGGTTTGTACACAACCCTGGTCAACCTCTTAAAGGACATAATTCCCTAAATTTGTCACCTCTTCAAGGGTGTGTCCACTTCTAGGGTCTGCCTCTTAAAGGGCCAGTCCGCAAAACATGTCACATGTTCAAGTGGCTTTCCACTTCATAAGCCACATTGACATTTCCAAAGGTCTGTCCATTCCCAGGGTTGTCTCTTAGAAGGCCACCCACACACAATAATGCATCTTTAAGGACTGTCCACTTCCATGGTCATCCTCTTCATAGGCCAGTCACCTTAAAGTATTGCCAATTTTAAAGGTCCGTAAGCTTCCCAGGTCCACCTCTTAAAGGGCCAGTACACTTAAAATGCTGTTGTTTTGAGGGTTTGTACACAACCCTGGTCAACCTCTTAAAGGACATAATTCCCTAAATTTGTCACCTCTTCAAGGGTTTGTCCACTTCTAGGGTCTGCCTCTTAAAGGGCCAGTCCGCAAAACATGTCACATGTTCAAGTGGCTTTCCACTTAATAAGCCACATTGACATTTCCAAAGGTCTGTCCATTCCCAGGGTTGTCTCTTAGAAGGCCACCCACACACAATAATGCATCTTTAAGGACTGTCCACTTCCATGGTCATCCTCTTCATAGGCCAGTCACCTTAAAGTATTGCCAATTTTAAAGGTCCGTAAGCTTCCCAGGTCCACCTCTTAAAGGGCCAGTACACTTAAAATGCTGTTGTTTCGAGGGTTTGTACACAACCCTGGTCAACCTCTTAAAGGACATAATTCCCTAAATTTGTCACCTCTTCAAGGGTTTGTCCACTTCTAGGGTCTGCCTCTTAAAGGGCCAGTCCGCAAAACATGTCACATGTTCAAGTGGCTTTCCACTTCATAAGCCACATTGACATTTCCAAAGGTCTGTCCATTCCCAGGGTTGTCTCTTAGAAGGCCACCCACACACAATAATGCATCTTTAAGGACTGTCCACTTCCATGGTCATCCTCTTCATAGGCCAGTCACCTTAAAGTATTGCCAATTTTAAAGGTCCGTAAGCTTCCCAGGTCCACCTCTTAAAGGGCCAGTACACTTAAAATGCTGTTGTTTCAAGGGTTTGTACACAACCCTGGTCAACCTCTTAAAGGACATAATTCCCTAAATTTGTCACCTCTTCAAGGGTTTGTCCACTTCTAGGGTCTGCCTCTTAAAGGGCCAGTCCGCAAAACATGTCACATGTTCAAGTGGCTTTCCACTTCATAAGCCACATTGACATTTCCAAAGGTCTGTCCATTCCCAGGGTTGTCTCTTAGAAGGCCACCCACACACAATAATGCATCTTTAAGGACTGTCCACTTCCATGGTCATCCTCTTCATAGGCCAGTCACCTTAAAGTATTGCCAATTTTAAAGGTCTGTAAGCTTCCCAGGTCCACCTCTTAAAGGGCCAGTACACTTAAAATGCTGTTGTTTCAAGGGTTTGTACACAACCCTGGTCAACCTCTTAAAGGACATAATTCCCTAAATTTGTCACCTCTTCAAGGGTTTGTCCACTTCTAGGGTCTGCCTCTTAAAGGGCCAGTCCGCAAAACATGTCACATGTTCAAGTGGCTTTCCACTTCATAAGCCACATTGACATTTCCAAAGGTCTGTCCATTCCCAGGGTTGTCTCTTAGAAGGCCACCCACACACAATAATGCATCTTTAAGGACTGTCCACTTCCATGGTCATCCTCTTCATAGGCCAGTCACCTTAAAGTATTGCCAATTTTAAAGGTCCGTAAGCTTCCCAGGTCCACCTCTTAAAGGGCCAGTACACTTAAAATGCTGTTGTTTTGAGGGTTTGTACACAACCCTGGTCAACCTCTTAAAGGACATAATTCCCTAAATTTGTCACCTCTTCAAGGGTTTGTCCACTTCTAGGGTCTGCCTCTTAAAGGGCCAGTCCGCAAAACATGTCACATGTTCAAGTGGCTTTCCACTTCATAAGCCACATTGACATTTCCAAAGGTCTGTCCATTTCCAGGGTTGTCTCTTAGAAGGCCACACACACACACAATAATGCATCTTTAAGGACTGTCCACTTCCATGGTCATCCTCTTCATAGGCCAGTCACCTTAAAGTATTGCCAATTTTAAAGGTCCGTAAGCTTCCCAGGTCCACCTCTTAAAGGGCCAGTACACTTAAAATACTGTTGTTTCAAGGGTTTGTACACAACCCTGGTCAACCTCTTAAAGGACATAATTCCCTAAATTTGTCACCTCTTCAAGGGTTTGTCCATATCTAGGGTCTGCCTCTTAAAGGGCCAGTCATCAAAACATGTCACATGTTCAAGTGGCTTTCCACTTCATAAGCCACATTGACATTTCCAAAGGTCTGTCCATTCCCAGGGTTGTCTCTTAGAAGGCCACCCACACACAATAATGCATCTTTAAGGACTGTCCACTTCCATGGTCATCCTCTTCATAGGCCAGTCACCTTAAAGTATTGCCAATTTTAAAGGTCCGTAAGCTTCCCAGGTCCACCTCTTAAAGGGCCAGTACACTTAAAATGCTGTTGTTTTGAGGGTTTGTACACAACCCTGGTCAACCTCTTAAAGGACATAATTCCCTAAATTTGTCACCTCTTCAAGGGTTTGTCCACTTCTAGGGTCTGCCTCTTAAAGGGCCAGTCCGCAAAACATGTCACATGTTCAAGTGGCTTTCCACTTCATAAGCCACATTGACATTTCCAAAGGTCTGTCCATTCCCAGGGTTGTCTCTTAGAAGGCCACCCACACACAATAATGCATCTTTAAGGACTGTCCACTTCCATGGTCATCCTCTTCATAGGCCAGTCACCTTAAAGTATTGCCAATTTTAAAGGTCCGTAAGCTTCCCAGGTCCACCTCTTAAAGGGCCAGTACACTTAAAATGCTGTTGTTTTGAGGGTTTGTACACAACCCTGGTCAACCTCTTAAAGGACATAATTCTCTAAATTTGTCACCTCTTCAAGGGTTTGTCCACTTCTAGGGTCTGCCTCTTAAAGGGCCAGTCCGCAAAACATGTCACATGTTCAAGTGGCTTTCCACTTCATAAGCCACATTGACATTTCCAAAGGTCTGTCCATTCCCAGGGTTGTCTCTTAGAAGGCCACCCACACACAATAATGCATCTTTAAGGACTGTCCACTTCCATGGTCATCCTCTTCATAGGCCAGTCACCTTAAAGTATTGCCAATTTTAAAGGTCCGTAAGCTTCCCAGGTCCACCTCTTAAAGGGCCAGTATACTTAAAATGCTGTTGTTTTGAGGGTTTGTACACAACCCTGGTCAACCTCTTAAAGGACATAATTCCCTAAATTTGTCCCCTCTTCAAGGGTTTGTCCACTTCTAGGGTCTGCCTCTTAAAGGGCCAGTCCGCAAAACATGTCACATGTTCAAGTGGCTTTCCACTTCATAAGCCACATTGACATTTCCAAAGGTCTGTCCATTCCCAGGGTTGTCTCTTAGAAGGCCACCCACACACAATAATGCATCTTTAAGGACTGTCCACTTCCATGGTCATCCTCTTCATAGGCCAGTCACCTTAAAGTATTGCCAATTTTAAAGGTCCGTAAGCTTCCCAGGTCCACCTCTTAAAGGGCCAGTACACTTAAAATGCTGTTGTTTCGAGGGTTTGTACACAACCCTGGTCAACCTCTTAAAGGACATAATTCCCTAAATTTGTCACCTCTTCAAGGGTTTGTCCATATCTAGGGTCTGCCTCTTAAAGGGCCAGTCATCAAAACATGTCACATGTTCAAGTGGATTTCCACTTCATAAGCCACATTGACATTTCCAAAGGTCTGTCCATTCCCAGGGTTGTCTCTTAGAAGGCCACCCACACACACTAATGCATCTTTAAGGACTGTCCACTTCCATGGTCATCCTCTTCATAGGCCAGTCAACTTAAAGTATTGCCAATTTTAAAGGTCCGTAAGCTTCCCAGGTCCACCTCTTAAAGGGCCAGTACACTTAAAATGCTGTTGTTTCGAGGGTTTGTACACAACCCTGGTCAACCTCTTAAAGGACGTAATTCCCTAAATTTGTCACCTCTTCAAGGGTTTGTCCACTTCTAGGGTCTGCCTCTTAAAGGGCCAGTCCGCAAAACATGTCACATGTTCAAGTGGCTTTCCACTTCATAAGCCACATTGACATTTCCAAAGGTCTGTCCATTCCCAGGGTTGTCTCTTAGAAGGCCACCCACACACAATAATGCATCTTTAAGGACTGTCCACTTCCATGGTCATCCTCTTCATAGGCCAGTCACCTTAAAGTATTGCCAATTTTAAAGGTCCGTAAGCTTCCCAGGTCCACCTCTTAAAGGGCCAGTACACTTAAAATGCTGTTGTTTTGAGGGTTTGTACACAACCCTGGTCAACCTCTTAAAGGACATAATTCCCTAAATTTGTCACCTCTTCAAGGGTTTGTCCACTTCTAGGGTCTGCCTCTTAAAGGGCCAGTCCGCAAAACATGTCACATGTTCAAGTGGCTTTCCACTTCATAAGCCACATTGACATTTCCAAAGGTCTGTCCATTCCCAGGGTTGTCTCTTAGAAGGCCACCCACACACAATAATGCATCTTTAAGGACTGTCCACTTCCATGGTCATCCTCTTCATAGGCCAGTCACCTTAAAGTATTGCCAATTTTAAAGGTCCGTAAGCTTCCCAGGTCCACCTCTTAAAGGGCCAGTACACTTAAAATGCTGTTGTTTCGAGGGTTTGTACACAACCCTGGTCAACCTCTTAAAGGACATAATTCCCTAAATTTGTCACCTCTTCAAGGGTTTGTCCACTTCTAGGGTCTGCCTCTTAAAGGGCCAGTCCGCAAAACATGTCACATGTTCAAGTGGCTTTCCACTTCATAAGCCACATTGACATTTCCAAAGGTCTGTCCATTCCCAGGGTTGTCTCTTAGAAGGCCACCCACACACAATAATGCATCTTTAAGGACTGTCCACTTCCATGGTCATCCTCTTCATAGGCCAGTCACCTTAAAGTATTGCCAATTTTAAAGGTCCGTAAGCTTCCCAGGTCCACCTCTTAAAGGGCCAGTACACTTAAAATGCTGTTGTTTCAAGGGTTTGTACACAACCCTGGTCAACCTCTTAAAGGACATAATTCCCTAAATTTGTCACCTCTTCAAGGGTTTGTCCACTTCTAGGGTCTGCCTCTTAAAGGGCCAGTCATCAAAACATGTCACATGTTCAAGTGGCTTTCCACTTCATAAGCCACATTGACATTTCCAAAGGTCTGTCCATTCCCAGGGTTGTCTCTTAGAAGGCCACCCACACACAATAATGCATCTTTAAGGACTGTCCACTTCCATGGTCATCCTCTTCATAGGCCAGTCACCTTAAAGTATTGCCAATTTTAAAGGTCCGTAAGCTTCCCAGGTCCACCTCTTAAAGGGCCAGTACACTTAAAATGCTGTTGTTTCGAGGGTTTGTACACAACCCTGGTCAACCTCTTAAAGGACATAATTCCCTAAATTTGTCACCTCTTCAAGGGTTTGTCCACTTCTAGGGTCTGCTTCTTAAAGGGCCAGTCCGCAAAACATGTCACATGTTCAAGTGGCTTTCCACTTCATAAGCCACATTGACATTTCCAAAGGTCTGTCCATTCCCAGGGTTGTCTCTTAGAAGGCCACCCACACACAATAATGCATCTTTAAGGACTGTCCACTTCCATGGTCATCCTCTTCATAGGCCAGTCACCTTAAAGTATTGCCAATTTTAAAGGTCCGTAAGCTTCCCAGGTCCACCTCTTAAAGGGCCAGTACACTTAAAATGCTGTTGTTTCGAGGGTTTGTACACAACCCTGGTCAACCTCTTAAAGGACATAATTCCCTAAATTTGTCACCTCTTCAAGGGTTTGTCCACTTCTAGGGTCTGCCTCTTAAAGGGCCAGTCCGCAAAACATGTCACATGTTCAAGTGGCTTTCCACTTCATAAGCCACATTGACATTTCCAAAGGTCTGTCCATTCCCAGGGTTGTCTCTTAGAAGGCCACCCACACACAATAATGCATCTTTAAGGACTGTCCACTTCCATGGTCATCCTCTTCATAGGCCAGTCACCTTAAAGTATTGCCAATTTTAAAGGTCCGTAAGCTTCCCAGGTCCACCTCTTAAAGGGCCAGTACACTTAAAATGCTGTTGTTTTGAGGGTTTGTACACAACCCTGGTCAACCTCTTAAAGGACATAATTCCCTAAATTTGTCACCTCTTCAAGGGTTTGTCCACTTCTAGGGTCTGCCTCTTAAAGGGCCAGTCCGCAAAACATGTCACATGTTCAAGTGGCTTTCCACTTCATAAGCCACATTGACATTTCCAAAGGTCTGTCCATTTCCAGGGTTGTCTCTTAGAAGGCCACACACACACACAATAATGCATCTTTAAGGACTGTCCACTTCCATGGTCATCCTCTTCATAGGCCAGTCACCTTAAAGTATTGCCAATTTTAAAGGTCCGTAAGCTTCCCAGGTCCACCTCTTAAAGGGCCAGTACACTTAAAATACTGTTGTTTCAAGGGTTTGTACACAACCCTGGTCAACCTCTTAAAGGACATAATTCCCTAAATTTGTCACCTCTTCAAGGGTTTGTCCATATCTAGGGTCTGCCTCTTAAAGGGCCAGTCATCAAAACATGTCACATGTTCAAGTGGCTTTCCACTTCATAAGCCACATTGACATTTCCAAAGGTCTGTCCATTCCCAGGGTTGTCTCTTAGAAGGCCACCCACACACAATAATGCATCTTTAAGGACTGTCCACTTCCATGGTCATCCTCTTCATAGGCCAGTCACCTTAAAGTATTGCCAATTTTAAAGGTCCGTAAGCTTCCCAGGTCCACCTCTTAAAGGGCCAGTACACTTAAAATGCTGTTGTTTTGAGGGTTTGTACACAACCCTGGTCAACCTCTTAAAGGACATAATTCCCTAAATTTGTCACCTCTTCAAGGGTTTGTCCACTTCTAGGGTCTGCCTCTTAAAGGGCCAGTCCGCAAAACATGTCACATGTTCAAGTGGCTTTCCACTTCATAAGCCACATTGACATTTCCAAAGGTCTGTCCATTCCCAGGGTTGTCTCTTAGAAGGCCACCCACACACAATAATGCATCTTTAAGGACTGTCCACTTCCATGGTCATCCTCTTCATAGGCCAGTCACCTTAAAGTATTGCCAATTTTAAAGGTCCGTAAGCTTCCCAGGTCCACCTCTTAAAGGGCCAGTACACTTAAAATGCTGTTGTTTTGAGGGTTTGTACACAACCCTGGTCAACCTCTTAAAGGACATAATTCTCTAAATTTGTCACCTCTTCAAGGGTTTGTCCACTTCTAGGGTCTGCCTCTTAAAGGGCCAGTCCGCAAAACATGTCACATGTTCAAGTGGCTTTCCACTTCATAAGCCACATTGACATTTCCAAAGGTCTGTCCATTCCCAGGGTTGTCTCTTAGAAGGCCACCCACACACAATAATGCATCTTTAAGGACTGTCCACTTCCATGGTCATCCTCTTCATAGGCCAGTCACCTTAAAGTATTGCCAATTTTAAAGGTCCGTAAGCTTCCCAGGTCCACCTCTTAAAGGGCCAGTATACTTAAAATGCTGTTGTTTTGAGGGTTTGTACACAACCCTGGTCAACCTCTTAAAGGACATAATTCCCTAAATTTGTCCCCTCTTCAAGGGTTTGTCCACTTCTAGGGTCTGCCTCTTAAAGGGCCAGTCCGCAAAACATGTCACATGTTCAAGTGGCTTTCCACTTCATAAGCCACATTGACATTTCCAAAGGTCTGTCCATTCCCAGGGTTGTCTCTTAGAAGGCCACCCACACACAATAATGCATCTTTAAGGACTGTCCACTTCCATGGTCATCCTCTTCATAGGCCAGTCACCTTAAAGTATTGCCAATTTTAAAGGTCCGTAAGCTTCCCAGGTCCACCTCTTAAAGGGCCAGTACACTTAAAATGCTGTTGTTTCGAGGGTTTGTACACAACCCTGGTCAACCTCTTAAAGGACATAATTCCCTAAATTTGTCACCTCTTCAAGGGTTTGTCCATATCTAGGGTCTGCCTCTTAAAGGGCCAGTCATCAAAACATGTCACATGTTCAAGTGGATTTCCACTTCATAAGCCACATTGACATTTCCAAAGGTCTGTCCATTCCCAGGGTTGTCTCTTAGAAGGCCACCCACACACACTAATGCATCTTTAAGGACTGTCCACTTCCATGGTCATCCTCTTCATAGGCCAGTCAACTTAAAGTATTGCCAATTTTAAAGGTCCGTAAGCTTCCCAGGTCCACCTCTTAAAGGGCCAGTACACTTAAAATGCTGTTGTTTCGAGGGTTTGTACACAACCCTGGTCAACCTCTTAAAGGACGTAATTCCCTAAATTTGTCACCTCTTCAAGGGTTTGTCCACTTCTAGGGTCTGCCTCTTAAAGGGCCAGTCCGCAAAACATGTCACATGTTCAAGTGGCTTTCCACTTCATAAGCCACATTGACATTTCCAAAGGTCTGTCCATTCCCAGGGTTGTCTCTTAGAAGGCCACCCACACACAATAATGCATCTTTAAGGACTGTCCACTTCCATGGTCATCCTCTTCATAGGCCAGTCACCTTAAAGTATTGCCAATTTTAAAGGTCCGTAAGCTTCCCAGGTCCACCTCTTAAAGGGCCAGTACACTTAAAATGCTGTTGTTTTGAGGGTTTGTACACAACCCTGGTCAACCTCTTAAAGGACATAATTCCCTAAATTTGTCACCTCTTCAAGGGTTTGTCCACTTCTAGGGTCTGCCTCTTAAAGGGCCAGTCCGCAAAACATGTCACATGTTCAAGTGGCTTTCCACTTCATAAGCCACATTGACATTTCCAAAGGTCTGTCCATTCCCAGGGTTGTCTCTTAGAAGGCCACCCACACACAATAATGCATCTTTAAGGACTGTCCACTTCCATGGTCATCCTCTTCATAGGCCAGTCACCTTAAAGTATTGCCAATTTTAAAGGTCCGTAAGCTTCCCAGGTCCACCTCTTAAAGGGCCAGTACACTTAAAATGCTGTTGTTTCGAGGGTTTGTACACAACCCTGGTCAACCTCTTAAAGGACATAATTCCCTAAATTTGTCACCTCTTCAAGGGTTTGTCCACTTCTAGGGTCTGCCTCTTAAAGGGCCAGTCCGCAAAACATGTCACATGTTCAAGTGGCTTTCCACTTCATAAGCCACATTGACATTTCCAAAGGTCTGTCCATTCCCAGGGTTGTCTCTTAGAAGGCCACCCACACACAATAATGCATCTTTAAGGACTGTCCACTTCCATGGTCATCCTCTTCATAGGCCAGTCACCTTAAAGTATTGCCAATTTTAAAGGTCCGTAAGCTTCCCAGGTCCACCTCTTAAAGGGCCAGTACACTTAAAATGCTGTTGTTTCAAGGGTTTGTACACAACCCTGGTCAACCTCTTAAAGGACATAATTCCCTAAATTTGTCACCTCTTCAAGGGTTTGTCCACTTCTAGGGTCTGCCTCTTAAAGGGCCAGTCATCAAAACATGTCACATGTTCAAGTGGCTTTCCACTTCATAAGCCACATTGACATTTCCAAAGGTCTGTCCATTCCCAGGGTTGTCTCTTAGAAGGCCACCCACACACAATAATGCATCTTTAAGGACTGTCCACTTCCATGGTCATCCTCTTCATAGGCCAGTCACCTTAAAGTATTGCCAATTTTAAAGGTCCGTAAGCTTCCCAGGTCCACCTCTTAAAGGGCCAGTACACTTAAAATGCTGTTGTTTCGAGGGTTTGTACACAACCCTGGTCAACCTCTTAAAGGACATAATTCCCTAAATTTGTCACCTCTTCAAGGGTTTGTCCACTTCTAGGGTCTGCTTCTTAAAGGGCCAGTCCGCAAAACATGTCACATGTTCAAGTGGCTTTCCACTTCATAAGCCACATTGACATTTCCAAAGGTCTGTCCATTCCCAGGGTTGTCTCTTAGAAGGCCACCCACACACAATAATGCATCTTTAAGGACTGTCCACTTCCATGGTCATCCTCTTCATAGGCCAGTCACCTTAAAGTATTGCCAATTTTAAAGGTCCGTAAGCTTCCCAGGTCCACCTCTTAAAGGGCCAGTACACTTAAAATGCTGTTGTTTCGAGGGTTTGTACACAACCCTGGTCAACCTCTTAAAGGACATAATTCCCTAAATTTGTCACCTCTTCAAGGGTTTGTCCACTTCTAGGGTCTGCCTCTTAAAGGGCCAGTCCGCAAAACATGTCACATGTTCAAGTGGCTTTCCACTTCATAAGCCACATTGACATTTCCAAAGGTCTGTCCATTCCCAGGGTTGTCTCTTAGAAGGCCACCCACACACAATAATGCATCTTTAAGGACTGTCCACTTCCATGGTCATCCTCTTCATAGGCCAGTCACCTTAAAGTATTGCCAATTTTAAAGGTCTGTAAGCTTCCCAGGTCCACCTCTTAAAGGGCCAGTACACTTAAAATGCTGTTGTTTCAAGGGTTTGTACACAACCCTGGTCAACCTCTTAAAGGACATAATTCCCTAAATTTGTCACCTCTTCAAGGGTTTGTCCACTTCTAGGGTCTGCCTCTTAAAGGGCCAGTCATCAAAACATGTCACATGTTCAAGTGGCTTTCCACTTCATAAGCCACATTGACATTTCCAAAGGTCTGTCCATTCCCAGGGTTGTCTCTTAGAAGGCCACCCACACACAATAATGCATCTTTAAGGACTGTCCACTTCCATGGTCATCCTCTTCATAGGCCAGTCACCTTAAAGTATTGCCAATTTTAAAGGTCCGTAAGCTTCCCAGGTCCACCTCTTAAAGGGCCAGTACACTTAAAATGCTGTTGTTTCGAGGGTTTGTACACAACCCTGGTCAACCTCTTAAAGGACATAATTCCCTAAATTTGTCACCTCTACAAGGGTTTGTCCACTTCTAGGGTCTGCCTCTTAAAGGGCCAGTCCGCAAAACATGTCACATGTTCAAGTGGCTTTCCACTTCATAAGCCACATTGACATTTCCAAAGGTCTGTCCATTCCCAGGGTTGTCTCTTAGAAGGCCACCCACACACAATAATGCATCTTTAAGGACTGTCCACTTCCATGGTCATCCTCTTCATAGGCCAGTCACCTTAAAGTATTGCCAATTTTAAAGGTCCGTAAGCTTCCCAGGTCCACCTCTTAAAGGGCCAGTACACTTAAAATGCTGTTGTTTCGAGGGTTTGTACACAACCCTGGTCAACCTCTTAAAGGACATAATTCCCTAAATTTGTCACCTCTTCAAGGGTTTGTCCACTTCTAGGGTCTGCCTCTTAAAGGGCCAGTCCGCAAAACATGTCACATGTTCAAGTGGCTTTCCACTTCATAAGCCACATTGACATTTCCAAAGGTCTGTCCATTCCCAGGGTTGTCTCTTAGAAGGCCACCCACACACAATAATGCATCTTTAAGGACTGTCCACTTCCATGGTCATCCTCTTCATAGGCCAGTCACCTTAAAGTATTGCCAATTTTAAAGGTCTGTAAGCTTCCCAGGTCCACCTCTTAAAGGGCCAGTACACTTAAAATACTGTTGTTTCAAGGGTTTGTACACAACCCTAGTCGACCTCTTAAAGGACATAATTCCCTAAATTTGTCACCTCTTCAAGGGTTTGTCCATATCTAGGGTCTGCCTCTTAAAGGGCCAGTCATCAAAACATGTCACATGTTCAAGTGGATTTCCACTTCATAAGCCACATTGACATTTCCAAAGGTCTGTCCATTCCCAGGGTTGTCTCTTAGAAGGCCACCCACACACAATAATGCATCTTTAAGGACTGTCCACTTCCATGGTCATCCTCTTCATAGGCCAGTCACCTTAAAGTATTGCCAATTTTAAAGGTCCGTAAGCTTCCCAGGTCCACCTCTTAAAGGGCCAGTACACTTAAAATGCTGTTGTTTCGAGGGTTTGTACACAACCCTGGTCAACCTCTTAAAGGACGTAATTCCCTAAATTTGTCACCTCTTCAAGGGTTTGTCCACTTCTAGGGTCTGCCTCTTAAAGGGCCAGTCATCAAAACATGTCACATGTTCAAGTGGCTTTCCACTTCATAAGCCACATTGACATTTCCAAAGGTCTGTCCATTCCCAGGGTTGTCTCTTAGAAGGCCACCCACACACAATAATGCATCTTTAAGGACTGTCCACTTCCATGGTCATCCTCTTCATAGGCCAGTCACCTTAAAGTATTGCCAATTTTAAAGGTCCGTAAGCTTCCCAGGTCCACCTCTTAAAGGGCCAGTACACTTAAAATGCTGTTGTTTTGAGGGTTTGTACACAACCCTGGTCAACCTCTTAAAGGACATAATTCCCTAAATTTGTCACCTCTTCAAGGGTTTGTCCACTTCTAGGGTCTGCCTCTTAAAGGGCCAGTCCGCAAAACATGTCACATGTTCAAGTGGCTTTCCACTTCATAAGCCACATTGACATTTCCAAAGGTCTGTCCATTCCCAGGGTTGTCTCTTAGAAGGCCACCCACACACAATAATGCATCTTTAAGGACTGTCCACTTCCATGGTCATCCTCTTCATAGGCCAGTCACCTTAAAGTATTGCCAATTTTAAAGGTCCGTAAGCTTCCCAGGTCCACCTCTTAAAGGGCCAGTACACTTAAAATGCTGTTGTTTCGAGGGTTTGTACACAACCCTGGTCAACCTCTTAAAGGACATAATTCCCTAAATTTGTCACCTCTTCAAGGGTTTGTCCACTTCTAGGGTCTGCCTCTTAAAGGGCCAGTCCGCAAAACATGTCACATGTTCAAGTGGCTTTCCACTTCATAAGCCACATTGACATTTCCAAAGGTCTGTCCATTCCCAGGGTTGTCTCTTAGAAGGCCACCCACACACAATAATGCATCTTTAAGGACTGTCCACTTCCATGGTCATCCTCTTCATAGGCCAGTCACCTTAAAGTATTGCCAATTTTAAAGGTCCGTAAGCTTCCCAGGTCCACCTCTTAAAGGGCCAGTACACTTAAAATGCTGTTGTTTCAAGGGTTTGTACACAACCCTGGTCAACCTCTTAAAGGACATAATTCCCTAAATTTGTCACCTCTTCAAGGGTTTGTCCACTTCTAGGGTCTGCCTCTTAAAGGGCCAGTCATCAAAACATGTCACATGTTCAAGTGGCTTTCCACTTCATAAGCCACATTGACATTTCCAAAGGTCTGTCCATTCCCAGGGTTGTCTCTTAGAAGGCCACCCACACACAATAATGCATCTTTAAGGACTGTCCACTTCCATGGTCATCCTCTTCATAGGCCAGTCACCTTAAAGTATTGCCAATTTTAAAGGTCCGTAAGCTTCCCAGGTCCACCTCTTAAAGGGCCAGTACACTTAAAATGCTGTTGTTTCGAGGGTTTGTACACAACCCTGGTCAACCTCTTAAAGGACATAATTCCCTAAATTTGTCACCTCTTCAAGGGTTTGTCCACTTCTAGGGTCTGCCTCTTAAAGGGCCAGTCCGCAAAACTTGTCACATGTTCAAGTGGCTTTCCACTTCATAAGCCACATTGACATTTCCAAAGGTCTGTCCATTCCCAGGGTTGTCTCTTAGAAGGCCACCCACACACAATAATGCATCTTTAAGGACTGTCCACTTCCATGGTCATCCTCTTCATAGGCCAGTCACCTTAAAGTATTGCCAATTTTAAAGGTCCGTAAGCTTCCCAGGTCCACCTCTTAAAGGGCCAGTACACTTAAAATGCTGTTGTTTCGAGGGTTTGTACACAACCCTGGTCAACCTCTTAAAGGACATAATTCCCTAAATTTGTCACCTCTTCAAGGGTTTGTCCACTTCTAGGGTCTGCCTCTTAAAGGGCCAGTCCGCAAAACATGTCACATGTTCAAGTGGCTTTCCACTTCATAAGCCACATTGACATTTCCAAAGGTCTGTCCATTCCCAGGGTTGTCTCTTAGAAAGCCACCCACACACAATAATGCATCTTTAAGGACTGTCCACTTCCATGGTCATCCTATTCATAGGCCAGTCACCTTAAAGTATTGCCAATTTTAAAGGTCCGTAAGCTTCCCAGGTCCACCTCTTAAAGGGCCAGTACACTTAAAATGCTGTTGTTTTGAGGGTTTGTACACAACCCTGGTCAACCTCTTAAAGGACATAATTCCCTAAATTTGTCACCTCTTCAAGGGTTTGTCCACTTCTAGGGTCTGCCTCTTAAAGGGCCAGTCCGCAAAACATGTCACATGTTCAAGTGGCTTTCCACTTCATAAGCCACATTGACATTTCCAAAGGTCTGTCCATTCCCAGGGTTGTCTCTTAGAAGGCCACACACACACAATAATGCATCTTTAAGGACTGTCCACTTCCATGGTCATCCTCTTCATAGGCCAGTCACCTTAAAGTATTGCCAATTTTAAAGGTCCGTAAGCTTCCCAGGTCCACCTCTTAAAGGGCCAGTACACTTAAAATACTGTTGTTTCAAGGGTTTGTACACAACCCTGGTCAACCTCTTAAAGGACATAATTCCCTAAATTTGTCACCTCTTCAAGGGTTTGTCCATATCTAGGGTCTGCCTCTTAAAGGGCCAGTCATCAAAACATGTCACATGTTCAAGTGGCTTTCCACTTCATAAGCCACATTGACATTTCCAAAGGTCTGTCCATTCCCAGGGTTGTCTCTTAGAAGGCCACCCACACACAATAATGCATCTTTAAGGACTGTCCACTTCCATGGTCATCCTCTTCATAGGCCAGTCACCTTAAAGTATTGCCAATTTTAAAGGTCCGTAAGCTTCCCAGGTCCACCTCTTAAAGGGCCAGTACACTTAAAATGCTGTTGTTTCGAGGGTTTGTACACAACCCTGGTCAACCTCTTAAAGGACATAATTCCCTAAATTTGTCACCTCTTCAAGGGTTTGTCCACTTCTAGGGTCTGCCTCTTAAAGGGCCAGTCCGCAAAACATGTCACATGTTCAAGTGGCTTTCCACTTCATAAGCCACATTGACATTTCCAAAGGTCTGTCCATTCCCAGGGTTGTCTCTTAGAAGGCCACCCACACACAATAATGCATCTTTAAGGACTGTCCACTTCCATGGTCATCCTCTTCATAGGCCAGTCACCTTAAAGTATTGCCAATTTTAAAGGTCCGTAAGCTTCCCAGGTCCACCTCTTAAAGGGCCAGTACACTTAAAATGCTGTTGTTTTGAGGGTTTGTACACAACCCTGGTCAACCTCTTAAAGGACATAATTCCCTAAATTTGTCACCTCTTCAAGGGTTTGTCCACTTCTAGGGTCTGCCTCTTAAAGGGCCAGTCCGCAAAACATGTCACATGTTCAAGTGGCTTTCCACTTCATAAGCCACATTGACATTTCCAAAGGTCTGTCCATTCCCAGGGTTGTCTCTTAGAAGGCCACCCACACACAATAATGCATCTTTAAGGACTGTCCACTTCCATGGTCATCCTCTTCATAGGCCAGTCACCTTAAAGTATTGCCAATTTTAAAGGTCCGTAAGCTTCCCAGGTCCACCTCTTAAAGGGCCAGTACACTTAAAATGCTGTTGTTTTGAGGGTTTGTACACAACCCTGGTCAACCTCTTAAAGGACATAATTCCCTAAATTTGTCACCTCTTCAAGGGTTTGTCCACTTCTAGGGTCTGCCTCTTAAAGGGCCAGTCCGCAAAACATGTCACATGTTCAAGTGGCTTTCCACTTCATAAGCCACATTGACATTTCCAAAGGTCTGTCCATTCCCAGGGTTGTCTCTTAGAAGGCCACCCACACACAATAATGCATCTTTAAGGACTGTCCACTTCCATGGTCATCCTCTTCATAGGCCAGTCACCTTAAAGTATTGCCAATTTTAAAGGTCCGTAAGCTTCCCAGGTCCACCTCTTAAAGGGCCAGTACACTTAAAATGCTGTTGTTTTGAGGGTTTGTACACAACCCTGGTCAACCTCTTAAAGGACATAATTCCCTAAATTTGTCACCTCTTCAAGGGTTTGTCCACTTCTAGGGTCTGCCTCTTAAAGGGCCAGTCCGCAAAACATGTCACATGTTCAAGTGGCTTTCCACTTCATAAGCCACATTGACATTTCCAAAGGTCTGTCCATTCCCAGGGTTGTCTCTTAGAAGGCCACCCACACACAATAATGCATCTTTAAGGACTGTCCACTTCCATGGTCATCCTCTTCATAGGCCAGTCACCTTAAAGTATTGCCAATTTTAAAGGTCCGTAAGCTTCCCAGGTCCACCTCTTAAAGGGCCAGTACACTTAAAATGCTGTTGTTTTGAGGGTTTGTACACAACCCTGGTCAACCTCTTAAAGGACATAATTCCCTAAATTTGTCACCTCTTCAAGGGTTTGTCCACTTCTAGGGTCTGCCTCTTAAAGGGCCAGTCCGCAAAACATGTCACATGTTCAAGTGGCTTTCCACTTCATAAGCCACATTGACATTTCCAAAGGTCTGTCCATTCCCAGGGTTGTCTCTTAGAAGGCCACCCACACACAATAATGCATCTTTAAGGACTGTCCACTTCCATGGTCATCCTCTTCATAGGCCAGTCACCTTAAAGTATTGCCAATTTTAAAGGTCTGTAAGCTTCCCAGGTCCACCTCTTAAAGGGCCAGTACACTTAAAATACTGTTGTTTCCAGGGTTTGTACACAACCCTGGTCGACCTCTTAAAGGACATAATTCCCTAAATTTGTCACCTCTTCAAGGGTTTGTCCATATCTAGGGTCTGCCTCTTAAAGGGCCAGTCATCAAAACATGTCACATGTTCAAGTGGATTTCCACTTCATAAGCCACATTGAAATTTCCAAAGGTATGTCCATTCCCAGGGTTGTCTCTTAGAAGGCCACCCACACACAATAATGCATCTTTAAGGACTGTCCACTTCCATGGTCATCCTCTTCATAGGCCAGTCACCTTAAAGTATTGCCAATTTTAAAGGTCCGTAAGCTTCCCAGGTCCACCTCTTAAAGGGCCAGTACACTTAAAATGCTGTTGTTTCAAGGGTTTGTACACAACCCTGGTCAACCTCTTAAAGGACATAATTCCCTAAATTTGTCACCTCTTCAAGGGTTTGTCCACTTCTAGGGTCTGCCTCTTAAAGGGCCAGTCATCAAAACATGTCACATGTTCAAGTGGCTTTCCACTTCATAAGCCACATTGACATTTCCAAAGGTCTGTCCATTCCCAGGGTTGTCTCTTAGAAGGCCACCCACACACAATAATGCATCTTTAAGGACTGTCCACTTCCATGGTCATCCTCTTCATAGGCCAGTCACCTTAAAGTATTGCCAATTTTAAAGGTCCGTAAGCTTCCCAGGTCCACCTCTTAAAGGGCCAGTACACTTAAAATGCTGTTGTTTTGAGGGTTTGTACACAACCCTGGTCAACCTCTTAAAGGACATAATTCCCTAAATTTGTCACCTCTTCAAGGGTTTGTCCACTTCTAGGGTCTGCCTCTTAAAGGGCCAGTCCGCAAAACATGTCACATGTTCAAGTGGCTTTCCACTTCATAAGCCACATTGACATTTCCAAAGGTCTGTCCATTCCCAGGGTTGTCTCTTAGAAAGCCACCCACACACAATAATGCATCTTTAAGGACTGTCCACTTCCATGGTCATCCTCTTCATAGGCCAGTCACCTTAAAGTATTGCCAATTTTAAAGGTCCGTAAGCTTCCCAGGTCCACCTCTTAAAGGGCCAGTACACTTAAAATGCTGTTGTTTTGAGGGTTTGTACACAACCCTGGTCAACCTCTTAAAGGACATAATTCCCTAAATTTGTCACCTCTTCAAGGGTTTGTCCACTTCTAGGGTCTGCCTCTTAAAGGGCCAGTCCGCAAAACATGTCACATGTTCAAGTGGCTTTCCACTTCATAAGCCACATTGACATTTCCAAAGGTCTGTCCATTCCCAGGGTTGTCTCTTAGAAGGCCACACACACACAATAATGCATCTTTAAGGACTGTCCACTTCCATGGTCATCCTCTTCATAGGCCAGTCACCTTAAAGTATTGCCAATTTTAAAGGTCCGTAAGCTTCCCAGGTCCACCTCTTAAAGGGCCAGTACACTTAAAATACTGTTGTTTCAAGGGTTTGTACACAACCCTGGTCAACCTCTTAAAGGACATAATTCCCTAAATTTGTCACCTCTTCAAGGGTTTGTCCATATCTAGGGTCTGCCTCTTAAAGGGCCAGTCATCAAAACATGTCACATGTTCAAGTGGATTTCCACTTCATAAGCCACATTGACATTTCCAAAGGTCTGTCCATTCCCAGGGTTGTCTCTTAGAAGGCCACCCACACACAATAATGCATCTTTAAGGACTGTCCACTTCCATGGTCATCCTCTTCATAGGCCAGTCACCTTAAAGTATTGCCAATTTTAAAGGTCCGTAAGCTTCCCAGGTCCACCTCTTAAAGGGCCAGTACACTTAAAATGCTGTTGTTTCGAGGGTTTGTACACAACCCTGGTCAACCTCTTAAAGGACATAATTCCCTAAATTTGTCACCTCTTCAAGGGTTTGTCCACTTCTAGGGTCTGCCTCTTAAAGGGCCAGTCCGCAAAACATGTCACATGTTCAAGTGGCTTTCCACTTCATAAGCCACATTGACATTTCCAAAGGTCTGTCCATTCCCAGGGTTGTCTCTTAGAAGGCCACCCACACACAATAATGCATCTTTAAGGACTGTCCACTTCCATGGTCATCCTCTTCATAGGCCAGTCACCTTAAAGTATTGCCAATTTTAAAGGTCCGTAAGCTTCCCAGGTCCACCTCTTAAAGGGCCAGTACACTTAAAATGCTGTTGTTTTGAGGGTTTGTACACAACCCTGGTCAACCTCTTAAAGGACATAATTCCCTAAATTTGTCACCTCTTCAAGGGTTTGTCCACTTCTAGGGTCTGCCTCTTAAAGGGCCAGTCCGCAAAACATGTCACATGTTCAAGTGGCTTTCCACTTCATAAGCCACATTGACATTTCCAAAGGTCTGTCCATTCCCAGGGTTGTCTCTTAGAAGGCCACCCACACACAATAATGCATCTTTAAGGACTGTCCACTTCCATGGTCATCCTCTTCATAGGCCAGTCACCTTAAAGTATTGCCAATTTTAAAGGTCCGTAAGCTTCCCAGGTCCACCTCTTAAAGGGCCAGTACACTTAAAATGCTGTTGTTTTGAGGGTTTGTACACAACCCTGGTCAACCTCTTAAAGGACATAATTCCCTAAATTTGTCACCTCTTCAAGGGTTTGTCCACTTCTAGGGTCTGCCTCTTAAAGGGCCAGTCCGCAAAACATGTCACATGTTCAAGTGGCTTTCCACTTCATAAGCCACATTGACATTTCCAAAGGTCTGTCCATTCCCAGGGTTGTCTCTTAGAAGGCCACCCACACACAATAATGCATCTTTAAGGACTGTCCACTTCCATGGTCATCCTCTTCATAGGCCAGTCACCTTAAAGTATTGCCAATTTTAAAGGTCTGTAAGCTTCCCAGGTCCACCTCTTAAAGGGCCAGTACACTTAAAATACTGTTGTTTCCAGGGTTTGTACACAACCCTGGTCGACCTCTTAAAGGACATAATTCCCTAAATTTGTCACCTCTTCAAGGGTTTGTCCATATCTAGGGTCTGCCTCTTAAAGGGCCAGTCATCAAAACATGTCACATGTTCAAGTGGATTTCCACTTCATAAGCCACATTGAAATTTCCAAAGGTATGTCCATTCCCAGGGTTGTCTCTTAGAAGGCCACCCACACACAATAATGCATCTTTAAGGACTGTCCACTTCCATGGTCATCCTCTTCATAGGCCAGTCACCTTAAAGTATTGCCAATTTTAAAGGTCCGTAAGCTTCCCAGGTCCACCTCTTAAAGGGCCAGTACACTTAAAATGCTGTTGTTTCAAGGGTTTGTACACAACCCTGGTCAACCTCTTAAAGGACATAATTCCCTAAATTTGTCACCTCTTCAAGGGTTTGTCCACTTCTAGGGTCTGCCTCTTAAAGGGCCAGTCATCAAAACATGTCACATGTTCAAGTGGCTTTCCACTTCATAAGCCACATTGACATTTCCAAAGGTCTGTCCATTCCCAGGGTTGTCTCTTAGAAGGCCACCCACACACAATAATGCATCTTTAAGGACTGTCCACTTCCATGGTCATCCTCTTCATAGGCCAGTCACCTTAAAGTATTGCCAATTTTAAAGGTCCGTAAGCTTCCCAGGTCCACCTCTTAAAGGGCCAGTACACTTAAAATGCTGTTGTTTCGAGGGTTTGTACACAACCCTGGTCAACCTCTTAAAGGACATAATTCCCTAAATTTGTCACCTCTTCAAGGGTTTGTCCACTTCTAGGGTCTGCCTCTTAAAGGGCCAGTCCGCAAAACATGTCACATGTTCAAGTGGCTTTCCACTTCATAAGCCACATTGACATTTCCAAAGGTCTGTCCATTCCCAGGGTTGTCTCTTAGAAGGCCACCCACACACAATAATGCATCTTTAAGGACTGTCCACTTCCATGGTCATCCTCTTCATAGGCCAGTCACCTTAAAGTATTGCCAATTTTAAAGGTCCGTAAGCTTCCCAGGTCCACCTCTTAAAGGGCCAGTACACTTAAAATGCTGTTGTTTTGAGGGTTTGTACACAACCCTGGTCAACCTCTTAAAGGACATAATTCCCTAAATTTGTCACCTCTTCAAGGGTTTGTCCACTTCTAGGGTCTGCCTCTTAAAGGGCCAGTCCGCAAAACATGTCACATGTTCAAGTGGCTTTCCACTTCATAAGCCACATTGACATTTCCAAAGGTCTGTCCATTCCCAGGGTTGTCTCTTAGAAGGCCACCCACACACAATAATGCATCTTTAAGGACTGTCCACTTCCATGGTCATCCTCTTCATAGGCCAGTCACCTTAAAGTATTGCCAATTTTAAAGGTCCGTAAGCTTCCCAGGTCCACCTCTTAAAGGGCCAGTACACTTAAAATGCTGTTGTTTCAAGGGTTTGTACACAACCCTGGTCAACCTCTTAAAGGACATAATTCCCTAAATTTGTCACCTCTTCAAGGGTTTGTCCACTTCTAGGGTCTGCCTCTTAAAGGGCCAGTCATCAAAACATGTCACATGTTCAAGTGGCTTTCCACTTCATAAGCCACATTGACATTTCCAAAGGTCTGTCCATTCCCAGGGTTGTCTCTTAGAAGGCCACCCACACACAATAATGCATCTTTAAGGACTGTCCACTTCCATGGTCATCCTCTTCATAGGCCAGTCACCTTAAAGTATTGCCAATTTTAAAGGTCCGTAAGCTTCCCAGGTCCACCTCTTAAAGGGCCAGTACACTTAAAATGCTGTTGTTTCAAGGGTTTGTACACAACCCTGGTCAACCTCTTAAAGGACATAATTCCCTAAATTTGTCACCTCTTCAAGGGTTTGTCCACTTCTAGGGTCTGCCTCTTAAAGGGCCAGTCCGCAAAACATGTCACATGTTCAAGTGGCTTTCCACTTCATAAGCCACATTGACATTTCCAAAGGTCTGTCCATTCCCAGGGTTGTCTCTTAGAAGGCCACCCACACACAATAATGCATCTTTAAGGACTGTCCACTTCCATGGTCATCCTCTTCATAGGCCAGTCACCTTAAAGTATTGCCAATTTTAAAGGTCTGTAAGCTTCCCAGGTCCACCTCTTAAAGGGCCAGTACACTTAAAATGCTGTTGTTTCAAGGGTTTGTACACAACCCTGGTCAACCTCTTAAAGGACATAATTCCCTAAATTTGTCACCTCTTCAAGGGTTTGTCCACTTCTAGGGTCTGCCTCTTAAAGGGCCAGTCATCAAAACATGTCACATGTTCAAGTGGCTTTCCACTTCATAAGCCACATTGACATTTCCAAAGGTCTGTCCATTCCCAGGGTTGTCTCTTAGAAGGCCACCCACACACAATAATGCATCTTTAAGGACTGTCCACTTCCATGGTCATCCTCTTCATAGGCCAGTCACCTTAAAGTATTGCCAATTTTAAAGGTCTGAAGCTTCCCAGGTCCACCTCTTAAAGGGCCAGTACACTTAAAATGCTGTTGTTTCAAGGGTTTGTACACAACCCTGGTCAACCTCTTAAAGGACATAATTCCCTAAATTTGTCACCTCTTCAAGGGTTTGTCCACTTCTAGGGTCTGCCTCTTAAAGGGCCAGTCCGCAAAACATGTCACATGTTCAAGTGGCTTTCCACTTCATAAGCCACATTGACATTTCCAAAGGTCTGTCCATTCCCAGGGTTGTCTCTTAGAAGGCCACCCACACACAATAATGCATCTTTAAGGACTGTCCACTTCCATGGTCATCCTCTTCATAGGCCAGTCACCTTAAAGTATTGCCAATTTTAAAGGTCCGTAAGCTTCCCAGGTCCACCTCTTAAAGGGCTAGTACACTTAAAATGCTGTTGTTTTGAGGGTTTGTACACAACCCTGGTCAACCTCTTAAAGGACATAATTCCCTAAATTTGTCACCTCTTCAAGGGTTTGTCCACTTCTAGGGTCTGCCTCTTAAAGGGCCAGTCCGCAAAACATGTCACATGTTCAAGTGGCTTTCCACTTCATAAGCCACATTGACATTTCCAAAGGTCTGTCCATTCCCAGGGTTGTCTCTTAGAAGGCCACCCACACACAATAATGCATCTTTAAGGACTGTCCACTTCCATGGTCATCCTCTTCATAGGCCAGTCACCTTAAAGTATTGCCAATTTTAAAGGTCTGTAAGCTTCCCAGGTCCACCTCTTAAAGGGCCAGTACACTTAAAATGCTGTTGTTTCAAGGGTTTGTACACAACCCTGGTCAACCTCTTAAAGGACATAATTCCCTAAATTTGTCACCTCTTCAAGGGTTTGTCCACTTCTAGGGTCTGCCTCTTAAAGGGCCAGTCCGCAAAACATGTCACATGTTCAAGTGGCTTTCCACTTCATAAGCCACATTGACATTTCCAAAGGTCTGTCCATTCCCAGGGTTGTCTCTTAGAAGGCCACCCACACACAATAATGCATCTTTAAGGACTGTCCACTTCCATGGTCATCCTCTTCATAGGCCAGTCACCTTAAAGTATTGCCAATTTTAAAGGTCCGTAAGCTTCCCAGGTCCACCTCTTAAAGGGCCAGTACACTTAAAATGCTGTTGTTTTGAGGGTTTGTACACAACCCTGGTCAACCTCTTAAAGGACATAATTCCCTAAATTTGTCACCTCTTCAAGGGTTTGTCCACTTCTAGGGTCTGCCTCTTAAAGGGCCAGTCCGCAAAACATGTCACATGTTCAAGTGGCTTTCCACTTCATAAGCCACATTGACATTTCCAAAGGTCTGTCCATTCCCAGGGTTGTCTCTTAGAAGGCCACACACACACAATAATGCATCTTTAAGGACTGTCCACTTCCATGGTCATCCTCTTCATAGGCCAGTCACCTTAAAGTATTGCCAATTTTAAAGGTTCGTAAGCTTCCCAGGTCCACCTCTTAAAGGGCCAGTACACTTAAAATACTGTTGTTTCAAGGGTTTGTACACAACCCTGGTCAACCTCTTAAAGGACATAATTCCCTAAATTTGTCACCTCTTCAAGGGTTTGTCCATATCTAGGGTCTGCCTCTTAAAGGGCCAGTCATCAAAACATGTCACATGTTCAAGTGGATTTCCACTTCATAAGCCACATTGACATTTCCAAAGGTCTGTCCATTCCCAGGGTTGTCTCTTAGAAGGCCACCCACACACAATAATGCATCTTTAAGGACTGTCCACTTCCATGGTCATCCTCTTCATAGGCCAGTCACCTTAAAGTATTGCCAATTTTAAAGGTCCGTAAGCTTCCCAGGTCCACCTCTTAAAGGGCCAGTACACTTAAAATGCTGTTGTTTTGAGGGTTTGTACACAACCCTGGTCAACCTCTTAAAGGACATAATTCCCTAAATTTGTCACCTCTTCAAGGGTTTGTCCACTTCTAGGGTCTGCCTCTTAAAGGGCCAGTCCGCAAAACATGTCACATGTTCAAGTGGCTTTCCACTTCATAAGCCACATTGACATTTCCAAAGGTCTGTCCATTCCCAGGGTTGTCTCTTAGAAGGCCACCCACACACAATAATGCATCTTTAAGGACTGTCCACTTCCATGGTCATCCTCTTCATAGGCCAGTCACCTTAAAGTATTGCCAATTTTAAAGGTCCGTAAGCTTCCCAGGTCCACCTCTTAAAGGGCCAGTACACTTAAAATGCTGTTGTTTTGAGGGTTTGTACACAACCCTGGTCAACCTCTTAAAGGACATAATTCCCTAAATTTGTCACCTCTTCAAGGGTTTGTCCACTTCTAGGGTCTGCCTCTTAAAGGGCCAGTCCGCAAAACATGTCACATGTTCAAGTGGCTTTCCACTTCATAAGCCACATTGACATTTCCAAAGGTCTGTCCATTCCCAGGGTTGTCTCTTAGAAGGCCACCCACACACAATAATGCATCTTTAAGGACTGTCCACTTCCATGGTCATCCTCTTCATAGGCCAGTCACCTTAAAGTATTGCCAATTTTAAAGGTCCGTAAGCTTCCCAGGTCCACCTCTTAAAGGGCCAGTACACTTAAAATGCTGTTGTTTCGAGGGTTTGTACACAACCCTGGTCAACCTCTTAAAGGACATAATTCCCTAAATTTGTCACCTCTTCAAGGGTTTGTCCACTTCTAGGGTCTGCCTCTTAAAGGGCCAGTCCGCAAAACATGTCACATGTTCAAGTGGCTTTCCACTTCATAAGCCACATTGACATTTCCAAAGGTCTGTCCATTCCCAGGGTTGTCTCTTAGAAGGCCACCCACACACAATAATGCATCTTTAAGGACTGTCCACTTCCATGGTCATCCTCTTCATAGGCCAGTCACCTTAAAGTATTGCCAATTTTAAAGGTCTGTAAGCTTCCCAGGTCCACCTCTTAAAGGGCCAGTACACTTAAAATACTGTTGTTTCCAGGGTTTGTACACAACCCTGGTCGACCTCTTAAAGGACATAATTCCCTAAATTTGTCACCTCTTCAAGGGTTTGTCCACTTCTAGGGTCTGCCTCTTAAAGGGTCAGTCATCAAAACATGTCACATGTTCAAGTGGCTTTCCACTTCATAAGCCACATTGACATTTCCAAAGGTCTGTCCATTCCCAGGGTTGTCTCTTAGAAGGCCACCCACACACAATAATGCATCTTTAAGGACTGTCCACTTCCATGGTCATCCTCTTCATAGGCCAGTCACCTTAAAGTATTGCCAATTTTAAAGGTCCGTAAGCTTCCCAGGTCCACCTCTTAAAGGGCCAGTACACTTAAAATGCTGTTGTTTTGAGGGTTTGTACACAACCCTGGTCAACCTCTTAAAGGACATAATTCCCTAAATTTGTCACCTCTTCAAGGGTTTGTCCACTTCTAGGGTCTGCCTCTTAAAGGGCCAGTCCGCAAAACATGTCACATGTTCAAGTGGCTTTCCACTTCATAAGCCACATTGACATTTCCAAAGGTCTGTCCATTCCCAGGGTTGTCTCTTAGAAGGCCACCCACACACAATAATGCATCTTTAAGGACTGTCCACTTCCATGGTCATCCTCTTCATAGGCCAGTCACCTTAAAGTATTGCCAATTTTAAAGGTCCGTAAGCTTCCCAGGTCCACCTCTTAAAGGGCCAGTACACTTAAAATGCTGTTGTTTCAAGGGTTTGTACACAACCCTGGTCAACCTCTTAAAGGACATAATTCCCTAAATTTGTCACCTCTTCAAGGGTTTGTCCACTTCTAGGGTCTGCCTCTTAAAGGGCCAGTCCGCAAAACATGTCACATGTTCAAGTGGCTTTCCACTTCATAAGCCACATTGACATTTCCAAAGGTCTGTCCATTCCCAGGGTTGTCTCTTAGAAGGCCACCCACACACAATAATGCATCTTTAAGGACTGTCCACTTCCATGGTCATCCTCTTCATAGGCCAGTCACCTTAAAGTATTGCCAATTTTAAAGGTCTGTAAGCTTCCCAGGTTCACCTCTTAAAGGGCCAGTACACTTAAAATGCTGTTGTTTCAAGGGTTTGTACACAACCCTGGTCAACCTCTTAAAGGACATAATTCCCTAAATTTGTCACCTCTTCAAGGGTTTGTCCACTTCTAGGGTCTGCCTCTTAAAGGGCCAGTCATCAAAACATGTCACATGTTCAAGTGGCTTTCCACTTCATAAGCCACATTGACATTTCCAAAGGTCTGTCCATTCCCAGGGTTGTCTCTTAGAAGGCCACCCACACACAATAATGCATCTTTAAGGACTGTCCACTTCCATGGTCATCCTCTTCATAGGCCAGTCACCTTAAAGTATTGCCAATTTTAAAGGTCCGTAAGCTTCCCAGGTCCACCTCTTAAAGGGCCAGTACACTTAAAATGCTGTTGTTTCAAGGGTTTGTACACAACCCTGGTCAACCTCTTAAAGGACATAATTCCCTAAATTTGTCACCTCTTCAAGGGTTTGTCCACTTCTAGGGTCTGCCTCTTAAAGGGCCAGTCCGCAAAACATGTCACATGTTCAAGTGGCTTTCCACTTCATAAGCCACATTGACATTTCCAAAGGTCTGTCCATTCCCAGGGTTGTCTCTTAGAAGGCCACCCACACACAATAATGCATCTTTAAGGACTGTCCACTTCCATGGTCATCCTCTTCATAGGCCAGTCACCTTAAAGTATTGCCAATTTTAAAGGTCTGTAAGCTTCCCAGGTCCACCTCTTAAAGGGCCAGTACACTTAAAATGCTGTTGTTTCAAGGGTTTGTACACAACCCTGGTCAACCTCTTAAAGGACATAATTCCCTAAATTTGTCACCTCTTCAAGGGTTTGTCCACTTCTAGGGTCTGCCTCTTAAAGGGCCAGTCATCAAAACATGTCACATGTTCAAGTGGCTTTCCACTTCATAAGCCACATTGACATTTCCAAAGGTCTGTCCATTCCCAGGGTTGTCTCTTAGAAGGCCACCCACACACAATAATGCATCTTTAAGGACTGTCCACTTCCATGGTCATCCTCTTCATAGGCCAGTCACCTTAAAGTATTGCCAATTTTAAAGGTCTGAAGCTTCCCAGGTCCACCTCTTAAAGGGCCAGTACACTTAAAATGCTGTTGTTTCAAGGGTTTGTACACAACCCTGGTCAACCTCTTAAAGGACATAATTCCCTAAATTTGTCACCTCTTCAAGGGTTTGTCCACTTCTAGGGTCTGCCTCTTAAAGGGCCAGTCCGCAAAACATGTCACATGTTCAAGTGGCTTTCCACTTCATAAGCCACATTGACATTTCCAAAGGTCTGTCCATTCCCAGGGTTGTCTCTTAGAAGGCCACCCACACACAATAATGCATCTTTAAGGACTGTCCACTTCCATGGTCATCCTCTTCATAGGCCAGTCACCTTAAAGTATTGCCAATTTTAAAGGTCCGTAAGCTTCCCAGGTCCACCTCTTAAAGGGCTAGTACACTTAAAATGCTGTTGTTTTGAGGGTTTGTACACAACCCTGGTCAACCTCTTCAAGGACATAATTCCCTAAATTTGTCACCTCTTCAAGGGTTTGTCCACTTCTAGGGTCTGCCTCTTAAAGGGCCAGTCCGCAAAACATGTCACATGTTCAAGTGGCTTTCCACTTCATAAGCCACATTGACATTTCCAAAGGTCTGTCCATTCCCAGGGTTGTCTCTTAGAAGGCCACCCACACACAATAATGCATCTTTAAGGACTGTCCACTTCCATGGTCATCCTCTTCATAGGCCAGTCACCTTAAAGTATTGCCAATTTTAAAGGTCTGTAAGCTTCCCAGGTCCACCTCTTAAAGGGCCAGTACACTTAAAATGCTGTTGTTTCAAGGGTTTGTACACAACCCTGGTCAACCTCTTAAAGGACATAATTCCCTAAATTTGTCACCTCTTCAAGGGTTTGTCCACTTCTAGGGTCTGCCTCTTAAAGGGCCAGTCCGCAAAACATGTCACATGTTCAAGTGGCTTTCCACTTCATAAGCCACATTGACATTTCCAAAGGTCTGTCCATTCCCAGGGTTGTCTCTTAGAAGGCCACCCACACACAATAATGCATCTTTAAGGACTGTCCACTTCCATGGTCATCCTCTTCATAGGCCAGTCACCTTAAAGTATTGCCAATTTTAAAGGTCCGTAAGCTTCCCAGGTCCACCTCTTAAAGGGCCAGTACACTTAAAATGCTGTTGTTTTGAGGGTTTGTACACAACCCTGGTCAACCTCTTAAAGGACATAATTCCCTAAATTTGTCACCTCTTCAAGGGTTTGTCCACTTCTAGGGTCTGCCTCTTAAAGGGCCAGTCCGCAAAACATGTCACATGTTCAAGTGGCTTTCCACTTCATAAGCCACATTGACATTTCCAAAGGTCTGTCCATTCCCAGGGTTGTCTCTTAGAAGGCCACCCACACACAATAATGCATCTTTAAGGACTGTCCACTTCCATGGTCATCCTCTTCATAGGCCAGTCACCTTAAAGTATTGCCAATTTTAAAGGTCCGTAAGCTTCCCAGGTCCACCTCTTAAAGGGCCAGTACACTTAAAATGCTGTTGTTTCGAGGGTTTGTACACAACCCTGGTCAACCTCTTAAAGGACATAATTCCCTAAATTTGTCACCTCTTCAAGGGTTTGTCCACTTCTAGGGTCTGCCTCTTAAAGGGCCAGTCCGCAAAACATGTCACATGTTCAAGTGGCTTTCCACTTCATAAGCCACATTGACATTTCCAAAGGTCTGTCCATTCCCAGGGTTGTCTCTTAGAAGGCCACCCACACACAATAATGCATCTTTAAGGACTGTCCACTTCCATGGTCATCCTCTTCATAGGCCAGTCACCTTAAAGTATTGCCAATTTTAAAGGTCTGTAAGCTTCCCAGGTCCACCTCTTAAAGGGCCAGTACACTTAAAATGCTGTTGTTTCAAGGGTTTGTACACAACCCTGGTCAACCTCTTAAAGGACGTAATTCCCTAAATTTGTCACCTCTTCAAGGGTTTGTCCACTTCTAGGGTCTGCCTCTTAAAGGGCCAGTCATCAAAACATGTCACATGTTCAAGTGGCTTTCCACTTCATAAGCCACATTGACATTTCCAAAGGTCTGTCCATTCCCAGGGTTGTCTCTTAGAAGGCCACCCACACACAATAATGCATCTTTAAGGACTGTCCACTTCCATGGTCATCCTCTTCATAGGCCAGTCACCTTAAAGTATTGCCAATTTTAAAGGTCCGTAAGCTTCCCAGGTCCACCTCTTAAAGGGCCAGTACACTTAAAATGCTGTTGTTTCGAGGGTTTGTACACAACCCTGGTCAACCTCTTAAAGGACATAATTCCCTAAATTTGTCACCTCTTCAAGGGTTTGTCCACTTCTAGGGTCTGCCTCTTAAAGGGCCAGTCCGCAAAACATGTCACATGTTCAAGTGGCTTTCCACTTCATAAGCCACATTGACATTTCCAAAGGTCTGTCCATTCCCAGGGTTGTCTCTTAGAAGGCCACCCACACACAATAATGCATCTTTAAGGACTGTCCACTTCCATGGTCATCCTTTTCATAGGCCAGTCACCTTAAAGTATTGCCAATTTTAAAGGTCTGTAAGCTTCCCAGGTCCACCTCTTAAAGGGCCAGTACACTTAAAATGCTGTTGTTTCAAGGGTTTGTACACAACCCTGGTCAACCTCTTAAAGGACATAATTCCCTAAATTTGTCACCTCTTCAAGGGTTTGTCCACTTCTAGGGTCTGCCTCTTAAAGGGCCAGTCATCAAAACATGTCACATGTTCAAGTGGCTTTCCACTTCATAAGCCACATTGACATTTCCAAAGGTCTGTCCATTCCCAGGGTTGTCTCTTAGAAGGCCACCCACACACAATAATGCATCTTTAAGGACTGTCCACTTCCATGGTCATCCTCTTCATAGGCCAGTCACCTTAAAGTATTGCCAATTTTAAAGGTCCGTAAGCTTCCCAGGTCCACCTCTTAAAGGGCCAGTACACTTAAAATGCTGTTGTTTCAAGGGTTTGTACACAACCCTGGTCAACCTCTTAAAGGACATAATTCCCTAAATTTGTCACCTCTTCAAGGGTTTGTCCACTTCTAGGGTCTGCCTCTTAAAGGGCCAGTCCGCAAAACATGTCACATGTTCAAGTGGCTTTCCACTTCATAAGCCACATTGACATTTCCAAAGGTCTGTCCATTCCCAGGGTTGTCTCTTAGAAGGCCACCCACACACAATAATGCATCTTTAAGGACTGTCCACTTCCATGGTCATCCTCTTCATAGGCCAGTCACCTTAAAGTATTGCCAATTTTAAAGGTCCGTAAGCTTCCCAGGTCCACCTCTTAAAGGGCTAGTACATTTAAAATGCTGTTGTTTTGAGGGTTTGTACACAACCCTGGTCAACCTCTTAAAGGACATAATTCCCTAAATTTGTCACCTCTTCAAGGGTTTGTCCACTTCTAGGGTCTGCCTCTTAAAGGGCCAGTCCGCAAAACATGTCACATGTTCAAGTGGCTTTCCACTTCATAAGCCACATTGACATTTCCAAAGGTCTGTCCATTCCCAGGGTTGTCTCTTAGAAGGCCACCCACACACAATAATGCATCTTTAAGGACTGTCCACTTCCATGGTCATCCTCTTCATAGGCCAGTCACTTTAAAGTATTGCCAATTTTAAAGGTCTGTAAGCTTCCCAGGTCCACCTCTTAAAGGGCCAGTACACTTAAAATGCTGTTGTTTCAAGGGTTTGTACACAACCCTGGTCAACCTCTTAAAGGACATAATTCCCTAAATTTGTCACCTCTTCAAGGGTTTGTCCACTTCTAGGGTCTGCCTCTTAAAGGGCCAGTCCGCAAAACATGTCACATGTTCAAGTGGCTTTCCACTTCATAAGCCACATTGACATTTCCAAAGGTCTGTCCATTCCCAGGGTTGTCTCTTAGAAGGCCACCCACACACAATAATGCATCTTTAAGGACTGTCCACTTCCATGGTCATCCTCTTCATAGGCCAGTCACCTTAAAGTATTGCCAATTTTAAAGGTCCGTAAGCTTCCCAGGTCCACCTCTTAAAGGGCCAGTACACTTAAAATGCTGTTGTTTTGAGGGTTTGTACACAACCCTGGTCAACCTCTTAAAGGACATAATTCCCTAAATTTGTCACCTCTTCAAGGGTTTGTCCACTTCTAGGGTCTACCTCTTAAAGGGCCAGTCCGCAAAACATGTCACATGTTCAAGTGGCTTTCCACTTCATAAGCCACATTGACATTTTCAAAGGTCTGTCCATTCCCAGGGTTGTCTCTTAGAAGGCCACCCACACACAATAATGCATCTTTAAGGACTGTCCACTTCCATGGTCATCCTCTTCATAGGCCAGTCACCTTAAAGTATTGCCAATTTTAAAGGTCCGTAAGCTTCCCAGGTCCACCTCTTAAAGGGCCAGTACACTTAAAATGCTGTTGTTTCGAGGGTTTGTACACAACCCTGGTCAACCTCTTAAAGGACATAATTCCCTAAATTTGTCACCTCTTCAAGGGTTTGTCCACTTCTAGGGTCTGCCTCTTAAAGGGCCAGTCCGCAAAACATGTCACATGTTCAAGTGGCTTTCCACTTCATAAGCCACATTGACATTTCCAAAGGTCTGTCCATTCCCAGGGTTGTCTCTTAGAAGGCCACCCACACACAATAATGCATCTTTAAGGACTGTCCACTTCCATGGTCATCCTCTTCATAGGCCAGTCACCTTAAAGTATTGCCAATTTTAAAGGTCTGTAAGCTTCCCAGGTCCACCTCTTAAAGGGCCAGTACACTTAAAATACTGTTGTTTAAAGGGTTTGTACACAACCCTGGTCGACCTCTTAAAGGACATAATTCCCTAAATTTGTCACCTCTTCAAGGGTTTGTCCATATCTAGGGTCTGCCTCTTAAAGGGCCAGTCATCAAAACATGTCACATGTTCAAGTGGCTTTCCACTTCATAAGCCACATTGACATTTCCAAAGGTCTGTCCATTCCCAGGGTTGTCTCTTAGAAGGCCACCCACACACAATAATGCATCTTTAAGGACTGTCCACTTCCATGGTCATCCTCTTCATAGGCCAGTCACCTTAAAGTATTGCCAATTTTAAAGGTCCGTAAGCTTCCCAGGTCCACCTCTTAAAGGGCCAGTACACTTAAAATGCTGTTGTTTTGAGGGTTTGTACACAACCCTGGTCAACCTCTTAAAGGACATAATTCCCTAAATTTGTCACCTCTTCAAGGGTTTGTCCACTTCTAGGGTCTGCCTCTTAAAGGGCCAGTCCGCAAAACATGTCACATGTTCAAGTGGCTTTCCACTTCATAAGCCACATTGACATTTCCAAAGGTCTGTCCATTCCCAGGGTTGTCTCTTAGAAGGCCACCCACACACAATAATGCATCTTTAAGGACTGTCCACTTCCATGGTCATCCTCTTCATAGGCCAGTCACCTTAAAGTATTGCCAATTTTAAAGGTCCGTAAGCTTCCCAGGTCCACCTCTTAAAGGGCCAGTACACTTAAAATGCTGTTGTTTCGAGGGTTTGTACACAACCCTGGTCAACCTCTTAAAGGACATAATTCCCTAAATTTGTCACCTCTTCAAGGGTTTGTCCACTTCTAGGGTCTGCCTCTTAAAGGGCCAGTCCGCAAAACATGTCACATGTTCAAGTGGCTTTCCACTTCATAAGCCACATTGACATTTCCAAAGGTCTGTCCATTCCCAGGGTTGTCTCTTAGAAGGCCACCCACACACAATAATGCATCTTTAAGGACTGTCCACTTCCATGGTCATCCTCTTCATAGGCCAGTCACCTTAAAGTATTGCCAATTTTAAAGGTCTGTAAGCTTCCCAGGTCCACCTCTTAAAGGGCCAGTACACTTAAAATGCTGTTGTTTCAAGGGTTTGTACACAACCCTGGTCAACCTCTTAAAGGACGTAATTCCCTAAATTTGTCACCTCTTCAAGGGTTTGTCCACTTCTAGGGTCTGCCTCTTAAAGGGCCAGTCATCAAAACATGTCACATGTTCAAGTGGCTTTCCACTTCATAAGCCACATTGACATTTCCAAAGGTCTGTCCATTCCCAGGGTTGTCTCTTAGAAGGCCACCCACACACAATAATGCATCTTTAAGGACTGTCCACTTCCATGGTCATCCTCTTCATAGGCCAGTCACCTTAAAGTATTGCCAATTTTAAAGGTCCGTAAGCTTCCCAGGTCCACCTCTTAAAGGGCCAGTACACTTAAAATGCTGTTGTTTTGAGGGTTTGTACACAACCCTGGTCAACCTCTTAAAGGACATAATTCCCTAAATTTGTCACCTCTTCAAGGGTTTGTCCACTTCTAGGGTCTGCCTCTTAAAGGGCCAGTCCGCAAAACATGTCACATGTTCAAGTGGCTTTCCACTTCATAAGCCACATTGACATTTCCAAAGGTCTGTCCATTCCCAGGGTTGTCTCTTAGAAGGCCACCCACACACAATAATGCATCTTTAAGGACTGTCCACTTCCATGGTCATCCTCTTCATAGGCCAGTCACCTTAAAGTATTGCCAATTTTAAAGGTCCGTAAGCTTCCCAGGTCCACCTCTTAAAGGGCCAGTACACTTAAAATGCTGTTGTTTCGAGGGTTTGTACACAACCCTGGTCAACCTCTTAAAGGACATAATTCCCTAAATTTGTCACCTCTTCAAGGGTTTGTCCACTTCTAGGGTCTGCCTCTTAAAGGGCCAGTCCGCAAAACATGTCACATGTTCAAGTGGCTTTCCACTTCATAAGCCACATTGACATTTCCAAAGGTCTGTCCATTCCCAGGGTTGTCTCTTAGAAGGCCACCCACACACAATAATGCATCTTTAAGGACTGTCCACTTCCATGGTCATCCTCTTCATAGGCCAGTCACCTTAAAGTATTGCCAATTTTAAAGGTCCGTAAGCTTCCCAGGTCCACCTCTTAAAGGGCCAGTACACTTAAAATGCTGTTGTTTTGAGGGTTTGTACACAACCCTGGTCAACCTCTTAAAGGACATAATTCCCTAAATTTGTCACCTCTTCAAGGGTTTGTCCACTTCTAGGGTCTACCTCTTAAAGGGCCAGTCCGCAAAACATGTCACATGTTCAAGTGGCTTTCCACTTCATAAGCCACATTGACATTTCCAAAGGTCTGTCCATTCCCAGGGTTGTCTCTTAGAAGGCCACCCACACACAATAATGCATCTTTAAGGACTGTCCACTTCCATGGTCATCCTCTTCATAGGCCAGTCACCTTAAAGTATTGCCAATTTTAAAGGTCCGTAAGCTTCCCAGGTCCACCTCTTAAAGGGCCAGTACACTTAAAATGCTGTTGTTTTGAGGGTTTGTACACAACCCTGGTCAACCTCTTAAAGGACATAATTCCCTAAATTTGTCACCTCTTCAAGGGTTTGTCCACTTCTAGGGTCTGCCTCTTAAAGGGCCAGTCCGCAAAACATGTCACATGTTCAAGTGGCTTTCCACTTCATAAGCCACATTGACATTTCCAAAGGTCTGTCCATTCCCAGGGTTGTCTCTTAGAAGGCCACCCACACACAATAATGCATCTTTAAGGACTGTCCACTTCCATGGTCATCCTCTTCATAGGCCAGTCACCTTAAAGTATTGCCAATTTTAAAGGTCCGTTAGCTTCCCAGGTCCACCTCTTAAAGGGCCAGTACACTTAAAATGCTGTTGTTTCAAGGGTTTGTACACAACCCTGGTCAACCTCTTAAAGGACATAATTCCCTAAATTTGTCACCTCTTCAAGGGTTTGTCCACTTCTAGGGTCTGCCTCTTAAAGGGCCAGTCCGCAAAACATGTCACATGTTCAAGTGGCTTTCCACTTCATAAGCCACATTGACATTTCCAAAGGTCTGTCCATTCCCAGGGTTGTCTCTTAGAAGGCCACCCACACACAATAATGCATCTTTAAGGACTGTCCACTTCCATGGTCATCCTCTTCATAGGCCAGTCACCTTAAAGTATTGCCAATTTTAAAGGTCCGTAAGCTTCCCAGGTCCACCTCTTAAAGGGCCAGTACACTTAAAATGCTGTTGTTTTGAGGGTTTGTACACAACCCTGGTCAACCTCTTAAAGGACATAATTCCCTAAATCTGTCACCTCTTCAAGGGTTTGTCCACTTCTAGGGTCTACCTCTTAAAGGGCCAGTCCGCAAAACATGTCACATGTTCAAGTGGCTTTCCACTTCATAAGCCACATTGACATTTCCAAAGGTCTGTCCATTCCCAGGGTTGTCTCTTAGAAGGCCACCCACACACAATAATGCATCTTTAAGGACTGTCCACTTCCATGGTCATCCTCTTCATAGGCCAGTCACCTTAAAGTATTGCCAATTTTAAAGGTCCGTAAGCTTCCCAGGTCCACCTCTTAAAGGGCCAGTACACTTAAAATGCTGTTGTTTCGAGGGTTTGTACACAACCCTGGTCAACCTCTTAAAGGACATAATTCCCTAAATTTGTCACCTCTTCAAGGGTTTGTCCACTTCTAGGGTCTGCCTCTTAAAGGGCCAGTCCGCAAAACATGTCACATGTTCAAGTGGCTTTCCACTTCATAAGCCACATTGACATTTCCAAAGGTCTGTCCATTCCCAGGGTTGTCTCTTAGAAGGCCACCCACACACAATAATGCATCTTTAAGGACTGTCCACTTCCATGGTCATCCTCTTCATAGGCCAGTCACCTTAAAGTATTGCCAATTTTAAAGGTCTGTAAGCTTCCCAGGTCCACCTCTTAAAGGGCCAGTACACTTAAAATACTGTTGTTTCAAGGGTTTGTACACAACCCTGGTCGACCTCTTAAAGGACATAATTCCCTAAATTTGTCACCTCTTCAAGGGTTTGTCCATATCTAGGGTCTGCCTCTTAAAGGGCCAGTCATCAAAACATGTCACATGTTCAAGTGGATTTCCACTTCATAAGCCACATTGACATTTCCAAAGGTCTGTCCATTCCCAGGGTTGTCTCTTAGAAGGCCACCCACACACAATAATGCATCTTTAAGGACTGTCCACTTCCATGGTCATCCTCTTCATAGGCCAGTCACCTTAAAGTATTGCCAATTTTAAAGGTCCGTAAGCTTCCCAGGTCCACCTCTTAAAGGGCCAGTACACTTAAAATGCTGTTGTTTTGAGGGTTTGTACACAACCCTGGTCAACCTCTTAAAGGACATAATTCCCTAAATTTGTCACCTCTTCAAGGGTTTGTCCACTTCTAGGGTCTGCCTCTTAAAGGGCCAGTCCGCAAAACATGTCACATGTTCAAGTGGCTTTCCACTTCATAAGCCACATTGACATTTCCAAAGGTCTGTCCATTCCCAGGGTTGTCTCTTAGAAGGCCACCCACACACAATAATGCATCTTTAAGGACTGTCCACTTCCATGGTCATCCTCTTCATAGGCCAGTCACCTTAAAGTATTGCCAATTTTAAAGGTCCGTTAGCTTCCCAGGTCCACCTCTTAAAGGGCCAGTACACTTAAAATGCTGTTGTTTCAAGGGTTTGTACACAACCCTGGTCAACCTCTTAAAGGACATAATTCCCTAAATTTGTCACCTCTTCAAGGGTTTGTCCACTTCTAGGGTCTGCCTCTTAAAGGGCCAGTCCGCAAAACATGTCACATGTTCAAGTGGCTTTCCACTTCATAAGCCACATTGACATTTCCAAAGGTCTGTCCATTCCCAGGGTTGTCTCTTAGAAGGCCACCCACACACAATAATGCATCTTTAAGGACTGTCCACTTCCATGGTCATCCTCTTCATAGGCCAGTCACCTTAAAGTATTGCCAATTTTAAAGGTCCGTAAGCTTCCCAGGTCCACCTCTTAAAGGGCCAGTACACTTAAAATGCTGTTGTTTTGAGGGTTTGTACACAACCCTGGTCAACCTCTTAAAGGACATAATTCCCTAAATTTGTCACCTCTTCAAGGGTTTGTCCACTTCTAGGGTCTGCCTCTTAAAGGGCCAGTCCGCAAAACATGTCACATGTTCAAGTGGCTTTCCACTTCATAAGCCACATTGACATTTCCAAAGGTCTGTCCATTCCCAGGGTTGTCTCTTAGAAGGCCACCCACACACAATAATGCATCTTTAAGGACTGTCCACTTCCATGGTCATCCTCTTCATAGGCCAGTCACCTTAAAGTATTGCCAATTTTAAAGGTCCGTAAGCTTCCCAGGTCCACCTCTTAAAGGGCCAGTACACTTAAAATGCTGTTGTTTTGAGGGTTTGTACACAACCCTGGTCAACCTCTTAAAGGACATAATTCCCTAAATTTGTCACCTCTTCAAGGGTTTGTCCACTTCTAGGGTCTACCTCTTAAAGGGCCAGTCCGCAAAACATGTCACATGTTCAAGTGGCTTTCCACTTCATAAGCCACATTGACATTTTCAAAGGTCTGTCCATTCCCAGGGTTGTCTCTTAGAAGGCCACCCACACACAATAATGCATCTTTAAGGACTGTCCACTTCCATGGTCATCCTCTTCATAGGCCAGTCACCTTAAAGTATTGCCAATTTTAAAGGTCCGTAAGCTTCCCAGGTCCACCTCTTAAAGGGCCAGTACACTTAAAATGCTGTTGTTTCGAGGGTTTGTACACAACCCTGGTCAACCTCTTAAAGGACATAATTCCCTAAATTTGTCACCTCTTCAAGGGTTTGTCCACTTCTAGGGTCTGCCTCTTAAAGGGCCAGTCCGCAAAACATGTCACATGTTCAAGTGGCTTTCCACTTCATAAGCCACATTGACATTTCCAAAGGTCTGTCCATTCCCAGGGTTGTCTCTTAGAAGGCCACCCACACACAATAATGCATCTTTAAGGACTGTCCACTTCCATGGTCATCCTCTTCATAGGCCAGTCACCTTAAAGTATTGCCAATTTTAAAGGTCTGTAAGCTTCCCAGGTCCACCTCTTAAAGGGCCAGTACACTTAAAATACTGTTGTTTAAAGGGTTTGTACACAACCCTGGTCGACCTCTTAAAGGACATAATTCCCTAAATTTGTCACCTCTTCAAGGGTTTGTCCATATCTAGGGTCTGCCTCTTAAAGGGCCAGTCATCAAAACATGTCACATGTTCAAGTGGCTTTCCACTTCATAAGCCACATTGACATTTCCAAAGGTCTGTCCATTCCCAGGGTTGTCTCTTAGAAGGCCACCCACACACAATAATGCATCTTTAAGGACTGTCCACTTCCATGGTCATCCTCTTCATAGGCCAGTCACCTTAAAGTATTGCCAATTTTAAAGGTCCGTAAGCTTCCCAGGTCCACCTCTTAAAGGGCCAGTACACTTAAAATGCTGTTGTTTTGAGGGTTTGTACACAACCCTGGTCAACCTCTTAAAGGACATAATTCCCTAAATTTGTCACCTCTTCAAGGGTTTGTCCACTTCTAGGGTCTGCCTCTTAAAGGGCCAGTCCGCAAAACATGTCACATGTTCAAGTGGCTTTCCACTTCATAAGCCACATTGACATTTCCAAAGGTCTGTCCATTCCCAGGGTTGTCTCTTAGAAGGCCACCCACACACAATAATGCATCTTTAAGGACTGTCCACTTCCATGGTCATCCTCTTCATAGGCCAGTCACCTTAAAGTATTGCCAATTTTAAAGGTCCGTAAGCTTCCCAGGTCCACCTCTTAAAGGGCCAGTACACTTAAAATGCTGTTGTTTCGAGGGTTTGTACACAACCCTGGTCAACCTCTTAAAGGACATAATTCCCTAAATTTGTCACCTCTTCAAGGGTTTGTCCACTTCTAGGGTCTGCCTCTTAAAGGGCCAGTCCGCAAAACATGTCACATGTTCAAGTGGCTTTCCACTTCATAAGCCACATTGACATTTCCAAAGGTCTGTCCATTCCCAGGGTTGTCTCTTAGAAGGCCACCCACACACAATAATGCATCTTTAAGGACTGTCCACTTCCATGGTCATCCTCTTCATAGGCCAGTCACCTTAAAGTATTGCCAATTTTAAAGGTCTGTAAGCTTCCCAGGTCCACCTCTTAAAGGGCCAGTACACTTAAAATGCTGTTGTTTCAAGGGTTTGTACACAACCCTGGTCAACCTCTTAAAGGACGTAATTCCCTAAATTTGTCACCTCTTCAAGGGTTTGTCCACTTCTAGGGTCTGCCTCTTAAAGGGCCAGTCATCAAAACATGTCACATGTTCAAGTGGCTTTCCACTTCATAAGCCACATTGACATTTCCAAAGGTCTGTCCATTCCCAGGGTTGTCTCTTAGAAGGCCACCCACACACAATAATGCATCTTTAAGGACTGTCCACTTCCATGGTCATCCTCTTCATAGGCCAGTCACCTTAAAGTATTGCCAATTTTAAAGGTCCGTAAGCTTCCCAGGTCCACCTCTTAAAGGGCCAGTACACTTAAAATGCTGTTGTTTTGAGGGTTTGTACACAACCCTGGTCAACCTCTTAAAGGACATAATTCCCTAAATTTGTCACCTCTTCAAGGGTTTGTCCACTTCTAGGGTCTGCCTCTTAAAGGGCCAGTCCGCAAAACATGTCACATGTTCAAGTGGCTTTCCACTTCATAAGCCACATTGACATTTCCAAAGGTCTGTCCATTCCCAGGGTTGTCTCTTAGAAGGCCACCCACACACAATAATGCATCTTTAAGGACTGTCCACTTCCATGGTCATCCTCTTCATAGGCCAGTCACCTTAAAGTATTGCCAATTTTAAAGGTCCGTAAGCTTCCCAGGTCCACCTCTTAAAGGGCCAGTACACTTAAAATGCTGTTGTTTCGAGGGTTTGTACACAACCCTGGTCAACCTCTTAAAGGACATAATTCCCTAAATTTGTCACCTCTTCAAGGGTTTGTCCACTTCTAGGGTCTGCCTCTTAAAGGGCCAGTCCGCAAAACATGTCACATGTTCAAGTGGCTTTCCACTTCATAAGCCACATTGACATTTCCAAAGGTCTGTCCATTCCCAGGGTTGTCTCTTAGAAGGCCACCCACACACAATAATGCATCTTTAAGGACTGTCCACTTCCATGGTCATCCTCTTCATAGGCCAGTCACCTTAAAGTATTGCCAATTTTAAAGGTCCGTAAGCTTCCCAGGTCCACCTCTTAAAGGGCCAGTACACTTAAAATGCTGTTGTTTTGAGGGTTTGTACACAACCCTGGTCAACCTCTTAAAGGACATAATTCCCTAAATTTGTCACCTCTTCAAGGGTTTGTCCACTTCTAGGGTCTACCTCTTAAAGGGCCAGTCCGCAAAACATGTCACATGTTCAAGTGGCTTTCCACTTCATAAGCCACATTGACATTTCCAAAGGTCTGTCCATTCCCAGGGTTGTCTCTTAGAAGGCCACCCACACACAATAATGCATCTTTAAGGACTGTCCACTTCCATGGTCATCCTCTTCATAGGCCAATCACCTTAAAGTATTGCCAATTTTAAAGGTCCGTAAGCTTCCCAGGTCCACCTCTTAAAGGGCCAGTACACTTAAAATGCTGTTGTTTTGAGGGTTTGTACACAACCCTGGTCAACCTCTTAAAGGACATAATTCCCTAAATTTGTCACCTCTTCAAGGGTTTGTCCACTTCTAGGGTCTGCCTCTTAAAGGGCCAGTCCGCAAAACATGTCACATGTTCAAGTGGCTTTCCACTTCATAAGCCACATTGACATTTCCAAAGGTCTGTCCATTCCCAGGGTTGTCTCTTAGAAGGCCACCCACACACAATAATGCATCTTTAAGGACTGTCCACTTCCATGGTCATCCTCTTCATAGGCCAGTCACCTTAAAGTATTGCCAATTTTAAAGGTCCGTAAGCTTCCCAGGTCCACCTCTTAAAGGGCCAGTACACTTAAAATGCTGTTGTTTTGAGGGTTTGTACACAACCCTGGTCAACCTCTTAAAGGACATAATTCCCTAAATTTGTCACCTCTTCAAGGGTTTGTCCACTTCTAGGGTCTGCCTCTTAAAGGGCCAGTCCGCAAAACATGTCACATGTTCAAGTGGCTTTCCACTTCATAAGCCACATTGACATTTCCAAAGGTCTGTCCATTCCCAGGGTTGTCTCTTAGAAGGCCACCCACACACAATAATGCATCTTTAAGGACTGTCCACTTCCATGGTCATCCTCTTCATAGGCCAGTCACCTTAAAGTATTGCCAATTTTAAAGGTCCGTTAGCTTCCCAGGTCCACCTCTTAAAGGGCCAGTACACTTAAAATGCTGTTGTTTCAAGGGTTTGTACACAACCCTGGTCAACCTCTTAAAGGACATAATTCCCTAAATTTGTCACCTCTTCAAGGGTTTGTCCACTTCTAGGGTCTGCCTCTTAAAGGGCCAGTCCGCAAAACATGTCACATGTTCAAGTGGCTTTCCACTTCATAAGCCACATTGACATTTCCAAAGGTCTATCCATTCCCAGGGTTGTCTCTTAGAAGGCCACCCACACACAATAATGCATCTTTAAGGACTGTCCACTTCCATGGTCATCCTCTTCATAGGCCAGTCACCTTAAAGTATTGCCAATTTTAAAGGTCCGTAAGCTTCCCAGGTCCACCTCTTAAAGGGCCAGTACACTTAAAATGCTGTTGTTTTGAGGGTTTGTACACAACCCTGGTCAACCTCTTAAAGGACATAATTCCCTAAATCTGTCACCTCTTCAAGGGTTTGTCCACTTCTAGGGTCTACCTCTTAAAGGGCCAGTCCGCAAAACATGTCACATGTTCAAGTGGCTTTCCACTTCATAAGCCACATTGACATTTCCAAAGGTCTGTCCATTCCCAGGGTTGTCTCTTAGAAGGCCACCCACACACAATAATGCATCTTTAAGGACTGTCCACTTCCATGGTCATCCTCTTCATAGGCCAGTCACCTTAAAGTATTGCCAATTTTAAAGGTCCGTAAGCTTCCCAGGTCCACCTCTTAAAGGGCCAGTACACTTAAAATGCTGTTGTTTCGAGGGTTTGTACACAACCCTGGTCAACCTCTTAAAGGACATAATTCCCTAAATTTGTCACCTCTTCAAGGGTTTGTCCACTTCTAGGGTCTGCCTCTTAAAGGGCCAGTCCGCAAAACATGTCACATGTTCAAGTGGCTTTCCACTTCATAAGCCACATTGACATTTCCAAAGGTCTGTCCATTCCCAGGGTTGTCTCTTAGAAGGCCACCCACACACAATAATGCATCTTTAAGGACTGTCCACTTCCATGGTCATCCTCTTCATAGGCCAGTCACCTTAAAGTATTGCCAATTTTAAAGGTCTGTAAGCTTCCCAGGTCCACCTCTTAAAGGGCCAGTACACTTAAAATACTGTTGTTTCAAGGGTTTGTACACAACCCTGGTCGACCTCTTAAAGGACATAATTCCCTAAATTTGTCACCTCTTCAAGGGTTTGTCCATATCTAGGGTCTGCCTCTTAAAGGGCCAGTCATCAAAACATGTCACATGTTCAAGTGGATTTCCACTTCATAAGCCACATTGACATTTCCAAAGGTCTGTCCATTCCCAGGGTTGTCTCTTAGAAGGCCACCCACACACAATAATGCATCTTTAAGGACTGTCCACTTCCATGGTCATCCTCTTCATAGGCCAGTCACCTTAAAGTATTGCCAATTTTAAAGGTCCGTAAGCTTCCCAGGTCCACCTCTTAAAGGGCCAGTACACTTAAAATGCTGTTGTTTTGAGGGTTTGTACACAACCCTGGTCAACCTCTTAAAGGACATAATTCCCTAAATTTGTCACCTCTTCAAGGGTTTGTCCACTTCTAGGGTCTGCCTCTTAAAGGGCCAGTCCGCAAAACATGTCACATGTTCAAGTGGCTTTCCACTTCATAAGCCACATTGACATTTCCAAAGGTCTGTCCATTCCCAGGGTTGTCTCTTAGAAGGCCACCCACACACAATAATGCATCTTTAAGGACTGTCCACTTCCATGGTCATCCTCTTCATAGGCCAGTCACCTTAAAGTATTGCCAATTTTAAAGGTCCGTTAGCTTCCCAGGTCCACCTCTTAAAGGGCCAGTACACTTAAAATGCTGTTGTTTCAAGGGTTTGTACACAACCCTGGTCAACCTCTTAAAGGACATAATTCCCTAAATTTGTCACCTCTTCAAGGGTTTGTCCACTTCTAGGGTCTGCCTCTTAAAGGGCCAGTCCGCAAAACATGTCACATGTTCAAGTGGCTTTCCACTTCATAAGCCACATTGACATTTCCAAAGGTCTGTCCATTCCCAGGGTTGTCTCTTAGAAGGCCACCCACACACAATAATGCATCTTTAAGGACTGTCCACTTCCATGGTCATCCTCTTCATAGGCCAGTCACCTTAAAGTATTGCCAATTTTAAAGGTCCGTAAGCTTCCCAGGTCCACCTCTTAAAGGGCCAGTACACTTAAAATGCTGTTGTTTTGAGGGTTTGTACACAACCCTGGTCAACCTCTTAAAGGACATAATTCCCTAAATTTGTCACCTCTTCAAGGGTTTGTCCACTTCTAGGGTCTACCTCTTAAAGGGCCAGTCCGCAAAACATGTCACATGTTCAAGTGGCTTTCCACTTCATAAGCCACATTGACATTTCCAAAGGTCTGTCCATTCCCAGGGTTGTCTCTTAGAAGGCCACCCACACACAATAATGCATCTTTAAGGACTGTCCACTTCCATGGTCATCCTCTTCATAGGCCAGTCACCTTAAAGTATTGCCAATTTTAAAGGTCCGTAAGCTTCCCAGGTCCACCTCTTAAAGGGCCAGTACACTTAAAATGCTGTTGTTTCGAGGGTTTGTACACAACCCTGGTCAACCTCTTAAAGGACATAATTCCCTAAATTTGTCACCTCTTCAAGGGTTTGTCCACTTCTAGGGTCTGCCTCTTAAAGGGCCAGTCCGCAAAACATGTCACATGTTCAAGTGGCTTTCCACTTCATAAGCCACATTGACATTTCCAAAGGTCTGTCCATTCCCAGGGTTGTCTCTTAGAAGGCCACCCACACACAATAATGCATCTTTAAGGACTGTCCACTTCCATGGTCATCCTCTTCATAGGCCAGTCACCTTAAAGTATTGCCAATTTTAAAGGTCTGTAAGCTTCCCAGGTCCACCTCTTAAAGGGCCAGTACACTTAAAATACTGTTGTTTCAAGGGTTTGTACACAACCCTGGTCGACCTCTTAAAGGACATAATTCCCTAAATTTGTCACCTCTTCAAGGGTTTGTCCATATCTAGGGTCTGCCTCTTAAAGGGCCAGTCATCAAAACATGTCACATGTTCAAGTGGATTTCCACTTCATAAGCCACATTGACATTTCCAAAGGTCTGTCCATTCCCAGGGTTGTCTCTTAGAAGGCCACCCACACACAATAATGCATCTTTAAGGACTGTCCACTTCCATGGTCATCCTCTTCATAGGCCAGTCACCTTAAAGTATTGCCAATTTTAAAGGTCCGTAAGCTTCCCAGGTCCACCTCTTAAAGGGCCAGTACACTTAAAATGCTGTTGTTTCGAGGGTTTGTACACAACCCTGGTCAACCTCTTAAAGGACGTAATTCCCTAAATTTGTCACCTCTTCAAGGGTTTGTCCACTTCTAGGGTCTGCCTCTTAAAGGGCCAGTCCGCAAAACATGTCACATGTTCAAGTGGCTTTCCACTTCATAAGCCACATTGACATTTCCAAAGGTCTGTCCATTCCCAGGGTTGTCTCTTAGAAGGCCACCCACACACAATAATGCATCTTTAAGGACTGTCCACTTCCATGGTCATCCTCTTCATAGGCCAGTCACCTTAAAGTATTGCCAATTTTAAAGGTCCGTAAGCTTCCCAGGTCCACCTCTTAAAGGGCCAGTACACTTAAAATGCTGTTGTTTTGAGGGTTTGTACACAACCCTGGTCAACCTCTTAAAGGACATAATTCCCTAAATTTGTCACCTCTTCAAGGGTTTGTCCACTTCTAGGGTCTGCCTCTTAAAGGGCCAGTCCGCAAAACATGTCACATGTTCAAGTGGCTTTCCACTTCATAAGCCACATTGACATTTCCAAAGGTCTGTCCATTCCCAGGGTTGTCTCTTAGAAGGCCACCCACACACAATAATGCATCTTTAAGGACTGTCCACTTCCATGGTCATCCTCTTCATAGGCCAGTCACCTTAAAGTATTGCCAATTTTAAAGGTCCGTAAGCTTCCCAGGTCCACCTCTTAAAGGGCCAGTACACTTAAAATGCTGTTGTTTTGAGGGTTTGTACACAACCCTGGTCAACCTCTTAAAGGACATAATTCCCTAAATTTGTCACCTCTTCAAGGGTTTGTCCACTTCTAGGGTCTGCCTCTTAAAGGGCCAGTCCGCAAAACATGTCACATGTTCAAGTGGCTTTCCACTTCATAAGCCACATTGACATTTCCAAAGGTCTGTCCATTCCCAGGGTTGTCTCTTAGAAGGCCACCCACACACAATAATGCATCTTTAAGGACTGTCCACTTCCATGGTCATCCTCTTCATAGGCCAGTCACCTTAAAGTATTGCCAATTTTAAAGGTCCGTTAGCTTCCCAGGTCCACCTCTTAAAGGGCCAGTACACTTAAAATGCTGTTGTTTCAAGGGTTTGTACACAACCCTGGTCAACCTCTTAAAGGACATAATTCCCTAAATTTGTCACCTCTTCAAGGGTTTGTCCACTTCTAGGGTCTGCCTCTTAAAGGGCCAGTCCGCAAAACATGTCACATGTTCAAGTGGCTTTCCACTTCATAAGCCACATTGACATTTCCAAAGGTCTGTCCATTCCCAGGGTTGTCTCTTAGAAGGCCACCCACACACAATAATGCATCTTTAAGGACTGTCCACTTCCATGGTCATCCTCTTCATAGGCCAGTCACCTTAAAGTATTGCCAATTTTAAAGGTCCGTAAGCTTCCCAGGTCCACCTCTTAAAGGGCCAGTACACTTAAAATGCTGTTGTTTTGAGGGTTTGTACACAACCCTGGTCAACCTCTTAAAGGACATAATTCCCTAAATCTGTCACCTCTTCAAGGGTTTGTCCACTTCTAGGGTCTACCTCTTAAAGGGCCAGTCCGCAAAACATGTCACATGTTCAAGTGGCTTTCCACTTCATAAGCCACATTGACATTTCCAAAGGTCTGTCCATTCCCAGGGTTGTCTCTTAGAAGGCCACCCACACACAATAATGCATCTTTAAGGACTGTCCACTTCCATGGTCATCCTCTTCATAGGCCAGTCACCTTAAAGTATTGCCAATTTTAAAGGTCCGTAAGCTTCCCAGGTCCACCTCTTAAAGGGCCAGTACACTTAAAATGCTGTTGTTTCGAGGGTTTGTACACAACCCTGGTCAACCTCTTAAAGGACATAATTCCCTAAATTTGTCACCTCTTCAAGGGTTTGTCCACTTCTAGGGTCTGCCTCTTAAAGGGCCAGTCCGCAAAACATGTCACATGTTCAAGTGGCTTTCCACTTCATAAGCCACATTGACATTTCCAAAGGTCTGTCCATTCCCAGGGTTGTCTCTTAGAAGGCCACCCACACACAATAATGCATCTTTAAGGACTGTCCACTTCCATGGTCATCCTCTTCATAGGCCAGTCACCTTAAAGTATTGCCAATTTTAAAGGTCTGTAAGCTTCCCAGGTCCACCTCTTAAAGGGCCAGTACACTTAAAATGCTGTTGTTTCAAGGGTTTGTACACAACCCTGGTCGACCTCTTAAAGGACGTAATTCCCTAAATTTGTCACCTCTTCAAGGGTTTGTCCACTTCTAGGGTCTGCCTCTTAAAGGGCCAGTCATCAAAACATGTCACATGTTCAAGTGGCTTTCCACTTCATAAGCCACATTGACATTTCCAAAGGTCTGTCCATTCCCAGGGTTGTCTCTTAGAAGGCCACCCACACACAATAATGCATCTTTAAGGACTGTCCACTTCCATGGTCATCCTCTTCATAGGCCAGTCACCTTAAAGTATTGCCAATTTTAAAGGTCCGTAAGCTTCCCAGGTCCACCTCTTAAAGGGCCAGTACACTTAAAATGCTGTTGTTTTGAGGGTTTGTACACAACCCTGGTCAACCTCTTAAAGGACATAATTCCCTAAATTTGTCACCTCTTCAAGGGTTTGTCCACTTCTAGGGTCTGCCTCTTAAAGGGCCAGTCCGCAAAACATGTCACATGTTCAAGTGGCTTTCCACTTCATAAGCCACATTGACATTTCCAAAGGTCTGTCCATTCCCAGGGTTGTCTCTTAGAAGGCCACCCACACACAATAATGCATCTTTAAGGACTGTCCACTTCCATGGTCATCCTCTTCATAGGCCAGTCACCTTAAAGTATTGCCAATTTTAAAGGTCCGTAAGCTTCCCAGGTCCACCTCTTAAAGGGCCAGTACACTTAAAATGCTGTTGTTTTGAGGGTTTGTACACAACCCTGGTCAACCTCTTAAAGGACATAATTCCCTAAATCTGTCACCTCTTCAAGGGTTTGTCCACTTCTAGGGTCTACCTCTTAAAGGGCCAGTCCGCAAAACATGTCACATGTTCAAGTGGCTTTCCACTTCATAAGCCACATTGACATTTCCAAAGGTCTGTCCATTCCCAGGGTTGTCTCTTAGAAGGCCACCCACACACAATAATGCATCTTTAAGGACTGTCCACTTCCATGGTCATCCTCTTCATAGGCCAGTCACCTTAAAGTATTGCCAATTTTAAAGGTCCGTAAGCTTCCCAGGTCCACCTCTTAAAGGGCCAGTACACTTAAAATGCTGTTGTTTCGAGGGTTTGTACACAACCCTGGTCAACCTCTTAAAGGACATAATTCCCTAAATTTGTCACCTCTTCAAGGGTTTGTCCACTTCTAGGGTCTGCCTCTTAAAGGGCCAGTCCGCAAAACATGTCACATGTTCAAGTGGCTTTCCACTTCATAAGCCACATTGACATTTCCAAAGGTCTGTCCATTCCCAGGGTTGTCTCTTAGAAGGCCACCCACACACAATAATGCATCTTTAAGGACTGTCCACTTCCATGGTCATCCTCTTCATAGGCCAGTCACCTTAAAGTATTGCCAATTTTAAAGGTCTGTAAGCTTCCCAGGTCCACCTCTTAAAGGGCCAGTACACTTAAAATACTGTTGTTTCAAGGGTTTGTACACAACCCTGGTCGACCTCTTAAAGGACATAATTCCCTAAATTTGTCACCTCTTCAAGGGTTTGTCCATATCTAGGGTCTGCCTCTTAAAGGGCCAGTCATCAAAACATGTCACATGTTCAAGTGGATTTCCACTTCATAAGCCACATTGACATTTCCAAAGGTCTGTCCATTCCCAGGGTTGTCTCTTAGAAGGCCACCCACACACAATAATGCATCTTTAAGGACTGTCCACTTCCATGGTCATCCTCTTCATAGGCCAGTCACCTTAAAGTATTGCCAATTTTAAAGGTCCGTAAGCTTCCCAGGTCCACCTCTTAAAGGGCCAGTACACTTAAAATGCTGTTGTTTTGAGGGTTTGTACACAACCCTGGTCAACCTCTTAAAGGACATAATTCCCTAAATTTGTCACCTCTTCAAGGGTTTGTCCACTTCTAGGGTCTGCCTCTTAAAGGGCCAGTCCGCAAAACATGTCACATGTTCAAGTGGCTTTCCACTTCATAAGCCACATTGACATTTCCAAAGGTCTGTCCATTCCCAGGGTTGTCTCTTAGAAGGCCACCCACACACAATAATGCATCTTTAAGGACTGTCCACTTCCATGGTCATCCTCTTCATAGGCCAGTCACCTTAAAGTATTGCCAATTTTAAAGGTCCGTTAGCTTCCCAGGTCCACCTCTTAAAGGGCCAGTACACTTAAAATGCTGTTGTTTCAAGGGTTTGTACACAACCCTGGTCAACCTCTTAAAGGACATAATTCCCTAAATTTGTCACCTCTTCAAGGGTTTGTCCACTTCTAGGGTCTGCCTCTTAAAGGGCCAGTCCGCAAAACATGTCACATGTTCAAGTGGCTTTCCACTTCATAAGCCACATTGACATTTCCAAAGGTCTGTCCATTCCCAGGGTTGTCTCTTAGAAGGCCACCCACACACAATAATGCATCTTTAAGGACTGTCCACTTCCATGGTCATCCTCTTCATAGGCCAGTCACCTTAAAGTATTGCCAATTTTAAAGGTCCGTAAGCTTCCCAGGTCCACCTCTTAAAGGGCCAGTACACTTAAAATGCTGTTGTTTTGAGGGTTTGTACACAACCCTGGTCAACCTCTTAAAGGACATAATTCCCTAAATTTGTCACCTCTTCAAGGGTTTGTCCACTTCTAGGGTCTACCTCTTAAAGGGCCAGTCCGCAAAACATGTCACATGTTCAAGTGGCTTTCCACTTCATAAGCCACATTGACATTTCCAAAGGTCTGTCCATTCCCAGGGTTGTCTCTTAGAAGGCCACCCACACACAATAATGCATCTTTAAGGACTGTCCACTTCCATGGTCATCCTCTTCATAGGCCAGTCACCTTAAAGTATTGCCAATTTTAAAGGTCCGTAAGCTTCCCAGGTCCACCTCTTAAAGGGCCAGTACACTTAAAATGCTGTTGTTTCGAGGGTTTGTACACAACCCTGGTCAACCTCTTAAAGGACATAATTCCCTAAATTTGTCACCTCTTCAAGGGTTTGTCCACTTCTAGGGTCTGCCTCTTAAAGGGCCAGTCCGCAAAACATGTCACATGTTCAAGTGGCTTTCCACTTCATAAGCCACATTGACATTTCCAAAGGTCTGTCCATTCCCAGGGTTGTCTCTTAGAAGGCCACCCACACACAATAATGCATCTTTAAGGACTGTCCACTTCCATGGTCATCCTCTTCATAGGCCAGTCACCTTAAAGTATTGCCAATTTTAAAGGTCTGTAAGCTTCCCAGGTCCACCTCTTAAAGGGCCAGTACACTTAAAATACTGTTGTTTCAAGGGTTTGTACACAACCCTGGTCGACCTCTTAAAGGACATAATTCCCTAAATTTGTCACCTCTTCAAGGGTTTGTCCATATCTAGGGTCTGCCTCTTAAAGGGCCAGTCATCAAAACATGTCACATGTTCAAGTGGATTTCCACTTCATAAGCCACATTGACATTTCCAAAGGTCTGTCCATTCCCAGGGTTGTCTCTTAGAAGGCCACCCACACACAATAATGCATCTTTAAGGACTGTCCACTTCCATGGTCATCCTCTTCATAGGCCAGTCACCTTAAAGTATTGCCAATTTTAAAGGTCCGTAAGCTTCCCAGGTCCACCTCTTAAAGGGCCAGTACACTTAAAATGCTGTTGTTTCGAGGGTTTGTACACAACCCTGGTCAACCTCTTAAAGGACGTAATTCCCTAAATTTGTCACCTCTTCAAGGGTTTGTCCACTTCTAGGGTCTGCCTCTTAAAGGGCCAGTCCGCAAAACATGTCACATGTTCAAGTGGCTTTCCACTTCATAAGCCACATTGACATTTCCAAAGGTCTGTCCATTCCCAGGGTTGTCTCTTAGAAGGCCACCCACACACAATAATGCATCTTTAAGGACTGTCCACTTCCATGGTCATCCTCTTCATAGGCCAGTCACCTTAAAGTATTGCCAATTTTAAAGGTCCGTAAGCTTCCCAGGTCCACCTCTTAAAGGGCCAGTACACTTAAAATGCTGTTGTTTTGAGGGTTTGTACACAACCCTGGTCAACCTCTTAAAGGACATAATTCCCTAAATTTGTCACCTCTTCAAGGGTTTGTCCACTTCTAGGGTCTGCCTCTTAAAGGGCCAGTCCGCAAAACATGTCACATGTTCAAGTGGCTTTCCACTTCATAAGCCACATTGACATTTCCAAAGGTCTGTCCATTCCCAGGGTTGTCTCTTAGAAGGCCACCCACACACAATAATGCATCTTTAAGGACTGTCCACTTCCATGGTCATCCTCTTCATAGGCCAGTCACCTTAAAGTATTGCCAATTTTAAAGGTCCGTAAGCTTCCCAGGTCCACCTCTTAAAGGGCCAGTACACTTAAAATGCTGTTGTTTTGAGGGTTTGTACACAACCCTGGTCAACCTCTTAAAGGACATAATTCCCTAAATTTGTCACCTCTTCAAGGGTTTGTCCACTTCTAGGGTCTGCCTCTTAAAGGGCCAGTCCGCAAAACATGTCACATGTTCAAGTGGCTTTCCACTTCATAAGCCACATTGACATTTCCAAAGGTCTGTCCATTCCCAGGGTTGTCTCTTAGAAGGCCACCCACACACAATAATGCATCTTTAAGGACTGTCCACTTCCATGGTCATCCTCTTCATAGGCCAGTCACCTTAAAGTATTGCCAATTTTAAAGGTCCGTTAGCTTCCCAGGTCCACCTCTTAAAGGGCCAGTACACTTAAAATGCTGTTGTTTCAAGGGTTTGTACACAACCCTGGTCAACCTCTTAAAGGACATAATTCCCTAAATTTGTCACCTCTTCAAGGGTTTGTCCACTTCTAGGGTCTGCCTCTTAAAGGGCCAGTCCGCAAAACATGTCACATGTTCAAGTGGCTTTCCACTTCATAAGCCACATTGACATTTCCAAAGGTCTGTCCATTCCCAGGGTTGTCTCTTAGAAGGCCACCCACACACAATAATGCATCTTTAAGGACTGTCCACTTCCATGGTCATCCTCTTCATAGGCCAGTCACCTTAAAGTATTGCCAATTTTAAAGGTCCGTAAGCTTCCCAGGTCCACCTCTTAAAGGGCCAGTACACTTAAAATGCTGTTGTTTTGAGGGTTTGTACACAACCCTGGTCAACCTCTTAAAGGACATAATTCCCTAAATCTGTCACCTCTTCAAGGGTTTGTCCACTTCTAGGGTCTACCTCTTAAAGGGCCAGTCCGCAAAACATGTCACATGTTCAAGTGGCTTTCCACTTCATAAGCCACATTGACATTTCCAAAGGTCTGTCCATTCCCAGGGTTGTCTCTTAGAAGGCCACCCACACACAATAATGCATCTTTAAGGACTGTCCACTTCCATGGTCATCCTCTTCATAGGCCAGTCACCTTAAAGTATTGCCAATTTTAAAGGTCCGTAAGCTTCCCAGGTCCACCTCTTAAAGGGCCAGTACACTTAAAATGCTGTTGTTTCGAGGGTTTGTACACAACCCTGGTCAACCTCTTAAAGGACATAATTCCCTAAATTTGTCACCTCTTCAAGGGTTTGTCCACTTCTAGGGTCTGCCTCTTAAAGGGCCAGTCCGCAAAACATGTCACATGTTCAAGTGGCTTTCCACTTCATAAGCCACATTGACATTTCCAAAGGTCTGTCCATTCCCAGGGTTGTCTCTTAGAAGGCCACCCACACACAATAATGCATCTTTAAGGACTGTCCACTTCCATGGTCATCCTCTTCATAGGCCAGTCACCTTAAAGTATTGCCAATTTTAAAGGTCTGTAAGCTTCCCAGGTCCACCTCTTAAAGGGCCAGTACACTTAAAATGCTGTTGTTTCAAGGGTTTGTACACAACCCTGGTCGACCTCTTAAAGGACGTAATTCCCTAAATTTGTCACCTCTTCAAGGGTTTGTCCACTTCTAGGGTCTGCCTCTTAAAGGGCCAGTCATCAAAACATGTCACATGTTCAAGTGGCTTTCCACTTCATAAGCCACATTGACATTTCCAAAGGTCTGTCCATTCCCAGGGTTGTCTCTTAGAAGGCCACCCACACACAATAATGCATCTTTAAGGACTGTCCACTTCCATGGTCATCCTCTTCATAGGCCAGTCACCTTAAAGTATTGCCAATTTTAAAGGTCCGTAAGCTTCCCAGGTCCACCTCTTAAAGGGCCAGTACACTTAAAATGCTGTTGTTTTGAGGGTTTGTACACAACCCTGGTCAACCTCTTAAAGGACATAATTCCCTAAATTTGTCACCTCTTCAAGGGTTTGTCCACTTCTAGGGTCTGCCTCTTAAAGGGCCAGTCCGCAAAACATGTCACATGTTCAAGTGGCTTTCCACTTCATAAGCCACATTGACATTTCCAAAGGTCTGTCCATTCCCAGGGTTGTCTCTTAGAAGGCCACCCACACACAATAATGCATCTTTAAGGACTGTCCACTTCCATGGTCATCCTCTTCATAGGCCAGTCACCTTAAAGTATTGCCAATTTTAAAGGTCCGTTAGCTTCCCAGGTCCACCTCTTAAAGGGCCAGTACACTTAAAATGCTGTTGTTTCAAGGGTTTGTACACAACCCTGGTCAACCTCTTAAAGGACATAATTCCCTAAATTTGTCACCTCTTCAAGGGTTTGTCCACTTCTAGGGTCTGCCTCTTAAAGGGCCAGTCCGCAAAACATGTCACATGTTCAAGTGGCTTTCCACTTCATAAGCCACATTGACATTTCCAAAGGTCTGTCCATTCCCAGGGTTGTCTCTTAGAAGGCCACCCACACACAATAATGCATCTTTAAGGACTGTCCACTTCCATGGTCATCCTCTTCATAGGCCAGTCACCTTAAAGTATTGCCAATTTTAAAGGTCCGTAAGCTTCCCAGGTCCACCTCTTAAAGGGCCAGTACACTTAAAATGCTGTTGTTTTGAGGGTTTGTACACAACCCTGGTCAACCTCTTAAAGGACATAATTCCCTAAATTTGTCACCTCTTCAAGGGTTTGTCCACTTCTAGGGTCTACCTCTTAAAGGGCCAGTCCGCAAAACATGTCACATGTTCAAGTGGCTTTCCACTTCATAAGCCACATTGACATTTCCAAAGGTCTGTCCATTCCCAGGGTTGTCTCTTAGAAGGCCACCCACACACAATAATGCATCTTTAAGGACTGTCCACTTCCATGGTCATCCTCTTCATAGGCCAGTCACCTTAAAGTATTGCCAATTTTAAAGGTCCGTAAGCTTCCCAGGTCCACCTCTTAAAGGGCCAGTACACTTAAAATGCTGTTGTTTCGAGGGTTTGTACACAACCCTGGTCAACCTCTTAAAGGACATAATTCCCTAAATTTGTCACCTCTTCAAGGGTTTGTCCACTTCTAGGGTCTGCCTCTTAAAGGGCCAGTCCGCAAAACATGTCACATGTTCAAGTGGCTTTCCACTTCATAAGCCACATTGACATTTCCAAAGGTCTGTCCATTCCCAGGGTTGTCTCTTAGAAGGCCACCCACACACAATAATGCATCTTTAAGGACTGTCCACTTCCATGGTCATCCTCTTCATAGGCCAGTCACCTTAAAGTATTGCCAATTTTAAAGGTCTGTAAGCTTCCCAGGTCCACCTCTTAAAGGGCCAGTACACTTAAAATGCTGTTGTTTCAAGGGTTTGTACACAACCCTGGTCGACCTCTTAAAGGACGTAATTCCCTAAATTTGTCACCTCTTCAAGGGTTTGTCCACTTCTAGGGTCTGCCTCTTAAAGGGCCAGTCATCAAAACATGTCACATGTTCAAGTGGCTTTCCACTTCATAAGCCACATTGACATTTCCAAAGGTCTGTCCATTCCCAGGGTTGTCTCTTAGAAGGCCACCCACACACAATAATGCATCTTTAAGGACTGTCCACTTCCATGGTCATCCTCTTCATAGGCCAGTCACCTTAAAGTATTGCCAATTTTAAAGGTCCGTAAGCTTCCCAGGTCCACCTCTTAAAGGGCCAGTACACTTAAAATGCTGTTGTTTTGAGGGTTTGTACACAACCCTGGTCAACCTCTTAAAGGACATAATTCCCTAAATTTGTCACCTCTTCAAGGGTTTGTCCACTTCTAGGGTCTGCCTCTTAAAGGGCCAGTCCGCAAAACATGTCACATGTTCAAGTGGCTTTCCACTTCATAAGCCACATTGACATTTCCAAAGGTCTGTCCATTCCCAGGGTTGTCTCTTAGAAGGCCACCCACACACAATAATGCATCTTTAAGGACTGTCCACTTCCATGGTCATCCTCTTCATAGGCCAGTCACCTTAAAGTATTGCCAATTTTAAAGGTCCGTTAGCTTCCCAGGTCCACCTCTTAAAGGGCCAGTACACTTAAAATGCTGTTGTTTCAAGGGTTTGTACACAACCCTGGTCAACCTCTTAAAGGACATAATTCCCTAAATTTGTCACCTCTTCAAGGGTTTGTCCACTTCTAGGGTCTGCCTCTTAAAGGGCCAGTCCGCAAAACATGTCACATGTTCAAGTGGCTTTCCACTTCATAAGCCACATTGACATTTCCAAAGGTCTGTCCATTCCCAGGGTTGTCTCTTAGAAGGCCACCCACACACAATAATGCATCTTTAAGGACTGTCCACTTCCATGGTCATCCTCTTCATAGGCCAGTCACCTTAAAGTATTGCCAATTTTAAAGGTCCGTAAGCTTCCCAGGTCCACCTCTTAAAGGGCCAGTACACTTAAAATGCTGTTGTTTTGAGGGTTTGTACACAACCCTGGTCAACCTCTTAAAGGACATAATTCCCTAAATTTGTCACCTCTTCAAGGGTTTGTCCACTTCTAGGGTCTACCTCTTAAAGGGCCAGTCCGCAAAACATGTCACATGTTCAAGTGGCTTTCCACTTCATAAGCCACATTGACATTTCCAAAGGTCTGTCCATTCCCAGGGTTGTCTCTTAGAAGGCCACCCACACACAATAATGCATCTTTAAGGACTGTCCACTTCCATGGTCATCCTCTTCATAGGCCAGTCACCTTAAAGTATTGCCAATTTTAAAGGTCCGTAAGCTTCCCAGGTCCACCTCTTAAAGGGCCAGTACACTTAAAATGCTGTTGTTTTGAGGGTTTGTACACAACCCTGGTCAACCTCTTAAAGGACATAATTCCCTAAATTTGTCACCTCTTCAAGGGTTTGTCCACTTCTAGGGTCTGCCTCTTAAAGGGCCAGTCCGCAAAACATGCCACATGTTCAAGTGGCTTTCCACTTCATAAGCCACATTGACATTTCCAAAGGTCTGTCCATTCCCAGGGTTGTCTCTTAGAAGGCCACCCACACACAATAATGCATCTTTAAGGACTGTCCACTTCCATGGTCATCCTCTTCATAGGCCAGTCACCTTAAAGTATTGCCAATTTTAAAGGTCCGTAAGCTTCCCAGGTCCACCTCTTAAAGGGCCAGTACACTTAAAATGCTGTTGTTTTGAGGGTTTGTACACAACCCTGGTCAACCTCTTAAAGGACATAATTCCCTAAATTTGTCACCTCTTCAAGGGTTTGTCCACTTCTAGGGTCTGCCTCTTAAAGGGCCAGTCCGCAAAACATGTCACATGTTCAAGTGGCTTTCCACTTCATAAGCCACATTGACATTTCCAAAGGTCTGTCCATTCCCAGGGTTGTCTCTTAGAAGGCCACCCACACACAATAATGCATCTTTAAGGACTGTCCACTTCCATGGTCATCCTCTTCATAGGCCAGTCACCTTAAAGTATTGCCAATTTTAAAGGTCCGTTAGCTTCCCAGGTCCACCTCTTAAAGGGCCAGTACACTTAAAATGCTGTTGTTTCAAGGGTTTGTACACAACCCTGGTCAACCTCTTAAAGGACATAATTCCCTAAATTTGTCACCTCTTCAAGGGTTTGTCCACTTCTAGGGTCTGCCTCTTAAAGGGCCAGTCCGCAAAACATGTCACATGTTCAAGTGGCTTTCCACTTCATAAGCCACATTGACATTTCCAAAGGTCTGTCCATTCCCAGGGTTGTCTCTTAGAAGGCCACCCACACACAATAATGCATCTTTAAGGACTGTCCACTTCCATGGTCATCCTCTTCATAGGCCAGTCACCTTAAAGTATTGCCAATTTTAAAGGTCCGTAAGCTTCCCAGGTCCACCTCTTAAAGGGCCAGTACACTTAAAATGCTGTTGTTTTGAGGGTTTGTACACAACCCTGGTCAACCTCTTAAAGGACATAATTCCCTAAATCTGTCACCTCTTCAAGGGTTTGTCCACTTCTAGGGTCTACCTCTTAAAGGGCCAGTCCGCAAAACATGTCACATGTTCAAGTGGCTTTCCACTTCATAAGCCACATTGACATTTCCAAAGGTCTGTCCATTCCCAGGGTTGTCTCTTAGAAGGCCACCCACACACAATAATGCATCTTTAAGGACTGTCCACTTCCATGGTCATCCTCTTCATAGGCCAGTCACCTTAAAGTATTGCCAATTTTAAAGGTCCGTAAGCTTCCCAGGTCCACCTCTTAAAGGGCCAGTACACTTAAAATGCTGTTGTTTCGAGGGTTTGTACACAACCCTGGTCAACCTCTTAAAGGACATAATTCCCTAAATTTGTCACCTCTTCAAGGGTTTGTCCACTTCTAGGGTCTGCCTCTTAAAGGGCCAGTCCGCAAAACATGTCACATGTTCAAGTGGCTTTCCACTTCATAAGCCACATTGACATTTCCAAAGGTCTGTCCATTCCCAGGGTTGTCTCTTAGAAGGCCACCCACACACAATAATGCATCTTTAAGGACTGTCCACTTCCATGGTCATCCTCTTCATAGGCCAGTCACCTTAAAGTATTGCCAATTTTAAAGGTCTGTAAGCTTCCCAGGTCCACCTCTTAAAGGGCCAGTACACTTAAAATACTGTTGTTTCAAGGGTTTGTACACAACCCTGGTCGACCTCTTAAAGGACATAATTCCCTAAATTTGTCACCTCTTCAAGGGTTTGTCCATATCTAGGGTCTGCCTCTTAAAGGGCCAGTCATCAAAACATGTCACATGTTCAAGTGGATTTCCACTTCATAAGCCACATTGACATTTCCAAAGGTCTGTCCATTCCCAGGGTTGTCTCTTAGAAGGCCACCCACACACAATAATGCATCTTTAAGGACTGTCCACTTCCATGGTCATCCTCTTCATAGGCCAGTCACCTTAAAGTATTGCCAATTTTAAAGGTCCGTAAGCTTCCCAGGTCCACCTCTTAAAGGGCCAGTACACTTAAAATGCTGTTGTTTTGAGGGTTTGTACACAACCCTGGTCAACCTCTTAAAGGACATAATTCCCTAAATTTGTCACCTCTTCAAGGGTTTGTCCACTTCTAGGGTCTGCCTCTTAAAGGGCCAGTCCGCAAAACATGTCACATGTTCAAGTGGCTTTCCACTTCATAAGCCACATTGACATTTCCAAAGGTCTGTCCATTCCCAGGGTTGTCTCTTAGAAGGCCACCCACACACAATAATGCATCTTTAAGGACTGTCCACTTCCATGGTCATCCTCTTCATAGGCCAGTCACCTTAAAGTATTGCCAATTTTAAAGGTCCGTTAGCTTCCCAGGTCCACCTCTTAAAGGGCCAGTACACTTAAAATGCTGTTGTTTCAAGGGTTTGTACACAACCCTGGTCAACCTCTTAAAGGACATAATTCCCTAAATTTGTCACCTCTTCAAGGGTTTGTCCACTTCTAGGGTCTGCCTCTTAAAGGGCCAGTCCGCAAAACATGTCACATGTTCAAGTGGCTTTCCACTTCATAAGCCACATTGACATTTCCAAAGGTCTGTCCATTCCCAGGGTTGTCTCTTAGAAGGCCACCCACACACAATAATGCATCTTTAAGGACTGTCCACTTCCATGGTCATCCTCTTCATAGGCCAGTCACCTTAAAGTATTGCCAATTTTAAAGGTCTGTAAGCTTCCCAGGTCCACCTCTTAAAGGGCCAGTACACTTAAAATGCTGTTGTTTTGAGGGTTTGTACACAACCCTGGTCAACCTCTTAAAGGACATAATTCCCTAAATTTGTCACCTCTTCAAGGGTTTGTCCACTTCTAGGGTCTACCTCTTAAAGGGCCAGTCCGCAAAACATGTCACATGTTCAAGTGGCTTTCCACTTCATAAGCCACATTGACATTTCCAAAGGTCTGTCCATTCCCAGGGTTGTCTCTTAGAAGGCCACCCACACACAATAATGCATCTTTAAGGACTGTCCACTTCCATGGTCATCCTCTTCATAGGCCAGTCACCTTAAAGTATTGCCAATTTTAAAGGTCCGTAAGCTTCCCAGGTCCACCTCTTAAAGGGCCAGTACACTTAAAATGCTGTTGTTTCGAGGGTTTGTACACAACCCTGGTCAACCTCTTAAAGGACATAATTCCCTAAATTTGTCACCTCTTCAAGGGTTTGTCCACTTCTAGGGTCTGCCTCTTAAAGGGCCAGTCCGCAAAACATGTCACATGTTCAAGTGGCTTTCCACTTCATAAGCCACATTGACATTTCCAAAGGTCTGTCCATTCCCAGGGTTGTCTCTTAGAAGGCCACCCACACACAATAATGCATCTTTAAGGACTGTCCACTTCCATGGTCATCCTCTTCATAGGCCAGTCACCTTAAAGTATTGCCAATTTTAAAGGTCTGTAAGCTTCCCAGGTCCACCTCTTAAAGGGCCAGTACACTTAAAATACTGTTGTTTCAAGGGTTTGTACACAACCCTGGTCGACCTCTTAAAGGACATAATTCCCTAAATTTGTCACCTCTTCAAGGGTTTGTCCATATCTAGGGTCTGCCTCTTAAAGGGCCAGTCATCAAAACATGTCACATGTTCAAGTGGATTTCCACTTCATAAGCCACATTGACATTTCCAAAGGTCTGTCCATTCCCAGGGTTGTCTCTTAGAAGGCCACCCACACACAATAATGCATCTTTAAGGACTGTCCACTTCCATGGTCATCCTCTTCATAGGCCAGTCACCTTAAAGTATTGCCAATTTTAAAGGTCCGTAAGCTTCCCAGGTCCACCTCTTAAAGGGCCAGTACACTTAAAATGCTGTTGTTTCGAGGGTTTGTACACAACCCTGGTCAACCTCTTAAAGGACGTAATTCCCTAAATTTGTCACCTCTTCAAGGGTTTGTCCACTTCTAGGGTCTGCCTCTTAAAGGGCCAGTCCGCAAAACATGTCACATGTTCAAGTGGCTTTCCACTTCATAAGCCACATTGACATTTCCAAAGGTCTGTCCATTCCCAGGGTTGTCTCTTAGAAGGCCACCCACACACAATAATGCATCTTTAAGGACTGTCCACTTCCATGGTCATCCTCTTCATAGGCCAGTCACCTTAAAGTATTGCCAATTTTAAAGGTCCGTAAGCTTCCCAGGTCCACCTCTTAAAGGGCCAGTACACTTAAAATGCTGTTGTTTTGAGGGTTTGTACACAACCCTGGTCAACCTCTTAAAGGACATAATTCCCTAAATTTGTCACCTCTTCAAGGGTTTGTCCACTTCTAGGGTCTGCCTCTTAAAGGGCCAGTCCGCAAAACATGTCACATGTTCAAGTGGCTTTCCACTTCATAAGCCACATTGACATTTCCAAAGGTCTGTCCATTCCCAGGGTTGTCTCTTAGAAGGCCACCCACACACAATAATGCATCTTTAAGGACTGTCCACTTCCATGGTCATCCTCTTCATAGGCCAGTCACCTTAAAGTATTGCCAATTTTAAAGGTCCGTAAGCTTCCCAGGTCCACCTCTTAAAGGGCCAGTACACTTAAAATGCTGTTGTTTTGAGGGTTTGTACACAACCCTGGTCAACCTCTTAAAGGACATAATTCCCTAAATTTGTCACCTCTTCAAGGGTTTGTCCACTTCTAGGGTCTGCCTCTTAAAGGGCCAGTCCGCAAAACATGTCACATGTTCAAGTGGCTTTCCACTTCATAAGCCACATTGACATTTCCAAAGGTCTGTCCATTCCCAGGGTTGTCTCTTAGAAGGCCACCCACACACAATAATGCATCTTTAAGGACTGTCCACTTCCATGGTCATCCTCTTCATAGGCCAGTCACCTTAAAGTATTGCCAATTTTAAAGGTCCGTTAGCTTCCCAGGTCCACCTCTTAAAGGGCCAGTACACTTAAAATGCTGTTGTTTCAAGGGTTTGTACACAACCCTGGTCAACCTCTTAAAGGACATAATTCCCTAAATTTGTCACCTCTTCAAGGGTTTGTCCACTTCTAGGGTCTGCCTCTTAAAGGGCCAGTCCGCAAAACATGTCACATGTTCAAGTGGCTTTCCACTTCATAAGCCACATTGACATTTCCAAAGGTCTGTCCATTCCCAGGGTTGTCTCTTAGAAGGCCACCCACACACAATAATGCATCTTTAAGGACTGTCCACTTCCATGGTCATCCTCTTCATAGGCCAGTCACCTTAAAGTATTGCCAATTTTAAAGGTCCGTAAGCTTCCCAGGTCCACCTCTTAAAGGGCCAGTACACTTAAAATGCTGTTGTTTTGAGGGTTTGTACACAACCCTGGTCAACCTCTTAAAGGACATAATTCCCTAAATCTGTCACCTCTTCAAGGGTTTGTCCACTTCTAGGGTCTACCTCTTAAAGGGCCAGTCCGCAAAACATGTCACATGTTCAAGTGGCTTTCCACTTCATAAGCCACATTGACATTTCCAAAGGTCTGTCCATTCCCAGGGTTGTCTCTTAGAAGGCCACCCACACACAATAATGCATCTTTAAGGACTGTCCACTTCCATGGTCATCCTCTTCATAGGCCAGTCACCTTAAAGTATTGCCAATTTTAAAGGTCCGTAAGCTTCCCAGGTCCACCTCTTAAAGGGCCAGTACACTTAAAATGCTGTTGTTTCGAGGGTTTGTACACAACCCTGGTCAACCTCTTAAAGGACATAATTCCCTAAATTTGTCACCTCTTCAAGGGTTTGTCCACTTCTAGGGTCTGCCTCTTAAAGGGCCAGTCCGCAAAACATGTCACATGTTCAAGTGGCTTTCCACTTCATAAGCCACATTGACATTTCCAAAGGTCTGTCCATTCCCAGGGTTGTCTCTTAGAAGGCCACCCACACACAATAATGCATCTTTAAGGACTGTCCACTTCCATGGTCATCCTCTTCATAGGCCAGTCACCTTAAAGTATTGCCAATTTTAAAGGTCTGTAAGCTTCCCAGGTCCACCTCTTAAAGGGCCAGTACACTTAAAATACTGTTGTTTCAAGGGTTTGTACACAACCCTGGTCGACCTCTTAAAGGACATAATTCCCTAAATTTGTCACCTCTTCAAGGGTTTGTCCATATCTAGGGTCTGCCTCTTAAAGGGCCAGTCATCAAAACATGTCACATGTTCAAGTGGATTTCCACTTCATAAGCCACATTGACATTTCCAAAGGTCTGTCCATTCCCAGGGTTGTCTCTTAGAAGGCCACCCACACACAATAATGCATCTTTAAGGACTGTCCACTTCCATGGTCATCCTCTTCATAGGCCAGTCACCTTAAAGTATTGCCAATTTTAAAGGTCCGTAAGCTTCCCAGGTCCACCTCTTAAAGGGCCAGTACACTTAAAATGCTGTTGTTTTGAGGGTTTGTACACAACCCTGGTCAACCTCTTAAAGGACATAATTCCCTAAATTTGTCACCTCTTCAAGGGTTTGTCCACTTCTAGGGTCTGCCTCTTAAAGGGCCAGTCCGCAAAACATGTCACATGTTCAAGTGGCTTTCCACTTCATAAGCCACATTGACATTTCCAAAGGTCTGTCCATTCCCAGGGTTGTCTCTTAGAAGGCCACCCACACACAATAATGCATCTTTAAGGACTGTCCACTTCCATGGTCATCCTCTTCATAGGCCAGTCACCTTAAAGTATTGCCAATTTTAAAGGTCCGTTAGCTTCCCAGGTCCACCTCTTAAAGGGCCAGTACACTTAAAATGCTGTTGTTTCAAGGGTTTGTACACAACCCTGGTCAACCTCTTAAAGGACATAATTCCCTAAATTTGTCACCTCTTCAAGGGTTTGTCCACTTCTAGGGTCTGCCTCTTAAAGGGCCAGTCCGCAAAACATGTCACATGTTCAAGTGGCTTTCCACTTCATAAGCCACATTGACATTTCCAAAGGTCTGTCCATTCCCAGGGTTGTCTCTTAGAAGGCCACCCACACACAATAATGCATCTTTAAGGACTGTCCACTTCCATGGTCATCCTCTTCATAGGCCAGTCACCTTAAAGTATTGCCAATTTTAAAGGTCCGTAAGCTTCCCAGGTCCACCTCTTAAAGGGCCAGTACACTTAAAATGCTGTTGTTTTGAGGGTTTGTACACAACCCTGGTCAACCTCTTAAAGGACATAATTCCCTAAATTTGTCACCTCTTCAAGGGTTTGTCCACTTCTAGGGTCTGCCTCTTAAAGGGCCAGTCCGCAAAACATGTCACATGTTCAAGTGGCTTTCCACTTCATAAGCCACATTGACATTTCCAAAGGTCTGTCCATTCCCAGGGTTGTCTCTTAGAAGGCCACCCACACACAATAATGCATCTTTAAGGACTGTCCACTTCCATGGTCATCCTCTTCATAGGCCAGTCACCTTAAAGTATTGCCAATTTTAAAGGTCCGTTAGCTTCCCAGGTCCACCTCTTAAAGGGCCAGTACACTTAAAATGCTGTTGTTTCAAGGGTTTGTACACAACCCTGGTCAACCTCTTAAAGGACATAATTCCCTAAATTTGTCACCTCTTCAAGGGTTTGTCCACTTCTAGGGTCTGCCTCTTAAAGGGCCAGTCCGCAAAACATGTCACATGTTCAAGTGGCTTTCCACTTCATAAGCCACATTGACATTTCCAAAGGTCTGTCCATTCCCAGGGTTGTCTCTTAGAAGGCCACCCACACACAATAATGCATCTTTAAGGACTGTCCACTTCCATGGTCATCCTCTTCATAGGCCAGTCACCTTAAAGTATTGCCAATTTTAAAGGTCCGTAAGCTTCCCAGGTCCACCTCTTAAAGGGCCAGTACACTTAAAATGCTGTTGTTTTGAGGGTTTGTACACAACCCTGGTCAACCTCTTAAAGGACATAATTCCCTAAATTTGTCACCTCTTCAAGGGTTTGTCCACTTCTAGGGTCTACCTCTTAAAGGGCCAGTCCGCAAAACATGTCACATGTTCAAGTGGCTTTCCACTTCATAAGCCACATTGACATTTCCAAAGGTCTGTCCATTCCCAGGGTTGTCTCTTAGAAGGCCACCCACACACAATAATGCATCTTTAAGGACTGTCCACTTCCATGGTCATCCTCTTCATAGGCCAGTCACCTTAAAGTATTGCCAATTTTAAAGGTCCGTAAGCTTCCCAGGTCCACCTCTTAAAGGGCCAGTACACTTAAAATGCTGTTGTTTCGAGGGTTTGTACACAACCCTGGTCAACCTCTTAAAGGACATAATTCCCTAAATTTGTCACCTCTTCAAGGGTTTGTCCACTTCTAGGGTCTGCCTCTTAAAGGGCCAGTCCGCAAAACATGTCACATGTTCAAGTGGCTTTCCACTTCATAAGCCACATTGACATTTCCAAAGGTCTGTCCATTCCCAGGGTTGTCTCTTAGAAGGCCACCCACACACAATAATGCATCTTTAAGGACTGTCCACTTCCATGGTCATCCTCTTCATAGGCCAGTCACCTTAAAGTATTGCCAATTTTAAAGGTCTGTAAGCTTCCCAGGTCCACCTCTTAAAGGGCCAGTACACTTAAAATACTGTTGTTTCAAGGGTTTGTACACAACCCTGGTCGACCTCTTAAAGGACATAATTCCCTAAATTTGTCACCTCTTCAAGGGTTTGTCCATATCTAGGGTCTGCCTCTTAAAGGGCCAGTCATCAAAACATGTCACATGTTCAAGTGGATTTCCACTTCATAAGCCACATTGACATTTCCAAAGGTCTGTCCATTCCCAGGGTTGTCTCTTAGAAGGCCACCCACACACAATAATGCATCTTTAAGGACTGTCCACTTCCATGGTCATCCTCTTCATAGGCCAGTCACCTTAAAGTATTGCCAATTTTAAAGGTCCGTAAGCTTCCCAGGTCCACCTCTTAAAGGGCCAGTACACTTAAAATGCTGTTGTTTCGAGGGTTTGTACACAACCCTGGTCAACCTCTTAAAGGACGTAATTCCCTAAATTTGTCACCTCTTCAAGGGTTTGTCCACTTCTAGGGTCTGCCTCTTAAAGGGCCAGTCCGCAAAACATGTCACATGTTCAAGTGGCTTTCCACTTCATAAGCCACATTGACATTTCCAAAGGTCTGTCCATTCCCAGGGTTGTCTCTTAGAAGGCCACCCACACACAATAATGCATCTTTAAGGACTGTCCACTTCCATGGTCATCCTCTTCATAGGCCAGTCACCTTAAAGTATTGCCAATTTTAAAGGTCCGTAAGCTTCCCAGGTCCACCTCTTAAAGGGCCAGTACACTTAAAATGCTGTTGTTTTGAGGGTTTGTACACAACCCTGGTCAACCTCTTAAAGGACATAATTCCCTAAATTTGTCACCTCTTCAAGGGTTTGTCCACTTCTAGGGTCTGCCTCTTAAAGGGCCAGTCCGCAAAACATGTCACATGTTCAAGTGGCTTTCCACTTCATAAGCCACATTGACATTTCCAAAGGTCTGTCCATTCCCAGGGTTGTCTCTTAGAAGGCCACCCACACACAATAATGCATCTTTAAGGACTGTCCACTTCCATGGTCATCCTCTTCATAGGCCAGTCACCTTAAAGTATTGCCAATTTTAAAGGTCTGTAAGCTTCCCAGGTCCACCTCTTAAAGGGCCAGTACACTTAAAATACTGTTGTTTCCAGGGTTTGTACACAACCCTGGTCGACCTCTTAAAGGACATAATTCCCTAAATTTGTCACCTCTTCAAGGGTTTGTCCATATCTAGGGTCTGCCTCTTAAAGGGCCAGTCATCAAAACATGTCACATGTTCAAGTGGATTTCCACTTCATAAGCCACATTGAAATTTCCAAAGGTATGTCCATTCCCAGGGTTGTCTCTTAGAAGGCCACCCACACACAATAATGCATCTTTAAGGACTGTCCACTTCCATGGTCATCCTCTTCATAGGCCAGTCACCTTAAAGTATTGCCAATTTTAAAGGTCCGTAAGCTTCCCAGGTCCACCTCTTAAAGGGCCAGTACACTTAAAATGCTGTTGTTTCGAGGGTTTGTACACAACCCTGGTCAACCTCTTAAAGGACGTAATTCCCTAAATTTGTCACCTCTTCAAGGGTTTGTCCACTTCTAGGGTCTGCCTCTTAAAGGGCCAGTCATCAAAACATGTCACATGTTCAAGTGGCTTTCCACTTCATAAGCCACATTGACATTTCCAAAGGTCTGTCCATTCCCAGGGTTGTCTCTTAGAAGGCCACCCACACACAATAATGCATCTTTAAGGACTGTCCACTTCCATGGTCATCCTCTTCATAGGCCAGTCACCTTAAAGTATTGCCAATTTTAAAGGTCCGTAAGCTTCCCAGGTCCACCTCTTAAAGGGCCAGTACACTTAAAATGCTGTTGTTTCGAGGGTTTGTACACAACCCTGGTCAACCTCTTAAAGGACATAATTCCCTAAATTTGTCACCTCTTCAAGGGTTTGTCCACTTCTAGGGTCTGCCTCTTAAAGGGCCAGTCCGCAAAACATGTCACATGTTCAAGTGGCTTTCCACTTCATAAGCCACATTGACATTTCCAAAGGTCTGTCCATTCCCAGGGTTGTCTCTTAGAAGGCCACCCACACACAATAATGCATCTTTAAGGACTGTCCACTTCCATGGTCATCCTCTTCATAGGCCAGTCACGTTAAAGTATTGCCAATTTTAAAGGTCTGTAAGCTTCCCAGGTCCACCTCTTAAAGGGCCAGTACACTTAAAATACTGTTGTTTCAAGGGTTTGTACACAACCCTGGTCGACCTCTTAAAGGACATAATTCCCTAAATTTGTCACCTCTTCAAGGGTTTGTCCATATCTAGGGTCTGCCTCTTAAAGGGCCAGTCATCAAAACATGTCACATGTTCAAGTGGATTTCCACTTCATAAGCCACATTGACATTTCCAAAGGTCTGTCCATTCCCAGGGTTGTCTCTTAGAAGGCCACCCACACACAATAATGCATCTTTAAGGACTGTCCACTTCCATGGTCATCCTCTTCATAGGCCAGTCACCTTAAAGTATTGCCAATTTTAAAGGTCCGTAAGCTTCCCAGGTCCACCTCTTAAAGGGCCAGTACACTTAAAATGCTGTTGTTTTGAGGGTTTGTACACAACCCTGGTCAACCTCTTAAAGGACATAATTCCCTAAATTTGTCACCTCTTCAAGGGTTTGTCCACTTCTAGGGTCTGCCTCTTAAAGGGCCAGTCCGCAAAACATGTCACATGTTCAAGTGGCTTTCCACTTCATAAGCCACATTGACATTTCCAAAGGTCTGTCCATTCCCAGGGTTGTCTCTTAGAAGGCCACCCACACACAATAATGCATCTTTAAGGACTGTCCACTTCCATGGTCATCCTCTTCATAGGCCAGTCACCTTAAAGTATTGCCAATTTTAAAGGTCCGTTAGCTTCCCAGGTCCACCTCTTAAAGGGCCAGTACACTTAAAATGCTGTTGTTTCAAGGGTTTGTACACAACCCTGGTCAACCTCTTAAAGGACATAATTCCCTAAATTTGTCACCTCTTCAAGGGTTTGTCCACTTCTAGGGTCTGCCTCTTAAAGGGCCAGTCCGCAAAACATGTCACATGTTCAAGTGGCTTTCCACTTCATAAGCCACATTGACATTTCCAAAGGTCTGTCCATTCCCAGGGTTGTCTCTTAGAAGGCCACCCACACACAATAATGCATCTTTAAGGACTGTCCACTTCCATGGTCATCCTCTTCATAGGCCAGTCACCTTAAAGTATTGCCAATTTTAAAGGTCCGTAAGCTTCCCAGGTCCACCTCTTAAAGGGCCAGTACACTTAAAATGCTGTTGTTTCGAGGGTTTGTACACAACCCTGGTCAACCTCTTAAAGGACATAATTCCCTAAATTTGTCACCTCTTCAAGGGTTTGTCCACTTCTAGGGTCTGCCTCTTAAAGGGCCAGTCCGCAAAACATGTCACATGTTCAAGTGGCTTTCCACTTCATAAGCCACATTGACATTTCCAAAGGTCTGTCCATTCCCAGGGTTGTCTCTTAGAAGGCCACCCACACACAATAATGCATCTTTAAGGACTGTCCACTTCCATGGTCATCCTCTTCATAGGCCAGTCACCTTAAAGTATTGCCAATTTTAAAGGTCTGTAAGCTTCCCAGGTCCACCTCTTAAAGGGCCAGTACACTTAAAATACTGTTGTTTCAAGGGTTTGTACACAACCCTGGTCGACCTCTTAAAGGACATAATTCCCTAAATTTGTCACCTCTTCAAGGGTTTGTCCATATCTAGGGTCTGCCTCTTAAAGGGCCAGTCATCAAAACATGTCACATGTTCAAGTGGATTTCCACTTCATAAGCCACATTGACATTTCCAAAGGTCTGTCCATTCCCAGGGTTGTCTCTTAGAAGGCCACCCACACACAATAATGCATCTTTAAGGACTGTCCACTTCCATGGTCATCCTCTTCATAGGCCAGTCACCTTAAAGTATTGCCAATTTTAAAGGTCCGTAAGCTTCCCAGGTCCACCTCTTAAAGGGCCAGTACACTTAAAATGCTGTTGTTTCGAGGGTTTGTACACAACCCTGGTCAACCTCTTAAAGGACGTAATTCCCTAAATTTGTCACCTCTTCAAGGGTTTGTCCACTTCTAGGGTCTGCCTCTTAAAGGGCCAGTCCGCAAAACATGTCACATGTTCAAGTGGCTTTCCACTTCATAAGCCACATTGACATTTCCAAAGGTCTGTCCATTCCCAGGGTTGTCTCTTAGAAGGCCACCCACACACAATAATGCATCTTTAAGGACTGTCCACTTCCATGGTCATCCTCTTCATAGGCCAGTCACCTTAAAGTATTGCCAATTTTAAAGGTCCGTAAGCTTCCCAGGTCCACCTCTTAAAGGGCCAGTACACTTAAAATGCTGTTGTTTTGAGGGTTTGTACACAACCCTGGTCAACCTCTTAAAGGACATAATTCCCTAAATTTGTCACCTCTTCAAGGGTTTGTCCACTTCTAGGGTCTGCCTCTTAAAGGGCCAGTCCGCAAAACATGTCACATGTTCAAGTGGCTTTCCACTTCATAAGCCACATTGACATTTCCAAAGGTCTGTCCATTCCCAGGGTTGTCTCTTAGAAGGCCACCCACACACAATAATGCATCTTTAAGGACTGTCCACTTCCATGGTCATCCTCTTCATAGGCCAGTCACCTTAAAGTATTGCCAATTTTAAAGGTCTGTAAGCTTCCCAGGTCCACCTCTTAAAGGGCCAGTACACTTAAAATACTGTTGTTTCCAGGGTTTGTACACAACCCTGGTCGACCTCTTAAAGGACATAATTCCCTAAATTTGTCACCTCTTCAAGGGTTTGTCCATATCTAGGGTCTGCCTCTTAAAGGGCCAGTCATCAAAACATGTCACATGTTCAAGTGGATTTCCACTTCATAAGCCACATTGAAATTTCCAAAGGTATGTCCATTCCCAGGGTTGTCTCTTAGAAGGCCACCCACACACAATAATGCATCTTTAAGGACTGTCCACTTCCATGGTCATCCTCTTCATAGGCCAGTCACCTTAAAGTATTGCCAATTTTAAAGGTCCGTAAGCTTCCCAGGTCCACCTCTTAAAGGGCCAGTACACTTAAAATGCTGTTGTTTCGAGGGTTTGTACACAACCCTGGTCAACCTCTTAAAGGACGTAATTCCCTAAATTTGTCACCTCTTCAAGGGTTTGTCCACTTCTAGGGTCTGCCTCTTAAAGGGCCAGTCCGCAAAACATGTCACATGTTCAAGTGGCTTTCCACTTCATAAGCCACATTGACATTTCCAAAGGTCTGTCCATTCCCAGGGTTGTCTCTTAGAAGGCCACCCACACACAATAATGCATCTTTAAGGACTGTCCACTTCCATGGTCATCCTCTTCATAGGCCAGTCACCTTAAAGTATTGCCAATTTTAAAGGTCCGTAAGCTTCCCAGGTCCACCTCTTAAAGGGCCAGTACACTTAAAATGCTGTTGTTTTGAGGGTTTGTACACAACCCTGGTCAACCTCTTAAAGGACATAATTCCCTAAATTTGTCACCTCTTCAAGGGTTTGTCCACTTCTAGGGTCTGCCTCTTAAAGGGCCAGTCCGCAAAACATGTCACATGTTCAAGTGGCTTTCCACTTCATAAGCCACATTGACATTTCCAAAGGTCTGTCCATTCCCAGGGTTGTCTCTTAGAAGGCCACCCACACACAATAATGCATCTTTAAGGACTGTCCACTTCCATGGTCATCCTCTTCATAGGCCAGTCACCTTAAAGTATTGCCAATTTTAAAGGTCTGTAAGCTTCCCAGGTCCACCTCTTAAAGGGCCAGTACACTTAAAATACTGTTGTTTCAAGGGTTTGTACACAACCCTGGTCGACCTCTTAAAGGACATAATTCCCTAAATTTGTCACCTCTTCAAGGGTTTGTCCATATCTAGGGTCTGCCTCTTAAAGGGCCAGTCATCAAAACATGTCACATGTTCAAGTGGATTTCCACTTCATAAGCCACATTGACATTTCCAAAGGTCTGTCCATTCCCAGGGTTGTCTCTTAGAAGGCCACCCACACACAATAATGCATCTTTAAGGACTGTCCACTTCCATGGTCATCCTCTTCATAGGCCAGTCACCTTAAAGTATTGCCAATTTTAAAGGTCCGTAAGCTTCCCAGGTCCACCTCTTAAAGGGCCAGTACACTTAAAATGCTGTTGTTTCGAGGGTTTGTACACAACCCTGGTCAACCTCTTAAAGGACGTAATTCCCTAAATTTGTCACCTCTTCAAGGGTTTGTCCACTTCTAGGGTCTGCCTCTTAAAGGGCCAGTCCGCAAAACATGTCACATGTTCAAGTGGCTTTCCACTTCATAAGCCACATTGACATTTCCAAAGGTCTGTCCATTCCCAGGGTTGTCTCTTAGAAGGCCACCCACACACAATAATGCATCTTTAAGGACTGTCCACTTCCATGGTCATCCTCTTCATAGGCCAGTCACCTTAAAGTATTGCCAATTTTAAAGGTCCGTAAGCTTCCCAGGTCCACCTCTTAAAGGGCCAGTACACTTAAAATGCTGTTGTTTTGAGGGTTTGTACACAACCCTGGTCAACCTCTTAAAGGACATAATTCCCTAAATTTGTCACCTCTTCAAGGGTTTGTCCACTTCTAGGGTCTGCCTCTTAAAGGGCCAGTCCGCAAAACATGTCACATGTTCAAGTGGCTTTCCACTTCATAAGCCACATTGACATTTCCAAAGGTCTGTCCATTCCCAGGGTTGTCTCTTAGAAGGCCACCCACACACAATAATGCATCTTTAAGGACTGTCCACTTCCATGGTCATCCTCTTCATAGGCCAGTCACCTTAAAGTATTGCCAATTTTAAAGGTCCGTAAGCTTCCCAGGTCCACCTCTTAAAGGGCCAGTACACTTAAAATGCTGTTGTTTTGAGGGTTTGTACACAACCCTGGTCAACCTCTTAAAGGACATAATTCCCTAAATTTGTCACCTCTTCAAGGGTTTGTCCACTTCTAGGGTCTGCCTCTTAAAGGGCCAGTCCGCAAAACATGTCACATGTTCAAGTGGCTTTCCACTTCATAAGCCACATTGACATTTCCAAAGGTCTGTCCATTCCCAGGGTTGTCTCTTAGAAGGCCACCCACACACAATAATGCATCTTTAAGGACTGTCCACTTCCATGGTCATCCTCTTCATAGGCCAGTCACCTTAAAGTATTGCCAATTTTAAAGGTCCGTAAGCTTCCCAGGTCCACCTCTTAAAGGGCCAGTACACTTAAAATGCTGTTGTTTTGAGGGTTTGTACACAACCCTGGTCAACCTCTTAAAGGACATAATTCCCTAAATTTGTCACCTCTTCAAGGGTTTGTCCACTTCTAGGGTCTGCCTCTTAAAGGGCCAGTCCGCAAAACATGTCACATGTTCAAGTGGCTTTCCACTTCATAAGCCACATTGACATTTCCAAAGGTCTGTCCATTCCCAGGGTTGTCTCTTAGAAGGCCACCCACACACAATAATGCATCTTTAAGGACTGTCCACTTCCATGGTCATCCTCTTCATAGGCCAGTCACCTTAAAGTATTGCCAATTTTAAAGGTCCGTTAGCTTCCCAGGTCCACCTCTTAAAGGGCCAGTACACTTAAAATGCTGTTGTTTCAAGGGTTTGTACACAACCCTGGTCAACCTCTTAAAGGACATAATTCCCTAAATTTGTCACCTCTTCAAGGGTTTGTCCACTTCTAGGGTCTGCCTCTTAAAGGGCCAGTCCGCAAAACATGTCACATGTTCAAGTGGCTTTCCACTTCATAAGCCACATTGACATTTCCAAAGGTCTGTCCATTCCCAGGGTTGTCTCTTAGAAGGCCACCCACACACAATAATGCATCTTTAAGGACTGTCCACTTCCATGGTCATCCTCTTCATAGGCCAGTCACCTTAAAGTATTGCCAATTTTAAAGGTCCGTAAGCTTCCCAGGTCCACCTCTTAAAGGGCCAGTACACTTAAAATGCTGTTGTTTTGAGGGTTTGTACACAACCCTGGTCAACCTCTTAAAGGACATAATTCCCTAAATTTGTCACCTCTTCAAGGGTTTGTCCACTTCTAGGGTCTACCTCTTAAAGGGCCAGTCCGCAAAACATGTCACATGTTCAAGTGGCTTTCCACTTCATAAGCCACATTGACATTTCCAAAGGTCTGTCCATTCCCAGGGTTGTCTCTTAGAAGGCCACCCACACACAATAATGCATCTTTAAGGACTGTCCACTTCCATGGTCATCCTCTTCATAGGCCAGTCACCTTAAAGTATTGCCAATTTTAAAGGTCCGTAAGCTTCCCAGGTCCACCTCTTAAAGGGCCAGTACACTTAAAATGCTGTTGTTTCGAGGGTTTGTACACAACCCTGGTCAACCTCTTAAAGGACATAATTCCCTAAATTTGTCACCTCTTCAAGGGTTTGTCCACTTCTAGGGTCTGCCTCTTAAAGGGCCAGTCCGCAAAACATGTCACATGTTCAAGTGGCTTTCCACTTCATAAGCCACATTGACATTTCCAAAGGTCTGTCCATTCCCAGGGTTGTCTCTTAGAAGGCCACCCACACACAATAATGCATCTTTAAGGACTGTCCACTTCCATGGTCATCCTCTTCATAGGCCAGTCACCTTAAAGTATTGCCAATTTTAAAGGTCCATAAGCTTCCCAGGTCCACCTCTTAAAGGGCCAGTACACTTAAAATGCTGTTGTTTTGAGGGTTTGTACACAACCCTGGTCAACCTCTTAAAGGACATAATTCCCTAAATTTGTCACCTCTTCAAGGGTTTGTCCACTTCTAGGGTCTGCCTCTTAAAGGGCCAGTCCGCAAAACATGTCACATGTTCAAGTGGCTTTCCACTTCATAAGCCACATTGACATTTCCAAAGGTCTGTCCATTCCCAGGGTTGTCTCTTAGAAGGCCACCCACACACAATAATGCATCTTTAAGGACTGTCCACTTCCATGGTCATCCTCTTCATAGGCCAGTCACCTTAAAGTATTGCCAATTTTAAAGGTCTGTAAGCTTCCCAGGTCCACCTCTTAAAGGGCCAGTACACTTAAAATACTGTTGTTTCCAGGGTTTGTACACAACCCTGGTCGACCTCTTAAAGGACATAATTCCCTAAATTTGTCACCTCTTCAAGGGTTTGTCCATATCTAGGGTCTGCCTCTTAAAGGGCCAGTCATCAAAACATGTCACATGTTCAAGTGGATTTCCACTTCATAAGCCACATTGAAATTTCCAAAGGTATGTCCATTCCCAGGGTTGTCTCTTAGAAGGCCACCCACACACAATAATGCATCTTTAAGGACTGTCCACTTCCATGGTCATCCTCTTCATAGGCCAGTCACCTTAAAGTATTGCCAATTTTAAAGGTCCGTAAGCTTCCCAGGTCCACCTCTTAAAGGGCCAGTACACTTAAAATGCTGTTGTTTCGAGGGTTTGTACACAACCCTGGTCAACCTCTTAAAGGACGTAATTCCCTAAATTTGTCACCTCTTCAAGGGTTTGTCCACTTCTAGGGTCTGCCTCTTAAAGGGCCAGTCATCAAAACATGTCACATGTTCAAGTGGCTTTCCACTTCATAAGCCACATTGACATTTCCAAAGGTCTGTCCATTCCCAGGGTTGTCTCTTAGAAGGCCACCCACACACAATAATGCATCTTTAAGGACTGTCCACTTCCATGGTCATCCTCTTCATAGGCCAGTCACCTTAAAGTATTGCCAATTTTAAAGGTCCGTAAGCTTCCCAGGTCCACCTCTTAAAGGGCCAGTACACTTAAAATGCTGTTGTTTTGAGGGTTTGTACACAACCCTGGTCAACCTCTTAAAGGACATAATTCCCTAAATTTGTCACCTCTTCAAGGGTTTGTCCACTTCTAGGGTCTGCCTCTTAAAGGGCCAGTCCGCAAAACATGTCACATGTTCAAGTGGCTTTCCACTTCATAAGCCACATTGACATTTCCAAAGGTCTGTCCATTCCCAGGGTTGTCTCTTAGAAGGCCACCCACACACAATAATGCATCTTTAAGGACTGTCCACTTCCATGGTCATCCTCTTCATAGGCCAGTCACCTTAAAGTATTGCCAATTTTAAAGGTCTGTAAGCTTCCCAGGTCCACCTCTTAAAGGGCCAGTACACTTAAAATACTGTTGTTTAAAGGGTTTGTACACAACCCTGGTCGACCTCTTAAAGGACATAATTCCCTAAATTTGTCACCTCTTCAAGGGTTTGTCCATATCTAGGGTCTGCCTCTTAAAGGGCCAGTCATCAAAACATGTCACATGTTCAAGTGGCTTTCCACTTCATAAGCCACATTGACATTTCCAAAGGTCTGTCCATTCCCAGGGTTGTCTCTTAGAAGGCCACCCACACACAATAATGCATCTTTAAGGACTGTCCACTTCCATGGTCATCCTCTTCATAGGCCAGTCACCTTAAAGTATTGCCAATTTTAAAGGTCCGTAAGCTTCCCAGGTCCACCTCTTAAAGGGCCAGTACACTTAAAATGCTGTTGTTTTGAGGGTTTGTACACAACCCTGGTCAACCTCTTAAAGGACATAATTCCCTAAATTTGTCACCTCTTCAAGGGTTTGTCCACTTCTAGGGTCTGCCTCTTAAAGGGCCAGTCCGCAAAACATGTCACATGTTCAAGTGGCTTTCCACTTCATAAGCCACATTGACATTTCCAAAGGTCTGTCCATTCCCAGGGTTGTCTCTTAGAAGGCCACCCACACACAATAATGCATCTTTAAGGACTGTCCACTTCCATGGTCATCCTCTTCATAGGCCAGTCACCTTAAAGTATTGCCAATTTTAAAGGTCCGTAAGCTTCCCAGGTCCACCTCTTAAAGGGCCAGTACACTTAAAATGCTGTTGTTTCGAGGGTTTGTACACAACCCTGGTCAACCTCTTAAAGGACATAATTCCCTAAATTTGTCACCTCTTCAAGGGTTTGTCCACTTCTAGGGTCTGCCTCTTAAAGGGCCAGTCCGCAAAACATGTCACATGTTCAAGTGGCTTTCCACTTCATAAGCCACATTGACATTTCCAAAGGTCTGTCCATTCCCAGGGTTGTCTCTTAGAAGGCCACCCACACACAATAATGCATCTTTAAGGACTGTCCACTTCCATGGTCATCCTCTTCATAGGCCAGTCACCTTAAAGTATTGCCAATTTTAAAGGTCTGTAAGCTTCCCAGGTCCACCTCTTAAAGGGCCAGTACACTTAAAATGCTGTTGTTTCAAGGGTTTGTACACAACCCTGGTCAACCTCTTAAAGGACGTAATTCCCTAAATTTGTCACCTCTTCAAGGGTTTGTCCACTTCTAGGGTCTGCCTCTTAAAGGGCCAGTCATCAAAACATGTCACATGTTCAAGTGGCTTTCCACTTCATAAGCCACATTGACATTTCCAAAGGTCTGTCCATTCCCAGGGTTGTCTCTTAGAAGGCCACCCACACACAATAATGCATCTTTAAGGACTGTCCACTTCCATGGTCATCCTCTTCATAGGCCAGTCACCTTAAAGTATTGCCAATTTTAAAGGTCCGTAAGCTTCCCAGGTCCACCTCTTAAAGGGCCAGTACACTTAAAATGCTGTTGTTTTGAGGGTTTGTACACAACCCTGGTCAACCTCTTAAAGGACATAATTCCCTAAATTTGTCACCTCTTCAAGGGTTTGTCCACTTCTAGGGTCTGCCTCTTAAAGGGCCAGTCCGCAAAACATGTCACATGTTCAAGTGGCTTTCCACTTCATAAGCCACATTGACATTTCCAAAGGTCTGTCCATTCCCAGGGTTGTCTCTTAGAAGGCCACCCACACACAATAATGCATCTTTAAGCACTGTCCACTTCCATGGTCATCCTCTTCATAGGCCAGTCACCTTAAAGTATTGCCAATTTTAAAGGTCCGTTAGCTTCCCAGGTCCACCTCTTAAAGGGCCAGTACACTTAAAATGCTGTTGTTTCGAGGGTTTGTACACAACCCTGGTCAACCTCTTAAAGGACATAATTCCCTAAATTTGTCACCTCTTCAAGGGTTTGTCCACTTCTAGGGTCTGCCTCTTAAAGGGCCAGTCCGCAAAACATGTCACATGTTCAAGTGGCTTTCCACTTCATAAGCCACATTGACATTTCCAAAGGTCTGTCCATTCCCAGGGTTGTCTCTTAGAAGGCCACCCACACACAATAATGCATCTTTAAGGACTGTCCACTTCCATGGTCATCCTCTTCATAGGCCAGTCACCTTAAAGTATTGCCAATTTTAAAGGTCCGTAAGCTTCCCAGGTCCACCTCTTAAAGGGCCAGTACACTTAAAATGCTGTTGTTTTGAGGGTTTGTACACAACCCTGGTCAACCTCTTAAAGGACATAATTCCCTAAATTTGTCACCTCTTCAAGGGTTTGTCCACTTCTAGGGTCTGCCTCTTAAAGGGCCAGTCCGCAAAACATGTCACATGTTCAAGTGGCTTTCCACTTCATAAGCCACATTGACATTTCCAAAGGTCTGTCCATTCCCAGGGTTGTCTCTTAGAAGGCCACCCACACACAATAATGCATCTTTAAGGACTGTCCACTTCCATGGTCATCCTCTTCATAGGCCAGTCACCTTAAAGTATTGCCAATTTTAAAGGTCCGTAAGCTTCCCAGGTCCACCTCTTAAAGGGCCAGTACACTTAAAATGCTGTTGTTTTGAGGGTTTGTACACAACCCTGGTCAACCTCTTAAAGGACATAATTCCCTAAATTTGTCACCTCTTCAAGGGTTTGTCCACTTCTAGGGTCTGCCTCTTAAAGGGCCAGTCCGCAAAACATGTCACATGTTCAAGTGGCTTTCCACTTCATAAGCCACATTGACATTTCCAAAGGTCTGTCCATTCCCAGGGTTGTCTCTTAGAAGGCCACCCACACACAATAATGCATCTTTAAGGACTGTCCACTTCCATGGTCATCCTCTTCATAGGCCAGTCACCTTAAAGTATTGCCAATTTTAAAGGTCCGTAAGCTTCCCAGGTCCACCTCTTAAAGGGCCAGTACACTTAAAATGCTGTTGTTTTGAGGGTTTGTACACAACCCTGGTCAACCTCTTAAAGGACATAATTCCCTAAATTTGTCACCTCTTCAAGGGTTTGTCCACTTCTAGGGTCTGCCTCTTAAAGGGCCAGTCCGCAAAACATGTCACATGTTCAAGTGGCTTTCCACTTCATAAGCCACATTGACATTTCCAAAGGTCTGTCCATTCCCAGGGTTGTCTCTTAGAAGGCCACCCACACACAATAATGCATCTTTAAGGACTGTCCACTTCCATGGTCATCCTCTTCATAGGCCAGTCACCTTAAAGTATTGCCAATTTTAAAGGTCCGTAAGCTTCCCAGGTCCACCTCTTAAAGGGCCAGTACACTTAAAATGCTGTTGTTTTGAGGGTTTGTACACAACCCTGGTCAACCTCTTAAAGGACATAATTCCCTAAATTTGTCACCTCTTCAAGGGTTTGTCCACTTCTAGGGTCTGCCTCTTAAAGGGCCAGTCCGCAAAACATGTCACATGTTCAAGTGGCTTTCCACTTCATAAGCCACATTGACATTTCCAAAGGTCTGTCCATTCCCAGGGTTGTCTCTTAGAAGGCCACCCACACACAATAATGCATCTTTAAGGACTGTCCACTTCCATGGTCATCCTCTTCATAGGCCAGTCACCTTAAAGTATTGCCAATTTTAAAGGTCCGTAAGCTTCCCAGGTCCACCTCTTAAAGGGCCAGTACACTTAAAATGCTGTTGTTTTGAGGGTTTGTACACAACCCTGGTCAACCTCTTAAAGGACATAATTCCCTAAATTTGTCACCTCTTCAAGGGTTTGTCCACTTCTAGGGTCTGCCTCTTAAAGGGCCAGTCCGCAAAACATGTCACATGTTCAAGTGGCTTTCCACTTCATAAGCCACATTGACATTTCCAAAGGTCTGTCCATTCCCAGGGTTGTCTCTTAGAAGGCCACCCACACACAATAATGCATCTTTAAGGACTGTCCACTTCCATGGTCATCCTCTTCATAGGCCAGTCACCTTAAAGTATTGCCAATTTTAAAGGTCCGTTAGCTTCCCAGGTCCACCTCTTAAAGGGCCAGTACACTTAAAATGCTGTTGTTTCAAGGGTTTGTACACAACCCTGGTCAACCTCTTAAAGGACATAATTCCCTAAATTTGTCACCTCTTCAAGGGTTTGTCCACTTCTAGGGTCTGCCTCTTAAAGGGCCAGTCCGCAAAACATGTCACATGTTCAAGTGGCTTTCCACTTCATAAGCCACATTGACATTTCCAAAGGTCTGTCCATTCCCAGGGTTGTCTCTTAGAAGGCCACCCACACACAATAATGCATCTTTAAGGACTGTCCACTTCCATGGTCATCCTCTTCATAGGCCAGTCACCTTAAAGTATTGCCAATTTTAAAGGTCCGTAAGCTTCCCAGGTCCACCTCTTAAAGGGCCAGTACACTTAAAATGCTGTTGTTTTGAGGGTTTGTACACAACCCTGGTCAACCTCTTAAAGGACATAATTCCCTAAATTTGTCACCTCTTCAAGGGTTTGTCCACTTCTAGGGTCTACCTCTTAAAGGGCCAGTCCGCAAAACATGTCACATGTTCAAGTGGCTTTCCACTTCATAAGCCACATTGACATTTCCAAAGGTCTGTCCATTCCCAGGGTTGTCTCTTAGAAGGCCACCCACACACAATAATGCATCTTTAAGGACTGTCCACTTCCATGGTCATCCTCTTCATAGGCCAGTCACCTTAAAGTATTGCCAATTTTAAAGGTCCGTAAGCTTCCCAGGTCCACCTCTTAAAGGGCCAGTACACTTAAAATGCTGTTGTTTCGAGGGTTTGTACACAACCCTGGTCAACCTCTTAAAGGACATAATTCCCTAAATTTGTCACCTCTTCAAGGGTTTGTCCACTTCTAGGGTCTGCCTCTTAAAGGGCCAGTCCGCAAAACATGTCACATGTTCAAGTGGCTTTCCACTTCATAAGCCACATTGACATTTCCAAAGGTCTGTCCATTCCCAGGGTTGTCTCTTAGAAGGCCACCCACACACAATAATGCATCTTTAAGGACTGTCCACTTCCATGGTCATCCTCTTCATAGGCCAGTCACCTTAAAGTATTGCCAATTTTAAAGGTCCATAAGCTTCCCAGGTCCACCTCTTAAAGGGCCAGTACACTTAAAATGCTGTTGTTTTGAGGGTTTGTACACAACCCTGGTCAACCTCTTAAAGGACATAATTCCCTAAATTTGTCACCTCTTCAAGGGTTTGTCCACTTCTAGGGTCTGCCTCTTAAAGGGCCAGTCCGCAAAACATGTCACATGTTCAAGTGGCTTTCCACTTCATAAGCCACATTGACATTTCCAAAGGTCTGTCCATTCCCAGGGTTGTCTCTTAGAAGGCCACCCACACACAATAATGCATCTTTAAGGACTGTCCACTTCCATGGTCATCCTCTTCATAGGCCAGTCACCTTAAAGTATTGCCAATTTTAAAGGTCTGTAAGCTTCCCAGGTCCACCTCTTAAAGGGCCAGTACACTTAAAATACTGTTGTTTCCAGGGTTTGTACACAACCCTGGTCGACCTCTTAAAGGACATAATTCCCTAAATTTGTCACCTCTTCAAGGGTTTGTCCATATCTAGGGTCTGCCTCTTAAAGGGCCAGTCATCAAAACATGTCACATGTTCAAGTGGATTTCCACTTCATAAGCCACATTGAAATTTCCAAAGGTATGTCCATTCCCAGGGTTGTCTCTTAGAAGGCCACCCACACACAATAATGCATCTTTAAGGACTGTCCACTTCCATGGTCATCCTCTTCATAGGCCAGTCACCTTAAAGTATTGCCAATTTTAAAGGTCCGTAAGCTTCCCAGGTCCACCTCTTAAAGGGCCAGTACACTTAAAATGCTGTTGTTTCGAGGGTTTGTACACAACCCTGGTCAACCTCTTAAAGGACGTAATTCCCTAAATTTGTCACCTCTTCAAGGGTTTGTCCACTTCTAGGGTCTGCCTCTTAAAGGGCCAGTCATCAAAACATGTCACATGTTCAAGTGGCTTTCCACTTCATAAGCCACATTGACATTTCCAAAGGTCTGTCCATTCCCAGGGTTGTCTCTTAGAAGGCCACCCACACACAATAATGCATCTTTAAGGACTGTCCACTTCCATGGTCATCCTCTTCATAGGCCAGTCACCTTAAAGTATTGCCAATTTTAAAGGTCCGTAAGCTTCCCAGGTCCACCTCTTAAAGGGCCAGTACACTTAAAATGCTGTTGTTTTGAGGGTTTGTACACAACCCTGGTCAACCTCTTAAAGGACATAATTCCCTAAATTTGTCACCTCTTCAAGGGTTTGTCCACTTCTAGGGTCTGCCTCTTAAAGGGCCAGTCCGCAAAACATGTCACATGTTCAAGTGGCTTTCCACTTCATAAGCCACATTGACATTTCCAAAGGTCTGTCCATTCCCAGGGTTGTCTCTTAGAAGGCCACCCACACACAATAATGCATCTTTAAGGACTGTCCACTTCCATGGTCATCCTCTTCATAGGCCAGTCACCTTAAAGTATTGCCAATTTTAAAGGTCTGTAAGCTTCCCAGGTCCACCTCTTAAAGGGCCAGTACACTTAAAATACTGTTGTTTAAAGGGTTTGTACACAACCCTGGTCGACCTCTTAAAGGACATAATTCCCTAAATTTGTCACCTCTTCAAGGGTTTGTCCATATCTAGGGTCTGCCTCTTAAAGGGCCAGTCATCAAAACATGTCACATGTTCAAGTGGCTTTCCACTTCATAAGCCACATTGACATTTCCAAAGGTCTGTCCATTCCCAGGGTTGTCTCTTAGAAGGCCACCCACACACAATAATGCATCTTTAAGGACTGTCCACTTCCATGGTCATCCTCTTCATAGGCCAGTCACCTTAAAGTATTGCCAATTTTAAAGGTCCGTAAGCTTCCCAGGTCCACCTCTTAAAGGGCCAGTACACTTAAAATGCTGTTGTTTTGAGGGTTTGTACACAACCCTGGTCAACCTCTTAAAGGACATAATTCCCTAAATTTGTCACCTCTTCAAGGGTTTGTCCACTTCTAGGGTCTGCCTCTTAAAGGGCCAGTCCGCAAAACATGTCACATGTTCAAGTGGCTTTCCACTTCATAAGCCACATTGACATTTCCAAAGGTCTGTCCATTCCCAGGGTTGTCTCTTAGAAGGCCACCCACACACAATAATGCATCTTTAAGGACTGTCCACTTCCATGGTCATCCTCTTCATAGGCCAGTCACCTTAAAGTATTGCCAATTTTAAAGGTCCGTAAGCTTCCCAGGTCCACCTCTTAAAGGGCCAGTACACTTAAAATGCTGTTGTTTCGAGGGTTTGTACACAACCCTGGTCAACCTCTTAAAGGACATAATTCCCTAAATTTGTCACCTCTTCAAGGGTTTGTCCACTTCTAGGGTCTGCCTCTTAAAGGGCCAGTCCGCAAAACATGTCACATGTTCAAGTGGCTTTCCACTTCATAAGCCACATTGACATTTCCAAAGGTCTGTCCATTCCCAGGGTTGTCTCTTAGAAGGCCACCCACACACAATAATGCATCTTTAAGGACTGTCCACTTCCATGGTCATCCTCTTCATAGGCCAGTCACCTTAAAGTATTGCCAATTTTAAAGGTCTGTAAGCTTCCCAGGTCCACCTCTTAAAGGGCCAGTACACTTAAAATGCTGTTGTTTCAAGGGTTTGTACACAACCCTGGTCAACCTCTTAAAGGACGTAATTCCCTAAATTTGTCACCTCTTCAAGGGTTTGTCCACTTCTAGGGTCTGCCTCTTAAAGGGCCAGTCATCAAAACATGTCACATGTTCAAGTGGCTTTCCACTTCATAAGCCACATTGACATTTCCAAAGGTCTGTCCATTCCCAGGGTTGTCTCTTAGAAGGCCACCCACACACAATAATGCATCTTTAAGGACTGTCCACTTCCATGGTCATCCTCTTCATAGGCCAGTCACCTTAAAGTATTGCCAATTTTAAAGGTCCGTAAGCTTCCCAGGTCCACCTCTTAAAGGGCCAGTACACTTAAAATGCTGTTGTTTTGAGGGTTTGTACACAACCCTGGTCAACCTCTTAAAGGACATAATTCCCTAAATTTGTCACCTCTTCAAGGGTTTGTCCACTTCTAGGGTCTGCCTCTTAAAGGGCCAGTCCGCAAAACATGTCACATGTTCAAGTGGCTTTCCACTTCATAAGCCACATTGACATTTCCAAAGGTCTGTCCATTCCCAGGGTTGTCTCTTAGAAGGCCACCCACACACAATAATGCATCTTTAAGCACTGTCCACTTCCATGGTCATCCTCTTCATAGGCCAGTCACCTTAAAGTATTGCCAATTTTAAAGGTCCGTTAGCTTCCCAGGTCCACCTCTTAAAGGGCCAGTACACTTAAAATGCTGTTGTTTCGAGGGTTTGTACACAACCCTGGTCAACCTCTTAAAGGACATAATTCCCTAAATTTGTCACCTCTTCAAGGGTTTGTCCACTTCTAGGGTCTGCCTCTTAAAGGGCCAGTCCGCAAAACATGTCACATGTTCAAGTGGCTTTCCACTTCATAAGCCACATTGACATTTCCAAAGGTCTGTCCATTCCCAGGGTTGTCTCTTAGAAGGCCACCCACACACAATAATGCATCTTTAAGGACTGTCCACTTCCATGGTCATCCTCTTCATAGGCCAGTCACCTTAAAGTATTGCCAATTTTAAAGGTCCGTAAGCTTCCCAGGTCCACCTCTTAAAGGGCCAGTACACTTAAAATGCTGTTGTTTTGAGGGTTTGTACACAACCCTGGTCAACCTCTTAAAGGACATAATTCCCTAAATTTGTCACCTCTTCAAGGGTTTGTCCACTTCTAGGGTCTGCCTCTTAAAGGGCCAGTCCGCAAAACATGTCACATGTTCAAGTGGCTTTCCACTTCATAAGCCACATTGACATTTCCAAAGGTCTGTCCATTCCCAGGGTTGTCTCTTAGAAGGCCACCCACACACAATAATGCATCTTTAAGGACTGTCCACTTCCATGGTCATCCTCTTCATAGGCCAGTCACCTTAAAGTATTGCCAATTTTAAAGGTCCGTAAGCTTCCCAGGTCCACCTCTTAAAGGGCCAGTACACTTAAAATGCTGTTGTTTTGAGGGTTTGTACACAACCCTGGTCAACCTCTTAAAGGACATAATTCCCTAAATTTGTCACCTCTTCAAGGGTTTGTCCACTTCTAGGGTCTGCCTCTTAAAGGGCCAGTCCGCAAAACATGTCACATGTTCAAGTGGCTTTCCACTTCATAAGCCACATTGACATTTCCAAAGGTCTGTCCATTCCCAGGGTTGTCTCTTAGAAGGCCACCCACACACAATAATGCATCTTTAAGGACTGTCCACTTCCATGGTCATCCTCTTCATAGGCCAGTCACCTTAAAGTATTGCCAATTTTAAAGGTCCGTAAGCTTCCCAGGTCCACCTCTTAAAGGGCCAGTACACTTAAAATGCTGTTGTTTTGAGGGTTTGTACACAACCCTGGTCAACCTCTTAAAGGACATAATTCCCTAAATTTGTCACCTCTTCAAGGGTTTGTCCACTTCTAGGGTCTGCCTCTTAAAGGGCCAGTCCGCAAAACATGTCACATGTTCAAGTGGCTTTCCACTTCATAAGCCACATTGACATTTCCAAAGGTCTGTCCATTCCCAGGGTTGTCTCTTAGAAGGCCACCCACACACAATAATGCATCTTTAAGGACTGTCCACTTCCATGGTCATCCTCTTCATAGGCCAGTCACCTTAAAGTATTGCCAATTTTAAAGGTCCGTTAGCTTCCCAGGTCCACCTCTTAAAGGGCCAGTACACTTAAAATGCTGTTGTTTCAAGGGTTTGTACACAACCCTGGTCAACCTCTTAAAGGACATAATTCCCTAAATTTGTCACCTCTTCAAGGGTTTGTCCACTTCTAGGGTCTGCCTCTTAAAGGGCCAGTCCGCAAAACATGTCACATGTTCAAGTGGCTTTCCACTTCATAAGCCACATTGACATTTCCAAAGGTCTGTCCATTCCCAGGGTTGTCTCTTAGAAGGCCACCCACACACAATAATGCATCTTTAAGGACTGTCCACTTCCATGGTCATCCTCTTCATAGGCCAGTCACCTTAAAGTATTGCCAATTTTAAAGGTCCGTAAGCTTCCCAGGTCCACCTCTTAAAGGGCCAGTACACTTAAAATGCTGTTGTTTTGAGGGTTTGTACACAACCCTGGTCAACCTCTTAAAGGACATAATTCCCTAAATTTGTCACCTCTTCAAGGGTTTGTCCACTTCTAGGGTCTACCTCTTAAAGGGCCAGTCCGCAAAACATGTCACATGTTCAAGTGGCTTTCCACTTCATAAGCCACATTGACATTTCCAAAGGTCTGTCCATTCCCAGGGTTGTCTCTTAGAAGGCCACCCACACACAATAATGCATCTTTAAGGACTGTCCACTTCCATGGTCATCCTCTTCATAGGCCAGTCACCTTAAAGTATTGCCAATTTTAAAGGTCCGTAAGCTTCCCAGGTCCACCTCTTAAAGGGCCAGTACACTTAAAATGCTGTTGTTTCGAGGGTTTGTACACAACCCTGGTCAACCTCTTAAAGGACATAATTCCCTAAATTTGTCACCTCTTCAAGGGTTTGTCCACTTCTAGGGTCTGCCTCTTAAAGGGCCAGTCCGCAAAACATGTCACATGTTCAAGTGGCTTTCCACTTCATAAGCCACATTGACATTTCCAAAGGTCTGTCCATTCCCAGGGTTGTCTCTTAGAAGGCCACCCACACACAATAATGCATCTTTAAGGACTGTCCACTTCCATGGTCATCCTCTTCATAGGCCAGTCACCTTAAAGTATTGCCAATTTTAAAGGTCCATAAGCTTCCCAGGTCCACCTCTTAAAGGGCCAGTACACTTAAAATGCTGTTGTTTTGAGGGTTTGTACACAACCCTGGTCAACCTCTTAAAGGACATAATTCCCTAAATTTGTCACCTCTTCAAGGGTTTGTCCACTTCTAGGGTCTGCCTCTTAAAGGGCCAGTCCGCAAAACATGTCACATGTTCAAGTGGCTTTCCACTTCATAAGCCACATTGACATTTCCAAAGGTCTGTCCATTCCCAGGGTTGTCTCTTAGAAGGCCACCCACACACAATAATGCATCTTTAAGGACTGTCCACTTCCATGGTCATCCTCTTCATAGGCCAGTCACCTTAAAGTATTGCCAATTTTAAAGGTCTGTAAGCTTCCCAGGTCCACCTCTTAAAGGGCCAGTACACTTAAAATACTGTTGTTTCCAGGGTTTGTACACAACCCTGGTCGACCTCTTAAAGGACATAATTCCCTAAATTTGTCACCTCTTCAAGGGTTTGTCCATATCTAGGGTCTGCCTCTTAAAGGGCCAGTCATCAAAACATGTCACATGTTCAAGTGGATTTCCACTTCATAAGCCACATTGAAATTTCCAAAGGTATGTCCATTCCCAGGGTTGTCTCTTAGAAGGCCACCCACACACAATAATGCATCTTTAAGGACTGTCCACTTCCATGGTCATCCTCTTCATAGGCCAGTCACCTTAAAGTATTGCCAATTTTAAAGGTCCGTAAGCTTCCCAGGTCCACCTCTTAAAGGGCCAGTACACTTAAAATGCTGTTGTTTCGAGGGTTTGTACACAACCCTGGTCAACCTCTTAAAGGACGTAATTCCCTAAATTTGTCACCTCTTCAAGGGTTTGTCCACTTCTAGGGTCTGCCTCTTAAAGGGCCAGTCATCAAAACATGTCACATGTTCAAGTGGCTTTCCACTTCATAAGCCACATTGACATTTCCAAAGGTCTGTCCATTCCCAGGGTTGTCTCTTAGAAGGCCACCCACACACAATAATGCATCTTTAAGGACTGTCCACTTCCATGGTCATCCTCTTCATAGGCCAGTCACCTTAAAGTATTGCCAATTTTAAAGGTCCGTAAGCTTCCCAGGTCCACCTCTTAAAGGGCCAGTACACTTAAAATGCTGTTGTTTTGAGGGTTTGTACACAACCCTGGTCAACCTCTTAAAGGACATAATTCCCTAAATTTGTCACCTCTTCAAGGGTTTGTCCACTTCTAGGGTCTGCCTCTTAAAGGGCCAGTCCGCAAAACATGTCACATGTTCAAGTGGCTTTCCACTTCATAAGCCACATTGACATTTCCAAAGGTCTGTCCATTCCCAGGGTTGTCTCTTAGAAGGCCACCCACACACAATAATGCATCTTTAAGGACTGTCCACTTCCATGGTCATCCTCTTCATAGGCCAGTCACCTTAAAGTATTGCCAATTTTAAAGGTCTGTAAGCTTCCCAGGTCCACCTCTTAAAGGGCCAGTACACTTAAAATACTGTTGTTTAAAGGGTTTGTACACAACCCTGGTCGACCTCTTAAAGGACATAATTCCCTAAATTTGTCACCTCTTCAAGGGTTTGTCCATATCTAGGGTCTGCCTCTTAAAGGGCCAGTCATCAAAACATGTCACATGTTCAAGTGGCTTTCCACTTCATAAGCCACATTGACATTTCCAAAGGTCTGTCCATTCCCAGGGTTGTCTCTTAGAAGGCCACCCACACACAATAATGCATCTTTAAGGACTGTCCACTTCCATGGTCATCCTCTTCATAGGCCAGTCACCTTAAAGTATTGCCAATTTTAAAGGTCCGTAAGCTTCCCAGGTCCACCTCTTAAAGGGCCAGTACACTTAAAATGCTGTTGTTTTGAGGGTTTGTACACAACCCTGGTCAACCTCTTAAAGGACATAATTCCCTAAATTTGTCACCTCTTCAAGGGTTTGTCCACTTCTAGGGTCTGCCTCTTAAAGGGCCAGTCCGCAAAACATGTCACATGTTCAAGTGGCTTTCCACTTCATAAGCCACATTGACATTTCCAAAGGTCTGTCCATTCCCAGGGTTGTCTCTTAGAAGGCCACCCACACACAATAATGCATCTTTAAGGACTGTCCACTTCCATGGTCATCCTCTTCATAGGCCAGTCACCTTAAAGTATTGCCAATTTTAAAGGTCCGTAAGCTTCCCAGGTCCACCTCTTAAAGGGCCAGTACACTTAAAATGCTGTTGTTTCGAGGGTTTGTACACAACCCTGGTCAACCTCTTAAAGGACATAATTCCCTAAATTTGTCACCTCTTCAAGGGTTTGTCCACTTCTAGGGTCTGCCTCTTAAAGGGCCAGTCCGCAAAACATGTCACATGTTCAAGTGGCTTTCCACTTCATAAGCCACATTGACATTTCCAAAGGTCTGTCCATTCCCAGGGTTGTCTCTTAGAAGGCCACCCACACACAATAATGCATCTTTAAGGACTGTCCACTTCCATGGTCATCCTCTTCATAGGCCAGTCACCTTAAAGTATTGCCAATTTTAAAGGTCTGTAAGCTTCCCAGGTCCACCTCTTAAAGGGCCAGTACACTTAAAATGCTGTTGTTTCAAGGGTTTGTACACAACCCTGGTCAACCTCTTAAAGGACGTAATTCCCTAAATTTGTCACCTCTTCAAGGGTTTGTCCACTTCTAGGGTCTGCCTCTTAAAGGGCCAGTCATCAAAACATGTCACATGTTCAAGTGGCTTTCCACTTCATAAGCCACATTGACATTTCCAAAGGTCTGTCCATTCCCAGGGTTGTCTCTTAGAAGGCCACCCACACACAATAATGCATCTTTAAGGACTGTCCACTTCCATGGTCATCCTCTTCATAGGCCAGTCACCTTAAAGTATTGCCAATTTTAAAGGTCCGTAAGCTTCCCAGGTCCACCTCTTAAAGGGCCAGTACACTTAAAATGCTGTTGTTTTGAGGGTTTGTACACAACCCTGGTCAACCTCTTAAAGGACATAATTCCCTAAATTTGTCACCTCTTCAAGGGTTTGTCCACTTCTAGGGTCTGCCTCTTAAAGGGCCAGTCCGCAAAACATGTCACATGTTCAAGTGGCTTTCCACTTCATAAGCCACATTGACATTTCCAAAGGTCTGTCCATTCCCAGGGTTGTCTCTTAGAAGGCCACCCACACACAATAATGCATCTTTAAGCACTGTCCACTTCCATGGTCATCCTCTTCATAGGCCAGTCACCTTAAAGTATTGCCAATTTTAAAGGTCCGTTAGCTTCCCAGGTCCACCTCTTAAAGGGCCAGTACACTTAAAATGCTGTTGTTTCGAGGGTTTGTACACAACCCTGGTCAACCTCTTAAAGGACATAATTCCCTAAATTTGTCACCTCTTCAAGGGTTTGTCCACTTCTAGGGTCTGCCTCTTAAAGGGCCAGTCCGCAAAACATGTCACATGTTCAAGTGGCTTTCCACTTCATAAGCCACATTGACATTTCCAAAGGTCTGTCCATTCCCAGGGTTGTCTCTTAGAAGGCCACCCACACACAATAATGCATCTTTAAGGACTGTCCACTTCCATGGTCATCCTCTTCATAGGCCAGTCACCTTAAAGTATTGCCAATTTTAAAGGTCCGTAAGCTTCCCAGGTCCACCTCTTAAAGGGCCAGTACACTTAAAATGCTGTTGTTTTGAGGGTTTGTACACAACCCTGGTCAACCTCTTAAAGGACATAATTCCCTAAATTTGTCACCTCTTCAAGGGTTTGTCCACTTCTAGGGTCTACCTCTTAAAGGGCCAGTCCGCAAAACATGTCACATGTTCAAGTGGCTTTCCACTTCATAAGCCACATTGACATTTCCAAAGGTCTGTCCATTCCCAGGGTTGTCTCTTAGAAGGCCACCCACACACAATAATGCATCTTTAAGGACTGTCCACTTCCATGGTCATCCTCTTCATAGGCCAGTCACCTTAAAGTATTGCCAATTTTAAAGGTCCGTAAGCTTCCCAGGTCCACCTCTTAAAGGGCCAGTACACTTAAAATGCTGTTGTTTCGAGGGTTTGTACACAACCCTGGTCAACCTCTTAAAGGACATAATTCCCTAAATTTGTCACCTCTTCAAGGGTTTGTCCACTTCTAGGGTCTGCCTCTTAAAGGGCCAGTCCGCAAAACATGTCACATGTTCAAGTGGCTTTCCACTTCATAAGCCACATTGACATTTCCAAAGGTCTGTCCATTCCCAGGGTTGTCTCTTAGAAGGCCACCCACACACAATAATGCATCTTTAAGGACTGTCCACTTCCATGGTCATCCTCTTCATAGGCCAGTCACCTTAAAGTATTGCCAATTTTAAAGGTCTGTAAGCTTCCCAGGTCCACCTCTTAAAGGGCCAGTACACTTAAAATACTGTTGTTTCAAGGGTTTGTACACAACCCTGGTCGACCTCTTAAAGGACATAATTCCCTAAATTTGTCACCTCTTCAAGGGTTTGTCCATATCTAGGGTCTGCCTCTTAAAGGGCCAGTCATCAAAACATGTCACATGTTCAAGTGGATTTCCACTTCATAAGCCACATTGACATTTCCAAAGGTCTGTCCATTCCCAGGGTTGTCTCTTAGAAGGCCACCCACACACAATAATGCATCTTTAAGGACTGTCCACTTCCATGGTCATCCTCTTCATAGGCCAGTCACCTTAAAGTATTGCCAATTTTAAAGGTCCGTAAGCTTCCCAGGTCCACCTCTTAAAGGGCCAGTACACTTAAAATGCTGTTGTTTCGAGGGTTTGTACACAACCCTGGTCAACCTCTTAAAGGACGTAATTCCCTAAATTTGTCACCTCTTCAAGGGTTTGTCCACTTCTAGGGTCTGCCTCTTAAAGGGCCAGTCCGCAAAACATGTCACATGTTCAAGTGGCTTTCCACTTCATAAGCCACATTGACATTTCCAAAGGTCTGTCCATTCCCAGGGTTGTCTCTTAGAAGGCCACCCACACACAATAATGCATCTTTAAGGACTGTCCACTTCCATGGTCATCCTCTTCATAGGCCAGTCACCTTAAAGTATTGCCAATTTTAAAGGTCCATAAGCTTCCCAGGTCCACCTCTTAAAGGGCCAGTACACTTAAAATGCTGTTGTTTTGAGGGTTTGTACACAACCCTGGTCAACCTCTTAAAGGACATAATTCCCTAAATTTGTCACCTCTTCAAGGGTTTGTCCACTTCTAGGGTCTGCCTCTTAAAGGGCCAGTCCGCAAAACATGTCACATGTTCAAGTGGCTTTCCACTTCATAAGCCACATTGACATTTCCAAAGGTCTGTCCATTCCCAGGGTTGTCTCTTAGAAGGCCACCCACACACAATAATGCATCTTTAAGGACTGTCCACTTCCATGGTCATCCTCTTCATAGGCCAGTCACCTTAAAGTATTGCCAATTTTAAAGGTCTGTAAGCTTCCCAGGTCCACCTCTTAAAGGGCCAGTACACTTAAAATACTGTTGTTTCCAGGGTTTGTACACAACCCTGGTCGACCTCTTAAAGGACATAATTCCCTAAATTTGTCACCTCTTCAAGGGTTTGTCCATATCTAGGGTCTGCCTCTTAAAGGGCCAGTCATCAAAACATGTCACATGTTCAAGTGGATTTCCACTTCATAAGCCACATTGAAATTTCCAAAGGTATGTCCATTCCCAGGGTTGTCTCTTAGAAGGCCACCCACACACAATAATGCATCTTTAAGGACTGTCCACTTCCATGGTCATCCTCTTCATAGGCCAGTCACCTTAAAGTATTGCCAATTTTAAAGGTCCGTAAGCTTCCCAGGTCCACCTCTTAAAGGGCCAGTACACTTAAAATGCTGTTGTTTCGAGGGTTTGTACACAACCCTGGTCAACCTCTTAAAGGACGTAATTCCCTAAATTTGTCACCTCTTCAAGGGTTTGTCCACTTCTAGGGTCTGCCTCTTAAAGGGCCAGTCATCAAAACATGTCACATGTTCAAGTGGCTTTCCACTTCATAAGCCACATTGACATTTCCAAAGGTCTGTCCATTCCCAGGGTTGTCTCTTAGAAGGCCACCCACACACAATAATGCATCTTTAAGGACTGTCCACTTCCATGGTCATCCTCTTCATAGGCCAGTCACCTTAAAGTATTGCCAATTTTAAAGGTCCGTAAGCTTCCCAGGTCCACCTCTTAAAGGGCCAGTACACTTAAAATGCTGTTGTTTTGAGGGTTTGTACACAACCCTGGTCAACCTCTTAAAGGACATAATTCCCTAAATTTGTCACCTCTTCAAGGGTTTGTCCACTTCTAGGGTCTGCCTCTTAAAGGGCCAGTCCGCAAAACATGTCACATGTTCAAGTGGCTTTCCACTTCATAAGCCACATTGACATTTCCAAAGGTCTGTCCATTCCCAGGGTTGTCTCTTAGAAGGCCACCCACACACAATAATGCATCTTTAAGGACTGTCCACTTCCATGGTCATCCTCTTCATAGGCCAGTCACCTTAAAGTATTGCCAATTTTAAAGGTCTGTAAGCTTCCCAGGTCCACCTCTTAAAGGGCCAGTACACTTAAAATACTGTTGTTTAAAGGGTTTGTACACAACCCTGGTCGACCTCTTAAAGGACATAATTCCCTAAATTTGTCACCTCTTCAAGGGTTTGTCCATATCTAGGGTCTGCCTCTTAAAGGGCCAGTCATCAAAACATGTCACATGTTCAAGTGGCTTTCCACTTCATAAGCCACATTGACATTTCCAAAGGTCTGTCCATTCCCAGGGTTGTCTCTTAGAAGGCCACCCACACACAATAATGCATCTTTAAGGACTGTCCACTTCCATGGTCATCCTCTTCATAGGCCAGTCACCTTAAAGTATTGCCAATTTTAAAGGTCCGTAAGCTTCCCAGGTCCACCTCTTAAAGGGCCAGTACACTTAAAATGCTGTTGTTTTGAGGGTTTGTACACAACCCTGGTCAACCTCTTAAAGGACATAATTCCCTAAATTTGTCACCTCTTCAAGGGTTTGTCCACTTCTAGGGTCTGCCTCTTAAAGGGCCAGTCCGCAAAACATGTCACATGTTCAAGTGGCTTTCCACTTCATAAGCCACATTGACATTTCCAAAGGTCTGTCCATTCCCAGGGTTGTCTCTTAGAAGGCCACCCACACACAATAATGCATCTTTAAGGACTGTCCACTTCCATGGTCATCCTCTTCATAGGCCAGTCACCTTAAAGTATTGCCAATTTTAAAGGTCCGTAAGCTTCCCAGGTCCACCTCTTAAAGGGCCAGTACACTTAAAATGCTGTTGTTTCGAGGGTTTGTACACAACCCTGGTCAACCTCTTAAAGGACATAATTCCCTAAATTTGTCACCTCTTCAAGGGTTTGTCCACTTCTAGGGTCTGCCTCTTAAAGGGCCAGTCCGCAAAACATGTCACATGTTCAAGTGGCTTTCCACTTCATAAGCCACATTGACATTTCCAAAGGTCTGTCCATTCCCAGGGTTGTCTCTTAGAAGGCCACCCACACACAATAATGCATCTTTAAGGACTGTCCACTTCCATGGTCATCCTCTTCATAGGCCAGTCACCTTAAAGTATTGCCAATTTTAAAGGTCTGTAAGCTTCCCAGGTCCACCTCTTAAAGGGCCAGTACACTTAAAATGCTGTTGTTTCAAGGGTTTGTACACAACCCTGGTCAACCTCTTAAAGGACGTAATTCCCTAAATTTGTCACCTCTTCAAGGGTTTGTCCACTTCTAGGGTCTGCCTCTTAAAGGGCCAGTCATCAAAACATGTCACATGTTCAAGTGGCTTTCCACTTCATAAGCCACATTGACATTTCCAAAGGTCTGTCCATTCCCAGGGTTGTCTCTTAGAAGGCCACCCACACACAATAATGCATCTTTAAGGACTGTCCACTTCCATGGTCATCCTCTTCATAGGCCAGTCACCTTAAAGTATTGCCAATTTTAAAGGTCTGTAAGCTTCCCAGGTCCACCTCTTAAAGGGCCAGTACACTTAAAATGCTGTTGTTTTGAGGGTTTGTACACAACCCTGGTCAACCTCTTAAAGGACATAATTCCCTAAATTTGTCACCTCTTCAAGGGTTTGTCCACTTCTAGGGTCTGCCTCTTAAAGGGCCAGTCCGCAAAACATGTCACATGTTCAAGTGGCTTTCCACTTCATAAGCCACATTGACATTTCCAAAGGTCTGTCCATTCCCAGGGTTGTCTCTTAGAAGGCCACCCACACACAATAATGCATCTTTAAGGACTGTCCACTTCCATGGTCATCCTCTTTATAGGCCAGTCACCTTAAAGTATTGCCAATTTTAAAGGTCCGTAAGCTTCCCAGGTCCACCTCTTAAAGGGCCAGTACACTTAAAATGCTGTTGTTTCGAGGGTTTGTACACAACCCTGGTCAACCTCTTAAAGGACAAAATTCCCTAAATTTGTCACCTCTTCAAGGGTTTGTCCACTTCTAGGGTCTGCCTCTTAAAGGGCCAGTCCGCAAAACATGTCACATGTTCAAGTGGCTTTCCACTTCATAAGCCACATTGACATTTCCAAAGGTCTGTCCATTCCCAGGGTTGTCTCTTAGAAGGCCACCCACACACAATAATGCATCTTTAAGGACTGTCCACTTCCATGGTCATCCTCTTCATAGGCCAGTCACCTTAAAGTATTGCCAATTTTAAAGGTCCGTAAGCTTCCCAGGTCCACCTCTTAAAGGGCCAGTACACTTAAAATGCTGTTGTTTTGAGGGTTTGTACACAACCCTGGTCAACCTCTTAAAGGACATAATTCCCTAAATTTGTCACCTCTTCAAGGGTTTGTCCACTTCTAGGGTCTACCTCTTAAAGGGCCAGTCCGCAAAACATGTCACATGTTCAAGTGGCTTTCCACTTCATAAGCCACATTGACATTTCCAAAGGTCTGTCCATTCCCAGGGTTGTCTCTTAGAAGGCCACCCACACACAATAATGCATCTTTAAGGACTGTCCACTTCCATGGTCATCCTCTTCATAGGCCAGTCACCTTAAAGTATTGCCAATTTTAAAGGTCCGTAAGCTTCCCAGGTCCACCTCTTAAAGGGCCAGTACACTTAAAATGCTGTTGTTTTGAGGGTTTGTACACAACCCTGGTCAACCTCTTAAAGGACATAATTCCCTAAATTTGTCACCTCTTCAAGGGTTTGTCCACTTCTAGGGTCTGCCTCTTAAAGGGCCAGTCCGCAAAACATGTCACATGTTCAAGTGGCTTTCCACTTCATAAGCCACATTGACATTTCCAAAGGTCTGTCCATTCCCAGGGTTGTCTCTTAGAAGGCCACCCACACACAATAATGCATCTTTAAGGACTGTCCACTTCCATGGTCATCCTCTTCATAGGCCAGTCACCTTAAAGTATTGCCAATTTTAAAGGTCTGTAAGCTTCCCAGGTCCACCTCTTAAAGGGCCAGTACACTTAAAATACTGTTGTTTAAAGGGTTTGTACACAACCCTGGTCGACCTCTTAAAGGACATAATTCCCTAAATTTGTCACCTCTTCAAGGGTTTGTCCATATCTAGGGTCTGCCTCTTAAAGGGCCAGTCATCAAAACATGTCACATGTTCAAGTGGCTTTCCACTTCATAAGCCACATTGACATTTCCAAAGGTCTGTCCATTCCCAGGGTTGTCTCTTAGAAGGCCACCCACACACAATAATGCATCTTTAAGGACTGTCCACTTCCATGGTCATCCTCTTCATAGGCCAGTCACCTTAAAGTATTGCCAATTTTAAAGGTCCGTAAGCTTCCCAGGTCCACCTCTTAAAGGGCCAGTACACTTAAAATGCTGTTGTTTTGAGGGTTTGTACACAACCCTGGTCAACCTCTTAAAGGACATAATTCCCTAAATTTGTCACCTCTTCAAGGGTTTGTCCACTTCTAGGGTCTGCCTCTTAAAGGGCCAGTCCGCAAAACATGTCACATGTTCAAGTGGCTTTCCACTTCATAAGCCACATTGACATTTCCAAAGGTCTGTCCATTCCCAGGGTTGTCTCTTAGAAGGCCACCCACACACAATAATGCATCTTTAAGGACTGTCCACTTCCATGGTCATCCTCTTCATAGGCCAGTCACCTTAAAGTATTGCCAATTTTAAAGGTCCGTAAGCTTCCCAGGTCCACCTCTTAAAGGGCCAGTACACTTAAAATGCTGTTGTTTCGAGGGTTTGTACACAACCCTGGTCAACCTCTTAAAGGACATAATTCCCTAAATTTGTCACCTCTTCAAGGGTTTGTCCACTTCTAGGGTCTGCCTCTTAAAGGGCCAGTCCGCAAAACATGTCACATGTTCAAGTGGCTTTCCACTTCATAAGCCACATTGACATTTCCAAAGGTCTGTCCATTCCCAGGGTTGTCTCTTAGAAGGCCACCCACACACAATAATGCATCTTTAAGGACTGTCCACTTCCATGGTCATCCTCTTCATAGGCCAGTCACCTTAAAGTATTGCCAATTTTAAAGGTCTGTAAGCTTCCCAGGTCCACCTCTTAAAGGGCCAGTACACTTAAAATGCTGTTGTTTCAAGGGTTTGTACACAACCCTGGTCAACCTCTTAAAGGACGTAATTCCCTAAATTTGTCACCTCTTCAAGGGTTTGTCCACTTCTAGGGTCTGCCTCTTAAAGGGCCAGTCATCAAAACATGTCACATGTTCAAGTGGCTTTCCACTTCATAAGCCACATTGACATTTCCAAAGGTCTGTCCATTCCCAGGGTTGTCTCTTAGAAGGCCACCCACACACAATAATGCATCTTTAAGGACTGTCCACTTCCATGGTCATCCTCTTCATAGGCCAGTCACCTTAAAGTATTGCCAATTTTAAAGGTCCGTAAGCTTCCCAGGTCCACCTCTTAAAGGGCCAGTACACTTAAAATGCTGTTGTTTTGAGGGTTTGTACACAACCCTGGTCAACCTCTTAAAGGACATAATTCCCTAAATTTGTCACCTCTTCAAGGGTTTGTCCACTTCTAGGGTCTGCCTCTTAAAGGGCCAGTCCGCAAAACATGTCACATGTTCAAGTGGCTTTCCACTTCATAAGCCACATTGACATTTCCAAAGGTCTGTCCATTCCCAGGGTTGTCTCTTAGAAGGCCACCCACACACAATAATGCATCTTTAAGGACTGTCCACTTCCATGGTCATCCTCTTCATAGGCCAGTCACCTTAAAGTATTGCCAATTTTAAAGGTCCGTAAGCTTCCCAGGTCCACCTCTTAAAGGGCCAGTACACTTAAAATGCTGTTGTTTTGAGGGTTTGTACACAACCCTGGTCAACCTCTTAAAGGACATAATTCCCTAAATTTGTCACCTCTTCAAGGGTTTGTCCACTTCTAGGGTCTGCCTCTTAAAGGGCCAGTCCGCAAAACATGTCACATGTTCAAGTGGCTTTCCACTTCATAAGCCACATTGACATTTCCAAAGGTCTGTCCATTCCCAGGGTTGTCTCTTAGAAGGCCACCCACACACAATAATGCATCTTTAAGGACTGTCCACTTCCATGGTCATCCTCTTCATAGGCCAGTCACCTTAAAGTATTGCCAATTTTAAAGGTCTGTAAGCTTCCCAGGTCCACCTCTTAAAGGGCCAGTACACTTAAAATGCTGTTGTTTCAAGGGTTTGTACACAACCCTGGTCAACCTCTTAAAGGACATAATTCCCTAAATTTGTCACCTCTTCAAGGGTTTGTCCACTTCTAGGGTCTGCCTCTTAAAGGGCCAGTCCGCAAAACATGTCACATGTTCAAGTGGCTTTCCACTTCATAAGCCACATTGACATTTCCAAAGGTCTGTCCATTCCCAGGGTTGTCTCTTAGAAGGCCACCCACACACAAAAATGCATCTTTAAGGACTGTCCACTTCCATGGTCATCCTCTTCATAGGCCAGTCACCTTAAAGTATTGCCAATTTTAAAGGTCCGTAAGCTTCCCAGGTCCACCTCTTAAAGGGCCAGTACACTTAAAATGCTGTTGTTTTGAGGGTTTGTACACAACCCTGGTCAACCTCTTAAAGGACATAATTCCCTAAATTTGTCACCTCTTCAAGGGTTTGTCCACTTCTAGGGTCTACCTCTTAAAGGGCCAGTCCGCAAAACATGTCACATGTTCAAGTGGCTTTCCACTTCATAAGCCACATTGACATTTCCAAAGGTCTGTCCATTCCCAGGGTTGTCTCTTAGAAGGCCACCCACACACAATAATGCATCTTTAAGGACTGTCCACTTCCATGGTCATCCTCTTCATAGGCCAGTCACCTTAAAGTATTGCCAATTTTAAAGGTCCGTAAGCTTCCCAGGTCCACCTCTTAAAGGGCCAGTACACTTAAAATGCTGTTGTTTCGAGGGTTTGTACACAACCCTGGTCAACCTCTTAAAGGACATAATTCCCTAAATTTGTCACCTCTTCAAGGGTTTGTCCACTTCTAGGGTCTGCCTCTTAAAGGGCCAGTCCGCAAAACATGTCACATGTTCAAGTGGCTTTCCACTTCATAAGCCACATTGACATTTCCAAAGGTCTGTCCATTCCCAGGGTTGTCTCTTAGAAGGCCACCCACACACAATAATGCATCTTTAAGGACTGTCCACTTCCATGGTCATCCTCTTCATAGGCCAGTCACCTTAAAGTATTGCCAATTTTAAAGGTCTGTAAGCTTCCCAGGTCCACCTCTTAAAGGGCCAGTACACTTAAAATACTGTTGTTTCAAGGGTTTGTACACAACCCTGGTCGACCTCTTAAAGGACATAATTCCCTAAATTTGTCACCTCTTCAAGGGTTTGTCCATATCTAGGGTCTGCCTCTTAAAGGGCCAGTCATCAAAACATGTCACATGTTCAAGTGGATTTCCACTTCATAAGCCACATTGACATTTCCAAAGGTCTGTCCATTCCCAGGGTTGTCTCTTAGAAGGCCACCCACACACAATAATGCATCTTTAAGGACTGTCCACTTCCATGGTCATCCTCTTCATAGGCCAGTCACCTTAAAGTATTGCCAATTTTAAAGGTCCGTAAGCTTCCCAGGTCCACCTCTTAAAGGGCCAGTACACTTAAAATGCTGTTGTTTTGAGGGTTTGTACACAACCCTGGTCAACCTCTTAAAGGACATAATTCCCTAAATTTGTCACCTCTTCAAGGGTTTGTCCACTTCTAGGGTCTGCCTCTTAAAGGGCCAGTCCGCAAAACATGTCACATGTTCAAGTGGCTTTCCACTTCATAAGCCACATTGACATTTCCAAAGGTCTGTCCATTCCCAGGGTTGTCTCTTAGAAGGCCACCCACACACAATAATGCATCTTTAAGGACTGTCCACTTCCATGGTCATCCTCTTCATAGGCCAGTCACCTTAAAGTATTGCCAATTTTAAAGGTCCGTTAGCTTCCCAGGTCCACCTCTTAAAGGGCCAGTACACTTAAAATGCTGTTGTTTCAAGGGTTTGTACACAACCCTGGTCAACCTCTTAAAGGACATAATTCCCTAAATTTGTCACCTCTTCAAGGGTTTGTCCACTTCTAGGGTCTGCCTCTTAAAGGGCCAGTCCGCAAAACATGTCACATGTTCAAGTGGCTTTCCACTTCATAAGCCACATTGACATTTCCAAAGGTCTGTCCATTCCCAGGGTTGTCTCTTAGAAGGCCACCCACACACAATAATGCATCTTTAAGGACTGTCCACTTCCATGGTCATCCTCTTCATAGGCCAGTCACCTTAAAGTATTGCCAATTTTAAAGGTCCGTAAGCTTCCCAGGTCCACCTCTTAAAGGGCCAGTACACTTAAAATGCTGTTGTTTTGAGGGTTTGTACACAACCCTGGTCAACCTCTTAAAGGACATAATTCCCTAAATTTGTCACCTCTTCAAGGGTTTGTCCACTTCTAGGGTCTACCTCTTAAAGGGCCAGTCCGCAAAACATGTCACATGTTCAAGTGGCTTTCCACTTCATAAGCCACATTGACATTTCCAAAGGTCTGTCCATTCCCAGGGTTGTCTCTTAGAAGGCCACCCACACACAATAATGCATCTTTAAGGACTGTCCACTTCCATGGTCATCCTCTTCATAGGCCAGTCACCTTAAAGTATTGCCAATTTTAAAGGTCCGTAAGCTTCCCAGGTCCACCTCTTAAAGGGCCAGTACACTTAAAATGCTGTTGTTTCGAGGGTTTGTACACAACCCTGGTCAACCTCTTAAAGGACATAATTCCCTAAATTTGTCACCTCTTCAAGGGTTTGTCCACTTCTAGGGTCTGCCTCTTAAAGGGCCAGTCCGCAAAACATGTCACATGTTCAAGTGGCTTTCCACTTCATAAGCCACATTGACATTTCCAAAGGTCTGTCCATTCCCAGGGTTGTCTCTTAGAAGGCCACCCACACACAATAATGCATCTTTAAGGACTGTCCACTTCCATGGTCATCCTCTTCATAGGCCAGTCACCTTAAAGTATTGCCAATTTTAAAGGTCTGTAAGCTTCCCAGGTCCACCTCTTAAAGGGCCAGTACACTTAAAATACTGTTGTTTCAAGGGTTTGTACACAACCCTGGTCGACCTCTTAAAGGACATAATTCCCTAAATTTGTCACCTCTTCAAGGGTTTGTCCATATCTAGGGTCTGCCTCTTAAAGGGCCAGTCATCAAAACATGTCACATGTTCAAGTGGATTTCCACTTCATAAGCCACATTGACATTTCCAAAGGTCTGTCCATTCCCAGGGTTGTCTCTTAGAAGGCCACCCACACACAATAATGCATCTTTAAGGACTGTCCACTTCCATGGTCATCCTCTTCATAGGCCAGTCACCTTAAAGTATTGCCAATTTTAAAGGTCCGTAAGCTTCCCAGGTCCACCTCTTAAAGGGCCAGTACACTTAAAATGCTGTTGTTTCGAGGGTTTGTACACAACCCTGGTCAACCTCTTAAAGGACGTAATTCCCTAAATTTGTCACCTCTTCAAGGGTTTGTCCACTTCTAGGGTCTGCCTCTTAAAGGGCCAGTCCGCAAAACATGTCACATGTTCAAGTGGCTTTCCACTTCATAAGCCACATTGACATTTCCAAAGGTCTGTCCATTCCCAGGGTTGTCTCTTAGAAGGCCACCCACACACAATAATGCATCTTTAAGGACTGTCCACTTCCATGGTCATCCTCTTCATAGGCCAGTCACCTTAAAGTATTGCCAATTTTAAAGGTCCGTAAGCTTCCCAGGTCCACCTCTTAAAGGGCCAGTACACTTAAAATGCTGTTGTTTTGAGGGTTTGTACACAACCCTGGTCAACCTCTTAAAGGACATAATTCCCTAAATTTGTCACCTCTTCAAGGGTTTGTCCACTTCTAGGGTCTGCCTCTTAAAGGGCCAGTCCGCAAAACATGTCACATGTTCAAGTGGCTTTCCACTTCATAAGCCACATTGACATTTCCAAAGGTCTGTCCATTCCCAGGGTTGTCTCTTAGAAGGCCACCCACACACAATAATGCATCTTTAAGGACTGTCCACTTCCATGGTCATCCTCTTCATAGGCCAGTCACCTTAAAGTATTGCCAATTTTAAAGGTCTGTAAGCTTCCCAGGTCCACCTCTTAAAGGGCCAGTACACTTAAAATACTGTTGTTTCCAGGGTTTGTACACAACCCTGGTCGACCTCTTAAAGGACATAATTCCCTAAATTTGTCACTTCTTCAAGGGTTTGTCCATATCTAGGGTCTGCCTCTTAAAGGGCCAGTCATCAAAACATGTCACATGTTCAAGTGGATTTCCACTTCATAAGCCACATTGAAATTTCCAAAGGTATGTCCATTCCCAGGGTTGTCTCTTAGAAGGCCACCCACACACAATAATGCATCTTTAAGGACTGTCCACTTCCATGGTCATCCTCTTCATAGGCCAGTCACCTTAAAGTATTGCCAATTTTAAAGGTCCGTAAGCTTCCCAGGTCCACCTCTTAAAGGGCCAGTACACTTAAAATGCTGTTGTTTCGAGGGTTTGTACACAACCCTGGTCAACCTCTTAAAGGACGTAATTCCCTAAATTTGTCACCTCTTCAAGGGTTTGTCCACTTCTAGGGTCTGCCTCTTAAAGGGGCAGTCATCAAAACATGTCACATGTTCAAGTGGCTTTCCACTTCATAAGCCACATTGACATTTCCAAAGGTCTGTCCATTCCCAGGGTTGTCTCTTAGAAGGCCACCCACACACAATAATGCATCTTTAAGGACTGTCCACTTCCATGGTCATCCTCTTCATAGGCCAGTCACCTTAAAGTATTGCCAATTTTAAAGGTCCGTAAGCTTCCCAGGTCCACCTCTTAAAGGGCCAGTACACTTAAAATGCTGTTGTTTTGAGGGTTTGTACACAACCCTGGTCAACCTCTTAAAGGACATAATTCCCTAAATTTGTCACCAAGTGGATTTCCACTTCATAAGCCACATTGAAATTTCCAAAGGTATGTCCATTCCCAGGGTTGTCTCTTAGAAGGCCACCCACACACAATAATGCATCTTTAAGGACTGTCCACTTCCATGGTCATCCTCTTCATAGGCCAGTCACCTTAAAGTATTGCCAATTTTAAAGGTCCGTAAGCTTCCCAGGTCCACCTCTTAAAGGGCCAGTACACTTAAAATGCTGTTGTTTCGAGGGTTTGTACACAACCCTGGTCAACCTCTTAAAGGACGTAATTCCCTAAATTTGTCACCTCTTCAAGGGTTTGTCCACTTCTAGGGTCTGCCTCTTAAAGGGGCAGTCATCAAAACATGTCACATGTTCAAGTGGCTTTCCACTTCATAAGCCACATTGACATTTCCAAAGGTCTGTCCATTCCCAGGGTTGTCTCTTAGAAGGCCACCCACACACAATAATGCATCTTTAAGGACTGTCCACTTCCATGGTCATCCTCTTCATAGGCCAGTCACCTTAAAGTATTGCCAATTTTAAAGGTCCGTAAGCTTCCCAGGTCCACCTCTTAAAGGGCCAGTACACTTAAAATGCTGTTGTTTTGAGGGTTTGTACACAACCCTGGTCAACCTCTTAAAGGACATAATTCCCTAAATTTGTCACCTCTTCAAGGGTTTGTCCACTTCTAGGGTCTGCCTCTTAAAGGGCCAGTCCGCAAAACATGTCACATGTTCAAGTGGCTTTCCACTTCATAAGCCACATTGACATTTCCAAAGGTCTGTCCATTCCCAGGGTTGTCTCTTAGAAGGCCACCCACACACAATAATGCATCTTTAAGGACTGTCCACTTCCATGGTCATCCTCTTCATAGGCCAGTCACCTTAAAGTATTGCCAATTTTAAAGGTCTGTAAGCTTCCCAGGTCCACCTCTTAAAGGGCCAGTACACTTAAAATACTGTTGTTTCAAGGGTTTGTACACAACCCTGGTCGACCTCTTAAAGGACATAATTCCCTAAATTTGTCACCTCTTCAAGGGTTTGTCCATATCTAGGGTCTGCCTCTTAAAGGGCCAGTCATCAAAACATGTCACATGTTCAAGTGGATTTCCACTTCATAAGCCACATTGACATTTCCAAAGGTCTGTCCATTCCCAGGGTTGTCTCTTAGAAGGCCACCCACACACAATAATGCATCTTTAAGGACTGTCCACTTCCATGGTCATCCTCTTCATAGGCCAGTCACCTTAAAGTATTGCCAATTTTAAAGGTCCGTAAGCTTCCCAGGTCCACCTCTTAAAGGGCCAGTACACTTAAAATGCTGTTGTTTCGAGGGTTTGTACACAACCCTGGTCAACCTCTTAAAGGACATAATTCCCTAAATTTGTCACCTCTTCAAGGGTTTGTCCACTTCTAGGGTCTGCCTCTTAAAGGGCCAGTCCGCAAAACATGTCACATGTTCAAGTGGCTTTCCACTTCATAAGCCACATTGACATTTCCAAAGGTCTGTCCATTCCCAGGGTTGTCTCTTAGAAGGCCACCCACACACAATAATGCATCTTTAAGGACTGTCCACTTCCATGGTCATCCTCTTCATAGGCCAGTCACCTTAAAGTATTGCCAATTTTAAAGGTCTGTAAGCTTCCCAGGTCCACCTCTTAAAGGGCCAGTACACTTAAAATACTGTTGTTTCAAGGGTTTGTACACAACCCTGGTCGACCTCTTAAAGGACATAATTCCCTAAATTTGTCACCTCTTCAAGGGTTTGTCCATATCTAGGGTCTGCCTCTTAAAGGGCCAGTCATCAAAACATGTCACATGTTCAAGTGGATTTCCACTTCATAAGCCACATTGACATTTCCAAAGGTCTGTCCATTCCCAGGGTTGTCTCTTAGAAGGCCACCCACACACAATAATGCATCTTTAAGGACTGTCCACTTCCATGGTCATCCTCTTCATAGGCCAGTCACCTTAAAGTATTGCCAATTTTAAAGGTCCGTAAGCTTCCCAGGTCCACCTCTTAAAGGGCCAGTACACTTAAAATGCTGTTGTTTTGAGGGTTTGTACACAACCCTGGTCAACCTCTTAAAGGACATAATTCCCTAAATTTGTCACCTCTTCAAGGGTTTGTCCACTTCTAGGGTCTGCCTCTTAAAGGGCCAGTCCGCAAAACATGTCACATGTTCAAGTGGCTTTCCACTTCATAAGCCACATTGACATTTCCAAAGGTCTGTCCATTCCCAGGGTTGTCTCTTAGAAGGCCACCCACACACAATAATGCATCTTTAAGGACTGTCCACTTCCATGGTCATCCTCTTCATAGGCCAGTCACCTTAAAGTATTGCCAATTTTAAAGGTCCGTTAGCTTCCCAGGTCCACCTCTTAAAGGGCCAGTACACTTAAAATGCTGTTGTTTCAAGGGTTTGTACACAACCCTGGTCAACCTCTTAAAGGACATAATTCCCTAAATTTGTCACCTCTTCAAGGGTTTGTCCACTTCTAGGGTCTGCCTCTTAAAGGGCCAGTCCGCAAAACATGTCACATGTTCAAGTGGCTTTCCACTTCATAAGCCACATTGACATTTCCAAAGGTCTGTCCATTCCCAGGGTTGTCTCTTAGAAGGCCACCCACACACAATAATGCATCTTTAAGGACTGTCCACTTCCATGGTCATCCTCTTCATAGGCCAGTCACCTTAAAGTATTGCCAATTTTAAAGGTCTGTAAGCTTCCCAGGTCCACCTCTTAAAGGGCCAGTACACTTAAAATACTGTTGTTTCAAGGGTTTGTACACAACCCTGGTCGACCTCTTAAAGGACATAATTCCCTAAATTTGTCACCTCTTCAAGGGTTTGTCCATATCTAGGGTCTGCCTCTTAAAGGGCCAGTCATCAAAACATGTCACATGTTCAAGTGGATTTCCACTTCATAAGCCACATTGACATTTCCAAAGGTCTGTCCATTCCCAGGGTTGTCTCTTAGAAGGCCACCCACACACAATAATGCATCTTTAAGGACTGTCCACTTCCATGGTCATCCTCTTCATAGGCCAGTCACCTTAAAGTATTGCCAATTTTAAAGGTCCGTAAGCTTCCCAGGTCCACCTCTTAAAGGGCCAGTACACTTAAAATGCTGTTGTTTTGAGGGTTTGTACACAACCCTGGTCAACCTCTTAAAGGACATAATTCCCTAAATTTGTCACCTCTTCAAGGGTTTGTCCACTTCTAGGGTCTGCCTCTTAAAGGGCCAGTCCGCAAAACATGTCACATGTTCAAGTGGCTTTCCACTTCATAAGCCACATTGACATTTCCAAAGGTCTGTCCATTCCCAGGGTTGTCTCTTAGAAGGCCACCCACACACAATAATGCATCTTTAAGGACTGTCCACTTCCATGGTCATCCTCTTCATAGGCCAGTCACCTTAAAGTATTGCCAATTTTAAAGGTCCGTTAGCTTCCCAGGTCCACCTCTTAAAGGGCCAGTACACTTAAAATGCTGTTGTTTCAAGGGTTTGTACACAACCCTGGTCAACCTCTTAAAGGACATAATTCCCTAAATTTGTCACCTCTTCAAGGGTTTGTCCACTTCTAGGGTCTGCCTCTTAAAGGGCCAGTCCGCAAAACATGTCACATGTTCAAGTGGCTTTCCACTTCATAAGCCACATTGACATTTCCAAAGGTCTGTCCATTCCCAGGGTTGTCTCTTAGAAGGCCACCCACACACAATAATGCATCTTTAAGGACTGTCCACTTCCATGGTCATCCTCTTCATAGGCCAGTCACCTTAAAGTATTGCCAATTTTAAAGGTCCGTAAGCTTCCCAGGTCCACCTCTTAAAGGGCCAGTACACTTAAAATGCTGTTGTTTTGAGGGTTTGTACACAACCCTGGTCAACCTCTTAAAGGACATAATTCCCTAAATTTGTCACCTCTTCAAGGGTTTGTCCACTTCTAGGGTCTACCTCTTAAAGGGCCAGTCCGCAAAACATGTCACATGTTCAAGTGGCTTTCCACTTCATAAGCCACATTGACATTTCCAAAGGTCTGTCCATTCCCAGGGTTGTCTCTTAGAAGGCCACCCACACACAATAATGCATCTTTAAGGACTGTCCACTTCCATGGTCATCCTCTTCATAGGCCAGTCACCTTAAAGTATTGCCAATTTTAAAGGTCCGTAAGCTTCCCAGGTCCACCTCTTAAAGGGCCAGTACACTTAAAATGCTGTTGTTTCGAGGGTTTGTACACAACCCTGGTCAACCTCTTAAAGGACATAATTCCCTAAATTTGTCACCTCTTCAAGGGTTTGTCCACTTCTAGGGTCTGCCTCTTAAAGGGCCAGTCCGCAAAACATGTCACATGTTCAAGTGGCTTTCCACTTCATAAGCCACATTGACATTTCCAAAGGTCTGTCCATTCCCAGGGTTGTCTCTTAGAAGGCCACCCACACACAATAATGCATCTTTAAGGACTGTCCACTTCCATGGTCATCCTCTTCATAGGCCAGTCACCTTAAAGTATTGCCAATTTTAAAGGTCTGTAAGCTTCCCAGGTCCACCTCTTAAAGGGCCAGTACACTTAAAATACTGTTGTTTCAAGGGTTTGTACACAACCCTGGTCGACCTCTTAAAGGACATAATTCCCTAAATTTGTCACCTCTTCAAGGGTTTGTCCATATCTAGGGTCTGCCTCTTAAAGGGCCAGTCATCAAAACATGTCACATGTTCAAGTGGATTTCCACTTCATAAGCCACATTGACATTTCCAAAGGTCTGTCCATTCCCAGGGTTGTCTCTTAGAAGGCCACCCACACACAATAATGCATCTTTAAGGACTGTCCACTTCCATGGTCATCCTCTTCATAGGCCAGTCACCTTAAAGTATTGCCAATTTTAAAGGTCTGTAAGCTTCCCAGGTCCACCTCTTAAAGGGCCAGTACACTTAAAATACTGTTGTTTCAAGGGTTTGTACACAACCCTGGTCGACCTCTTAAAGGACATAATTCCCTAAATTTGTCACCTCTTCAAGGGTTTGTCCATATCTAGGGTCTGCCTCTTAAAGGGCCAGTCATCAAAACATGTCACATGTTCAAGTGGCTTTCCACTTCATAAGCCACATTGACATTTCCAAAGGTCTGTCCATTCCCAGGGTTGTCTCTTAGAAGGCCACCCACACACAATAATGCATCTTTAAGGACTGTCCACTTCCATGGTCATCCTCTTCATAGGCCAGTCACCTTAAAGTATTGCCAATTTTAAAGGTCCGTAAGCTTCCCAGGTCCACCTCTTAAAGGGCCAGTACACTTAAAATGCTGTTGTTTTGAGGGTTTGTACACAACCCTGGTCAACCTCTTAAAGGACATAATTCCCTAAATTTGTCACCTCTTCAAGGGTTTGTCCACTTCTAGGGTCTGCCTCTTAAAGGGCCAGTCCGCAAAACATGTCACATGTTCAAGTGGCTTTCCACTTCATAAGCCACATTGACATTTCCAAAGGTCTGTCCATTCCCAGGGTTGTCTCTTAGAAGGCCACCCACACACAATAATGCATCTTTAAGGACTGTCCACTTCCATGGTCATCCTCTTCATAGGCCAGTCACCTTAAAGTATTGCCAATTTTAAAGGTCTGTAAGCTTCCCAGGTCCACCTCTTAAAGGGCCAGTACACTTAAAATACTGTTGTTTCCAGGGTTTGTACACAACCCTGGTCGACCTCTTAAAGGACATAATTCCCTAAATTTGTCACTTCTTCAAGGGTTTGTCCATATCTAGGGTCTGCCTCTTAAAGGGCCAGTCATCAAAACATGTCACATGTTCAAGTGGATTTCCACTTCATAAGCCACATTGAAATTTCCAAAGGTATGTCCATTCCCAGGGTTGTCTCTTAGAAGGCCACCCACACACAATAATGCATCTTTAAGGACTGTCCACTTCCATGGTCATCCTCTTCATAGGCCAGTCACCTTAAAGTATTGCCAATTTTAAAGGTCCGTAAGCTTCCCAGGTCCACCTCTTAAAGGGCCAGTACACTTAAAATGCTGTTGTTTCGAGGGTTTGTACACAACCCTGGTCAACCTCTTAAAGGACGTAATTCCCTAAATTTGTCACCTCTTCAAGGGTTTGTCCACTTCTAGGGTCTGCCTCTTAAAGGGGCAGTCATCAAAACATGTCACATGTTCAAGTGGCTTTCCACTTCATAAGCCACATTGACATTTCCAAAGGTCTGTCCATTCCCAGGGTTGTCTCTTAGAAGGCCACCCACACACAATAATGCATCTTTAAGGACTGTCCACTTCCATGGTCATCCTCTTCATAGGCCAGTCACCTTAAAGTATTGCCAATTTTAAAGGTCCGTAAGCTTCCCAGGTCCACCTCTTAAAGGGCCAGTACACTTAAAATGCTGTTGTTTTGAGGGTTTGTACACAACCCTGGTCAACCTCTTAAAGGACATAATTCCCTAAATTTGTCACCTCTTCAAGGGTTTGTCCACTTCTAGGGTCTGCCTCTTAAAGGGCCAGTCCGCAAAACATGTCACATGTTCAAGTGGCTTTCCACTTCATAAGCCACATTGACATTTCCAAAGGTCTGTCCATTCCCAGGGTTGTCTCTTAGAAGGCCACCCACACACAATAATGCATCTTTAAGGACTGTCCACTTCCATGGTCATCCTCTTCATAGGCCAGTCACCTTAAAGTATTGCCAATTTTAAAGGTCTGTAAGCTTCCCAGGTCCACCTCTTAAAGGGCCAGTACACTTAAAATACTGTTGTTTCAAGGGTTTGTACACAACCCTGGTCGACCTCTTAAAGGACATAATTCCCTAAATTTGTCACCTCTTCAAGGGTTTGTCCATATCTAGGGTCTGCCTCTTAAAGGGCCAGTCCGCAAAACATGTCACATGTTCAAGTGGCTTTCCACTTCATAAGCCACATTGACATTTCCAAAGGTCTGTCCATTCCCAGGGTTGTCTCTTAGAAGGCCACCCACACACAATAATGCATCTTTAAGGACTGTCCACTTCCATGGTCATCCTCTTCATAGGCCAGTCACCTTAAAGTATTGCCAATTTTAAAGGTCCGTAAGCTTCCCAGGTCCACCTCTTAAAGGGCCAGTACACTTAAAATGCTGTTATTTCGAGGGTTTGTACACAACCCTGGTCAACCTCTTAAAGGACGTAATTCCCTAAATTTGTCACCTTTTCAAGGGTTTGTCCACTTCTAGGGTCTGCCTCTTAAAGGGCCAGTCCGCAAAACATGTCACATGTTCAAGTGGCTTTCCACTTCATAAGCCACATTGACATTTCCAAAGGTCTGTCCATTCCCAGGGTTGTCTCTTAGAAGGCCACCCACACACAATAATGCATCTTTAAGGACTGTCCACTTCCATGGTCATCCTCTTCATAGGCCAGTCACCTTAAAGTATTGCCAATTTTAAAGGTCCGTAAGCTTCCCAGGTCCACCTCTTAAAGGGCCAGTACACTTAAAATGCTGTTGTTTTGAGGGTTTGTACACAACCCTGGTCAACCTCTTAAAGGACATAATTCCCTAAATTTGTCACCTCTTCAAGGGTTTGTCCACTTCTAGGGTCTGCCTCTTAAAGGGCCAGTCCGCAAAACATGTCACATGTTCAAGTGGCTTTCCACTTCATAAGCCACATTGACATTTCCAAAGGTCTGTCCATTCCCAGGGTTGTCTCTTAGAAGGCCACCCACACACAATAATGCATCTTTAAGGACTGTCCACTTCCATGGTCATCCTCTTCATAGGCCAGTCACCTTAAAGTATTGCCAATTTTAAAGGTCCGTAAGCTTCCCAGGTCCACCTCTTAAAGGGCCAGTACACTTAAAATGCTGTTGTTTTGAGGGTTTGTACACAACCCTGGTCAACCTCTTAAAGGACATAATTCCCTAAATTTGTCACCTCTTCAAGGGTTTGTCCACTTCTAGGGTCTGCCTCTTAAAGGGCCAGTCCGCAAAACATGTCACATGTTCAAGTGGCTTTCCACTTCATAAGCCACATTGACATTTCCAAAGGTCTGTCCATTCCCAGGGTTGTCTCTTAGAAGGCCACCCACACACAATAATGCATCTTTAAGGACTGTCCACTTCCATGGTCATCCTCTTCATAGGCCAGTCACCTTAAAGTATTGCCAATTTTAAAGGTCCGTTAGCTTCCCAGGTCCACCTCTTAAAGTGCCAGTACACTTAAAATGCTGTTGTTTCAAGGGTTTGTACACAACCCTGGTCAACCTCTTAAAGGACATAATTCCCTAAATTTGTCACCTCTTCAAGGGTTTGTCCACTTCTAGGGTCTGCCTCTTAAAGGGCCAGTCCGCAAAACATGTCACATGTTCAAGTGGCTTTCCACTTCATAAGCCACATTGACATTTCCAAAGGTCTGTCCATTCCCAAGGTTGTCTCTTAGAAGGCCACCCACACACAATAATGCATCTTTAAGGACTGTCCACTTCCATGGTCATCCTCTTCATAGGCCAGTCACCTTAAAGTATTGCCAATTTTAAAGGTCCGTAAGCTTCCCAGGTCCACCTCTTAAAGGGCCAGTACACTTAAAATGCTGTTGTTTTGAGGGTTTGTACACAACCCTGGTCAACCTCTTAAAGGACATAATTCCCTAAATTTGTCACCTCTTCAAGGGTTTGTCCACTTCTAGGGTCTACCTCTTAAAGGGCCAGTCCGCAAAACATGTCACATGTTCAAGTGGCTTTCCACTTCATAAGCCACATTGACATTTCCAAAGGTCTGTCCATTCCCAGGGTTGTCTCTTAGAAGGCCACCCACACACAATAATGCATCTTTAAGGACTGTCCACTTCCATGGTCATCCTCTTCATAGGCCAGTCACCTTAAAGTATTGCCAATTTTAAAGGTCCGTAAGCTTCCCAGGTCCACCTCTTAAAGGGCCAGTACACTTAAAATGCTGTTGTTTTGAGGGTTTGTACACAACCCTGGTCAACCTCTTAAAGGACATAATTCCCTAAATTTGTCACCTCTTCAAGGGTTTGTCCACTTCTAGGGTCTGCCTCTTAAAGGGCCAGTCCGCAAAACATGTCACATGTTCAAGTGGCTTTCCACTTCATAAGCCACATTGACATTTCCAAAGGTCTGTCCATTCCCAGGGTTGTCTCTTAGAAGGCCACCCACACACAATAATGCATCTTTAAGGACTGTCCACTTCCATGGTCATCCTCTTCATAGGCCAGTCACCTTAAAGTATTGCCAATTTTAAAGGTCTGTAAGCTTCCCAGGTCCACCTCTTAAAGGGCCAGTACACTTAAAATGCTGTTGTTTCAAGGGTTTGTACACAACCCTGGTCAACCTCTTAAAGGACATAATTCCCTAAATTTGTCACCTCTTCAAGGGTTTGTCCACTTCTAGGGTCTGCCTCTTAAAGGGCCAGTCCGCAAAACATGTCACATGTTCAAGTGGCTTTCCACTTCATAAGCCACATTGACATTTCCAAAGGTCTGTCCATTCCCAGGGTTGTCTCTTAGAAGGCCACCCACACACAATAATGCATCTTTAAGGACTGTCCACTTCCATGGTCATCCTCTTCATAGGCCAGTCACCTTAAAGTATTGCCAATTTTAAAGGTCCGTAAGCTTCCCAGGTCCACCTCTTAAAGGGCCAGTACACTTAAAATGCTGTTGTTTTGAGGGTTTGTACACAACCCTGGTCAACCTCTTAAAGGACATAATTCCCTAAATTTGTCACCTCTTCAAGGGTTTGTCCACTTCTAGGGTCTACCTCTTAAAGGGCCAGTCCGCAAAACATGTCACATGTTCAAGTGGCTTTCCACTTCATAAGCCACATTGACATTTCCAAAGGTCTGTCCATTCCCAGGGTTGTCTCTTAGAAGGCCACCCACACACAATAATGCATCTTTAAGGACTGTCCACTTCCATGGTCATCCTCTTCATAGGCCAGTCACCTTAAAGTATTGCCAATTTTAAAGGTCCGTAAGCTTCCCAGGTCCACCTCTTAAAGGGCCAGTACACTTAAAATGCTGTTGTTTCGAGGGTTTGTACACAACCCTGGTCAACCTCTTAAAGGACATAATTCCCTAAATTTGTCACCTCTTCAAGGGTTTGTCCACTTCTAGGGTCTGCCTCTTAAAGGGCCAGTCCGCAAAACATGTCACATGTTCAAGTGGCTTTCCACTTCATAAGCCACATTGACATTTCCAAAGGTCTGTCCATTCCCAGGGTTGTCTCTTAGAAGGCCACCCACACACAATAATGCATCTTTAAGGACTGTCCACTTCCATGGTCATCCTCTTCATAGGCCAGTCACCTTAAAGTATTGCCAATTTTAAAGGTCTGTAAGCTTCCCAGGTCCACCTCTTAAAGGGCCAGTACACTTAAAATACTGTTGTTTCAAGGGTTTGTACACAACCCTGGTCGACCTCTTAAAGGACATAATTCCCTAAATTTGTCACCTCTTCAAGGGTTTGTCCATATCTAGGGTCTGCCTCTTAAAGGGCCAGTCATCAAAACATGTCACATGTTCAAGTGGATTTCCACTTCATAAGCCACATTGACATTTCCAAAGGTCTGTCCATTCCCAGGGTTGTCTCTTAGAAGGCCACCCACACACAATAATGCATCTTTAAGGACTGTCCACTTCCATGGTCATCCTCTTCATAGGCCAGTCACCTTAAAGTATTGCCAATTTTAAAGGTCCGTAAGCTTCCCAGGTCCACCTCTTAAAGGGCCAGTACACTTAAAATGCTGTTGTTTTGAGGGTTTGTACACAACCCTGGTCAACCTCTTAAAGGACATAATTCCCTAAATTTGTCACCTCTTCAAGGGTTTGTCCACTTCTAGGGTCTGCCTCTTAAAGGGCCAGTCATCAAAACATGTCACATGTTCAAGTGGCTTTCCACTTCATAAGCCACATTGACATTTCCAAAGGTCTGTCCATTCCCAGGGTTGTCTCTTAGAAGGCCACCCACACACAATAATGCATCTTTAAGGACTGTCCACTTCCATGGTCATCCTCTTCATAGGCCAGTCACCTTAAAGTATTGCCAATTTTAAAGGTCCGTTAGCTTCCCAGGTCCACCTCTTAAAGGGCCAGTACACTTAAAATGCTGTTGTTTCAAGGGTTTGTACACAACCCTGGTCAACCTCTTAAAGGACATAATTCCCTAAATTTGTCACCTCTTCAAGGGTTTGTCCACTTCTAGGGTCTGCCTCTTAAAGGGCCAGTCCGCAAAACATGTCACATGTTCAAGTGGCTTTCCACTTCATAAGCCACATTGACATTTCCAAAGGTCTGTCCATTCCCAGGGTTGTCTCTTAGAAGGCCACCCACACACAATAATGCATCTTTAAGGACTGTCCACTTCCATGGTCATCCTCTTCATAGGCCAGTCACCTTAAAGTATTGCCAATTTTAAAGGTCCGTAAGCTTCCCAGGTCCACCTCTTAAAGGGCCAGTACACTTAAAATGCTGTTGTTTTGAGGGTTTGTACACAACCCTGGTCAACCTCTTAAAGGACATAATTCCCTAAATTTGTCACCTCTTCAAGGGTTTGTCCACTTCTAGGGTCTACCTCTTAAAGGGCCAGTCCGCAAAACATGTCACATGTTCAAGTGGCTTTCCACTTCATAAGCCACATTGACATTTCCAAAGGTCTGTCCATTCCCAGGGTTGTCTCTTAGAAGGCCACCCACACACAATAATGCATCTTTAAGGACTGTCCACTTCCATGGTCATCCTCTTCATAGGCCAGTCACCTTAAAGTATTGCCAATTTTAAAGGTCCGTAAGCTTCCCAGGTCCACCTCTTAAAGGGCCAGTACACTTAAAATGCTGTTGTTTCGAGGGTTTGTACACAACCCTGGTCAACCTCTTAAAGGACATAATTCCCTAAATTTGTCACCTCTTCAAGGGTTTGTCCACTTCTAGGGTCTGCCTCTTAAAGGGCCAGTCCGCAAAACATGTCACATGTTCAAGTGGCTTTCCACTTCATAAGCCACATTGACATTTCCAAAGGTCTGTCCATTCCCAGGGTTGTCTCTTAGAAGGCCACCCACACACAATAATGCATCTTTAAGGACTGTCCACTTCCATGGTCATCCTCTTCATAGGCCAGTCACCTTAAAGTATTGCCAATTTTAAAGGTCTGTAAGCTTCCCAGGTCCACCTCTTAAAGGGCCAGTACACTTAAAATACTGTTGTTTCCAGGGTTTGTACACAACCCTGGTCGACCTCTTAAAGGACATAATTCCCTAAATTTGTCACCTCTTCAAGGGTTTGTCCATATCTAGGGTCTGCCTCTTAAAGGGCCAGTCATCAAAACATGTCACATGTTCAAGTGGATTTCCACTTCATAAGCCACATTGAAATTTCCAAAGGTATGTCCATTCCCAGGGTTGTCTCTTAGAAGGCCACCCACACACAATAATGCATCTTTAAGGACTGTCCACTTCCATGGTCATCCTCTTCATAGGCCAGTCACCTTAAAGTATTGCCAATTTTAAAGGTCCGTAAGCTTCCCAGGTCCACCTCTTAAAGGGCCAGTACACTTAAAATGCTGTTGTTTCGAGGGTTTGTACACAACCCTGGTCAACCTCTTAAAGGACGTAATTCCCTAAATTTGTCACCTCTTCAAGGGTTTGTCCACTTCTAGGGTCTGCCTCTTAAAGGGCCAGTCATCAAAACATGTCACATGTTCAAGTGGCTTTCCACTTCATAAGCCACATTGACATTTCCAAAGGTCTGTCCATTCCCAGGGTTGTCTCTTAGAAGGCCACCCACACACAATAATGCATCTTTAAGGACTGTCCACTTCCATGGTCATCCTCTTCATAGGCCAGTCACCTTAAAGTATTGCCAATTTTAAAGGTCCGTAAGCTTCCCAGGTCCACCTCTTAAAGGGCCAGTACACTTAAAATGCTGTTGTTTTGAGGGTTTGTACACAACCCTGGTCAACCTCTTAAAGGACATAATTCCCTAAATTTGTCACCTCTTCAAGGGTTTGTCCACTTCTAGGGTCTGCCTCTTAAAGGGCCAGTCCGCAAAACATGTCACATGTTCAAGTGGCTTTCCACTTCATAAGCCACATTGACATTTCCAAAGGTCTGTCCATTCCCAGGGTTGTCTCTTAGAAGGCCACCCACACACAATAATGCATCTTTAAGGACTGTCCACTTCCATGGTCATCCTCTTCATAGGCCAGTCACCTTAAAGTATTGCCAATTTTAAAGGTCTGTAAGCTTCCCAGGTCCACCTCTTAAAGGGCCAGTACACTTAAAATACTGTTGTTTCAAGGGTTTGTACACAACCCTGGTCGACCTCTTAAAGGACATAATTCCCTAAATTTGTCACCTCTTCAAGGGTTTGTCCATATCTAGGGTCTGCCTCTTAAAGGGCCAGTCATCAAAACATGTCACATGTTCAAGTGGATTTCCACTTCATAAGCCACATTGACATTTCCAAAGGTCTGTCCATTCCCAGGGTTGTCTCTTAGAAGGCCACCCACACACAATAATGCATCTTTAAGGACTGTCCACTTCCATGGTCATCCTCTTCATAGGCCAGTCACCTTAAAGTATTGCCAATTTTAAAGGTCCGTAAGCTTCCCAGGTCCACCTCTTAAAGGGCCAGTACACTTAAAATGCTGTTGTTTCGAGGGTTTGTACACAACCCTGGTCAACCTCTTAAAGGACGTAATTCCCTAAATTTGTCACCTCTTCAAGGGTTTGTCCACTTCTAGGGTCTGCCTCTTAAAGGGCCAGTCCGCAAAACATGTCACATGTTCAAGTGGCTTTCCACTTCATAAGCCACATTGACATTTCCAAAGGTCTGTCCATTCCCAGGGTTGTCTCTTAGAAGGCCACCCACACACAATAATGCATCTTTAAGGACTGTCCACTTCCATGGTCATCCTCTTCATAGGCCAGTCACCTTAAAGTATTGCCAATTTTAAAGGTCCGTAAGCTTCCCAGGTCCACCTCTTAAAGGGCCAGTACACTTAAAATGCTGTTGTTTTGAGGGTTTGTACACAACCCTGGTCAACCTCTTAAAGGACATAATTCCCTAAATTTGTCACCTCTTCAAGGGTTTGTCCACTTCTAGGGTCTGCCTCTTAAAGGGCCAGTCCGCAAAACATGTCACATGTTCAAGTGGCTTTCCACTTCATAAGCCACATTGACATTTCCAAAGGTCTGTCCATTCCCAGGGTTGTCTCTTAGAAGGCCACCCACACACAATAATGCATCTTTAAGGACTGTCCACTTCCATGGTCATCCTCTTCATAGGCCAGTCACCTTAAAGTATTGCCAATTTTAAAGGTCCGTAAGCTTCCCAGGTCCACCTCTTAAAGGGCCAGTACACTTAAAATGCTGTTGTTTTGAGGGTTTGTACACAACCCTGGTCAACCTCTTAAAGGACATAATTCCCTAAATTTGTCACCTCTTCAAGGGTTTGTCCACTTCTAGGGTCTGCCTCTTAAAGGGCCAGTCCGCAAAACATGTCACATGTTCAAGTGGCTTTCCACTTCATAAGCCACATTGACATTTCCAAAGGTCTGTCCATTCCCAGGGTTGTCTCTTAGAAGGCCACCCACACACAATAATGCATCTTTAAGGACTGTCCACTTCCATGGTCATCCTCTTCATAGGCCAGTCACCTTAAAGTATTGCCAATTTTAAAGGTCCGTAAGCTTCCCAGGTCCACCTCTTAAAGGGCCAGTACACTTAAAATGCTGTTGTTTTGAGGGTTTGTACACAACCCTGGTCAACCTCTTAAAGGACATAATTCCCTAAATTTGTCACCTCTTCAAGGGTTTGTCCACTTCTAGGGTCTGCCTCTTAAAGGGCCAGTCCGCAAAACATGTCACATGTTCAAGTGGCTTTCCACTTCATAAGCCACATTGACATTTCCAAAGGTCTGTCCATTCCCAGGGTTGTCTCTTAGAAGGCCACCCACACACAATAATGCATCTTTAAGGACTGTCCACTTCCATGGTCATCCTCTTCATAGGCCAGTCACCTTAAAGTATTGCCAATTTTAAAGGTCCGTTAGCTTCCCAGGTCCACCTCTTAAAGGGCCAGTACACTTAAAATGCTGTTGTTTCAAGGGTTTGTACACAACCCTGGTCAACCTCTTAAAGGACATAATTCCCTAAATTTGTCACCTCTTCAAGGGTTTGTCCACTTCTAGGGTCTGCCTCTTAAAGGGCCAGTCCGCAAAACATGTCACATGTTCAAGTGGCTTTCCACTTCATAAGCCACATTGACATTTCCAAAGGTCTGTCCATTCCCAGGGTTGTCTCTTAGAAGGCCACCCACACACAATAATGCATCTTTAAGGACTGTCCACTTCCATGGTCATCCTCTTCATAGGCCAGTCACCTTAAAGTATTGCCAATTTTAAAGGTCCGTAAGCTTCCCAGGTCCACCTCTTAAAGGGCCAGTACACTTAAAATGCTGTTGTTTTGAGGGTTTGTACACAACCCTGGTCAACCTCTTAAAGGACATAATTCCCTAAATTTGTCACCTCTTCAAGGGTTTGTCCACTTCTAGGGTCTACCTCTTAAAGGGCCAGTCCGCAAAACATGTCACATGTTCAAGTGGCTTTCCACTTCATAAGCCACATTGACATTTCCAAAGGTCTGTCCATTCCCAGGGTTGTCTCTTAGAAGGCCACCCACACACAATAATGCATCTTTAAGGACTGTCCACTTCCATGGTCATCCTCTTCATAGGCCAGTCACCTTAAAGTATTGCCAATTTTAAAGGTCCGTAAGCTTCCCAGGTCCACCTCTTAAAGGGCCAGTACACTTAAAATGCTGTTGTTTCGAGGGTTTGTACACAACCCTGGTCAACCTCTTAAAGGACATAATTCCCTAAATTTGTCACCTCTTCAAGGGTTTGTCCACTTCTAGGGTCTGCCTCTTAAAGGGCCAGTCCGCAAAACATGTCACATGTTCAAGTGGCTTTCCACTTCATAAGCCACATTGACATTTCCAAAGGTCTGTCCATTCCCAGGGTTGTCTCTTAGAAGGCCACCCACACACAATAATGCATCTTTAAGGACTGTCCACTTCCATGGTCATCCTCTTCATAGGCCAGTCACCTTAAAGTATTGCCAATTTTAAAGGTCTGTAAGCTTCCCAGGTCCACCTCTTAAAGGGCCAGTACACTTAAAATACTGTTGTTTCAAGGGTTTGTACACAACCCTGGTCGACCTCTTAAAGGACATAATTCCCTAAATTTGTCACCTCTTCAAGGGTTTGTCCATATCTAGGGTCTGCCTCTTAAAGGGCCAGTCATCAAAACATGTCACATGTTCAAGTGGATTTCCACTTCATAAGCCACATTGACATTTCCAAAGGTCTGTCCATTCCCAGGGTTGTCTCTTAGAAGGCCACCCACACACAATAATGCATCTTTAAGGACTGTCCACTTCCATGGTCATCCTCTTCATAGGCCAGTCACCTTAAAGTATTGCCAATTTTAAAGGTCCGTAAGCTTCCCAGGTCCACCTCTTAAAGGGCCAGTACACTTAAAATGCTGTTGTTTCGAGGGTTTGTACACAACCCTGGTCAACCTCTTAAAGGACGTAATTCCCTAAATTTGTCACCTCTTCAAGGGTTTGTCCACTTCTAGGGTCTGCCTCTTAAAGGGCCAGTCCGCAAAACATGTCACATGTTCAAGTGGCTTTCCACTTCATAAGCCACATTGACATTTCCAAAGGTCTGTCCATTCCCAGGGTTGTCTCTTAGAAGGCCACCCACACACAATAATGCATCTTTAAGGACTGTCCACTTCCATGGTCATCCTCTTCATAGGCCAGTCACCTTAAAGTATTGCCAATTTTAAAGGTCCATAAGCTTCCCAGGTCCACCTCTTAAAGGGCCAGTACACTTAAAATGCTGTTGTTTTGAGGGTTTGTACACAACCCTGGTCAACCTCTTAAAGGACATAATTCCCTAAATTTGTCACCTCTTCAAGGGTTTGTCCACTTCTAGGGTCTGCCTCTTAAAGGGCCAGTCCGCAAAACATGTCACATGTTCAAGTGGCTTTCCACTTCATAAGCCACATTGACATTTCCAAAGGTCTGTCCATTCCCAGGGTTGTCTCTTAGAAGGCCACCCACACACAATAATGCATCTTTAAGGACTGTCCACTTCCATGGTCATCCTCTTCATAGGCCAGTCACCTTAAAGTATTGCCAATTTTAAAGGTCTGTAAGCTTCCCAGGTCCACCTCTTAAAGGGCCAGTACACTTAAAATGCTGTTGTTTCGAGGGTTTGTACACAACCCTGGTCAACCTCTTAAAGGACATAATTCCCTAAATTTGTCACCTCTTCAAGGGTTTGTCCACTTCTAGGGTCTGCCTCTTAAAGGGCCAGTCCGCAAAACATGTCACATGTTCAAGTGGCTTTCCACTTCATAAGCCACATTGACATTTCCAAAGGTCTGTCCATTCCCAGGGTTGTCTCTTAGAAGGCCACCCACACACAATAATGCATCTTTAAGGACTGTCCACTTCCATGGTCATCCTCTTCATAGGCCAGTCACCTTAAAGTATTGCCAATTTTAAAGGTCTGTAAGCTTCCCAGGTCCACCTCTTAAAGGGCCAGTACACTTAAAATACTGTTGTTTCAAGGGTTTGTACACAACCCTGGTCGACCTCTTAAAGGACATAATTCCCTAAATTTGTCACCTCTTCAAGGGTTTGTCCATATCTAGGGTCTGCCTCTTAAAGGGCCAGTCATCAAAACATGTCACATGTTCAAGTGGATTTCCACTTCATAAGCCACATTGACATTTCCAAAGGTCTGTCCATTCCCAGGGTTGTCTCTTAGAAGGCCACCCACACACAATAATGCATCTTTAAGGACTGTCCACTTCCATGGTCATCCTCTTCATAGGCCAGTCACCTTAAAGTATTGCCAATTTTAAAGGTCCGTAAGCTTCCCAGGTCCACCTCTTAAAGGGCCAGTACACTTAAAATGCTGTTGTTTCGAGGGTTTGTACACAACCCTGGTCAACCTCTTAAAGGACGTAATTCCCTAAATTTGTCACCTCTTCAAGGGTTTGTCCACTTCTAGGGTCTGCCTCTTAAAGGGCCAGTCCGCAAAACATGTCACATGTTCAAGTGGCTTTCCACTTCATAAGCCACATTGACATTTCCAAAGGTCTGTCCATTCCCAGGGTTGTCTCTTAGAAGGCCACCCACACACAATAATGCATCTTTAAGGACTGTCCACTTCCATGGTCATCCTCTTCATAGGCCAGTCACCTTAAAGTATTGCCAATTTTAAAGGTCCATAAGCTTCCCAGGTCCACCTCTTAAAGGGCCAGTACACTTAAAATGCTGTTGTTTTGAGGGTTTGTACACAACCCTGGTCAACCTCTTAAAGGACATAATTCCCTAAATTTGTCACCTCTTCAAGGGTTTGTCCACTTCTAGGGTCTGCCTCTTAAAGGGCCAGTCCGCAAAACATGTCACATGTTCAAGTGGCTTTCCACTTCATAAGCCACATTGACATTTCCAAAGGTCTGTCCATTCCCAGGGTTGTCTCTTAGAAGGCCACCCACACACAATAATGCATCTTTAAGGACTGTCCACTTCCATGGTCATCCTCTTCATAGG